>NC_133123.1:167754049-168062491 GCF_033568475.1 Henckelia pumila
CCTCCAGCATGCTGATTTGAGGTATCGGTCTGGGTGTGATTTGCCGATTTCCCATTTGGCCTATGCTGACGATGTCATTATTTTTGCCAATGGGGGATCCCGTGGTCTTCAGCGTCTCAAAGATTTTCTGGCTCACTATGAAAATTGCTCGGGCCAGCTCGTTAATGTGGCCAAGAGTGCTATGATCTTTCCTCCGGGCTGGACCGCTCGTCGCCGCTCCCGTTTGCTGCAAATCACTGGATTTGCGGAGGGGCATCTGCCCTTGAAATACCTTGGAGCTCCGCTTTTCCGTGGGAACCGCAAGCGCTCTCTCTTTGAGCCTCTTCTGCAGTCGGTCCGGAAAAAGCTGGAGGGCTGGGAGTCCCGTTCCCTTGCTCCTGGGAGTAGGATGACGCTGATCCGCAGTGTGCTACTTTCGATCCCGATCCATCTCTGCCAGGTGATCCAGCCTCCTTTAGCTGTTTTGGAGAAATTGGAGTGTATTTTCAATGCTTTTCTTTGGGGCTCCAGACCCTTAGAGAAGAAGTGGCACTGGGCCCGCTGGTCTCGCGCCTGTCTCCCTGTGAAAGAAGGAGGCCTGGGTTTTCGCAGGCTCAAGGACATTATTGACAGCTTTTCCATGAAGCTGTGGTTCAGATTCCGGCAGGGTTCCTCTCTCTGGGCGAGGTTCCTCTCGAGGAAGTATTGCCGGACTGTCAGCCCTATTTGTGCTCTTTCTCGTGGAGCCATTTCCCCCACTTGGAGGCGTTTGCTCCAGATTAGACCTCGTGCGGAGCCTGGTATCCGGTGGAGGATTGGTCTTGGGGATGTCTCTTTTTGGGATGATACTTGGCTGGGTGATGCCCCTTTGTCGAGCAGGTGTAATGTCAGAGGGGATCGGTGTGTGCGTGTTTTCAGCTTCCTTTTGGAGGGAGACTGGGATTTTGATCTCCTTTGCGTTGTCGTCGCTCCCTCGGTGGCGGAGGAGATCGTTCAGATTCCTGTTTTGGTGGATGAGCCGGATGCGACTATCTGGATCCACAGCACCGATGGTGCCTTTTCTGTGAGATCTGCTTGGGAGCAGGTCAGACCGAGAGGTTCGGTCTCGGATATCTTTAATCCCTGTTGGGGTCGCTGGATGAGGCCCACCATGTCCTTCTTTCTGTGGAGGTTTTGGCATCGGTGGTTGCCTGTGGATGAGGTGCTCCAGCAGCGGGGCTTCTCCCTTGTGTCCAAATGCCAGTGCTGTGAGATGTCGGAGACATTCACTCACATTTTCATCGACGGTCCCATCGCCCGCTCTGTGTGGCATTTCTTTGGGGCTATCTTTAGAGTTCGCATCCCTGCCACTGAGAACTTTAGTCTGTTTCTCAGTGCTTGGAAAGGGGTCGCTAGTGGTCTCCGGGGGGTAATGTGAGGGAATTCATTCCTTTTGTCGTGTTTTGGTTCCTCTGGACTGCACGCAATGATACTAAGCACCGTCACTTACCCTACTCTGCGGAGAAGGTTAAGTTCCAAATTTTGTCTTATTTGAGACTTGCTCATTCCGCAACTGTTATCAAGCCCCGTCTTTGGCTGGGGGCTTTGCAGGCTGCGAGGAAGATGAGCATTTCGGTCGGCCTCCAATGGATTCACAAGACTGCGATCGTCCGTTGGTTGAGGCCTCCACCTGGGTCCTTCAAGCTCAATGTGGATGGGAGCTCGAGAGGTAACCCGGGTGAGTCGTCTGTGGGGGGGGGTTGTCCGGGATTCTTCTGGTAGGGTCTTGGCATTTTTTAGTGAGTTCATTGGTTTGGGGTCCAATGTCCGTGCAGAACTCTGGGCGATTTGGAGGGGTATTCTTCTCTGTTTTGACCTTAGCCTTTTTCCCCTTTGGATTGAGACTGATTCCCAGATTTCCATTCAGATTCTTAGATCTCGGAGGTGCCGATGGGATTTGGACCATATTGTTTCGAGGACGCGTGTTTTGGTGCGGAATAGGCCGGTTCATTTCTCGCATATCTATCGGGAAGGGAATTCGGTTGCGGATGCGTTGGCGCGGCAGGCTCATGATCATAGGCAGTGTTTGTTGGAGATTGGTGTTCCTTTAATCACTCCCATCGCTGCGTTGGCCCATTCTGACTCTTCCGGGCTTCCTTACCTTAGATTTAGGTTTTCTTAGAGCCTCACGCTCGCTTATAGCCGTTTCTCTTGGGCTTGCCTTTCTTTGCTTGCTCTCCTTTTTGGTCTAGGTCATCCTAGATTTAGATATATGTAGCTATTTATTTTTATTTGCAGGTACAGCTCTCCGGCCCTTTTTCGGAGGTTTTGGAGTTAGTCTGTTCCCCTGTCGCTTGCTTTGCTTCTTCAGGGTGATGGACCACCAGGCGTTCACTGTGCTTATCCTTGCCTGGTTCTTGCTGTTGTTTGGATGTTTTGTGGGCGGTCTCTCGTGCCCCTCGCTTTTTGGGCTTCCAGTCTTCTTGGGAGTTAGGTTATGGCTTGAGTTTCCTTCGCCATTTTCCTGTTCTTTTGCTCTGGGCCTGCTGGTTTGCGGTCGCTCCTCTTTTTCCTCGCGGCCTATGTATAGTGACTTCCCAGCTGACCATGACTTTTGGACATATTTCTTGCATTGCTTTGATCTGTTGTTCAGCTCTGGACGGTGCCAGCTTAGTGTTGGAAAACGCGGCTCTCTGATCAATCACGATTGATACCCGGTGCAGCGGAAGTTTAAAATTTTTATCATGGAACAATTCCATGGTGTGGGTATCAACCGTTTAACGATTAAATTATTGTGTGTGTAAAATTTAAATAACAATTAAATAAATTTTACCTCAAATCTCGCAACGAGATTAATGGACACCAACAGAACAATTCTGCTCTTGTTGTCTCTCCCTGGAACCGATGAACGCCTTCAATCAGGTCCACGAACAGAGGTTTAATCCCTCTGATAGATTGCACTAGAAAATCTATCAGAAGTTTTCTGCGAAGAGAATACACGAATTTGATTCGTTATTCCTTACTGCGATTCAAAATCACAGACCGGAATTTTCTCGGGCAGAGGGAGGGAGAGGCGGCCGAAAACGTTTTTGAGAGGGGCTAGGGTTTCGAAAATCCTGTCTCAAAAATTATGACCTGTTGTGTGTAATTTCTGTACTGAAATAACTTATTTATAATGCAGGCCACTAACACCTTAGGGCCCATTAGTCATAAGCTGGGGCCCGACAAGCAAAGCCCATTCGTTCAGAAATTAATATAAAATTCATCGTGACTCCGATTGATGAAACGATTTCACCAATGTGCACAGAAACCATTTCTGCACGTTTTAAAGTCAAAATAAATTTTCCTGAATCCGAATTCAGTGGTTTCCAAAAATGTCCATCCCTATGTCATTTTAGGAAATCCTACTCCCTTACTCTTATTTAAGAAGTCCAACTCCTTAGTTCATTAAATTTAACTCTTTAAATTTAACTATCTCAACGGGGATTAAAACTCCATTACACTGTGTGACCCTCAATGGTTCAGGGATACAGCTAGCCGTGGGCTCACAACTCCTTGTGACTCGGAACAACACTTTCCGACTTGCCCAACGAATCATGGTAAAGCGCCTAGCAACATCGCCCCATGATTCCCTAGGTATCACTGATAGTGCCTACAAGAACCAGTAGATTTTGGTTAACGTACAGTACGGTCCCTTCATCCATATATCCCGATCGAATCAACAACCATTGGTATATCGAGAGTCGCTCAAGATTCGATAACTATGCAATACATCTTGAAGATCAAATTAGTGACATCGCATGTGCTACTAAGAAACCATTTCTTAAATCACATCAAGTACTCTGGCCAGAGATTTGTCACACTAATATCTCCTCAGATCGCATAGGATATCCACACTCGCAAGTATGTGGTGAATCCTTGACAACAATGCATTGACTCCTATATGTGTCGTAACTGTACCCAATCTCGACACCTGATGACCCCCTCAGAGTCGGTAAACGAGTCAAAGCACAGTACTAGCATATAGAGTCTCCATGATGTTTCAAGTCGTAAGGACTAATGGTGTACAACCAAAACCGCGGACTTTATCCACTCGATAAGTGATAACCACTTGGAAAGTCCGGATAGGGTAGTTCGACTATTCATCCTATGAATATCCATTTGCATGCTTCGAACATCTCCATGTTCCCTACCAATGAAACGTGGTACTCCGCATCGCAAATGCTAGTCTCAAACTCGAGCGATCCTTATCCTTATTATCGGACGGCTCAATCGACTAGGAACGGTTTTAGAATATACAGTGACTATAAGATGTATTTCATGATAGACATCTCCATGTTCTACCACATCTTACATACACTATAGTATATTCAAGGTCTTTATCAAAACAACAATAGTATATCACAATATAACAATATGAAGTAATATAAAGTCATTGCCATAAAAGTGTAAATAATATTAAACAAAAGATTGTTTATACAAAGAGTCATCAAAGCCCATAGCCACACAGTTGGCTCACTGGGCACCCACTCTTACAATCTCCCACTTGCCCTATAGCCAACTAGTCATACTACGTAGACCCATTGCTTCGCGATGTTTGTCAAACAATGGTCCTGGCAAGGGCTTAGTAAGCGGATCAGCGATATTGTCTGCAGAGGCCACTCGTTCGACAATGATGTCTCCTCTTTCCACAATCTCCCGGATTATGTGGTATTTCCTCAGTACGTGTTTGGATCTTTGATGAGACCTTGGTTCCTTTGCTTGAGCAACGGCACCCGTGTTGTCGCAGTACACCGGGACTGGACCAACAAATTCAGGAATGACGCCCAACTCTTGGACGAAATTCCTCATCCAAACGGCCTCTTTAGCAGCAGCTGATGCTGCAATGTATTCAGCCTCAGTGGTGGAATCCGCTGTGGTGTCCTGCTTGGAACTCTTCCAAGAGACAGCACCGCCATTGAGCATGAACACAAATCCAGAGGTTGACTTCGAGTCATCCACATCACTTTGGAAGCTAGAGTCGGTATAGCCTTCCAATTTGAGTTCTCGTCCTCCATAAACCATGAACATATTCTTAGTCCTTCGCAAGTACTTAAGAATGTCCTTCACGGCTTTCCAATGCATTTGACCAGGATTAGACTGATATCTGCTCGTGACACTCAGAGCAAATGCTACATCCGGTCTGGTAGATATCATCCCATACATGATACTACCTATAGCTGACGCATATGGTACATGTGTCATATTCTCTATCTCTTCATCAGTCTTGGGACACATAGACTTGGATAGAGAAACTCCATGACACATGGGTAGATGTCCTCTTTTGGACCCATCCATTGAAAACCGTTTCAATATGGTATCGATGTAGGTTGATTGAGTGAGTCCTATCATTCTCTTAGACCTATCTCTATAGATCTGTATCCCAAGAATGTAGGATGCCTCTCCCAAATCCTTCATCGAAAATCTACCTGATAACCATATCTTTGTTGACTGCAACATCCCTACATCATTCCCAATGAGTAGGATGTCATCAACATAAAGTACTAAGAATGTCACCGCATCCTTAACTACTTTCTTGTACACGCAAGGTTCCTCCGGGTTCTTGATGAAACAAAAATCTTTTATTGTTTCATCAAATTTCTGGTTCCAACTTCTTGATGCTTGTTTTAGACCATAAATTGATCTCTGAAGCTTGCATACCTTATGCTCGCTTCCCATGGATGTGAACCCCTCAGGCTGCCTCATATAGATTTCTTCCTTAATGTCTCCATTAAGAAAAGCAGTCTTCACATCCATCTGCCATATCTCATAGTCATACCATGCAGCTATGGCAATTAGGATTCTTATGGACTTGAACATTGCAACTGGTGAAAAGGTTTCGTCATAGTCAACTCCTTGCCTTTGAGTATAACCTTTAGCCACCAATCGCGCCTTGTAGGTCAATACCTTACCATCAGGCCCAAGCTTTCTTTTGTAGATCCATTTACATCCTATCGGAACAATTCCATCGGGAGGATCTACTAAAGACCAAACTTGGTTTGTATGCATCGAATCCAATTCTGACTGCATAGCTTCAAGCCATAAATTCGAATCCGCATCAGAAATTGCTTCCTTGAAGTTTCTTGGATCACATCCAATGTCGGGTTCATCTTGATCCCCTTCAAGAAGAAGACCATATCGAACTGGAGGTCTAGAAGTCCTTTCGGATCTTCTAGGTGCAGGCGTGTCCAGCAATGGTTCCTGAGGTGTAGGATCGTTATTTTGTATTTTGGGTTCTTCTCGAACTTCTTCGAGTTCCATCATCTCGCCTTTCTTATCCAATAAGAACTCCTTCTCTAAGAAGGTGGCATTCCTAGAAACAAACACCTTTGTTTCAGCAGGATAATAGAAATAATATCCGATTGAATTCTTCGGATACCCTACAAAATAACATAAGCTGGATCGACTATCCAACTTATCTCCCACTGTCCGCTTCACGTAAGCAGGACATCCCCAAATCCTCAAGTACGAATACTTAGGAGCTTTGCCATTCCATAACTCGTATGGTGTTTTGTCCACTGCTTTAGTGTGGACGTTGTTCAACAACAATACCGCCGTTTCAAGCGCATAGCCCCAAAACGAAGGTGGAAGCTCAGTGAAGCTCATCATAGATCAAACCATGTCCAACAAAGTTCGATTACGACGCTCCGATACACCATTAAGCTGTGGTGTCATAGGAGGAGTCCACTGAGAGAGAATCCCATTCTCTTTCAGATAGTCCAAAAACTCGGTACTCAAGTATTCTCCACCTCGATCCGATCGAAGTGCTTTAATACTTTTACCTAGCTTGTTTTCTACTTCAGCCTTGAATTCTTTGAACTTTTCAAATGCTTCAGACTTATATTTCATTAAATATAAATACCCATACCTTGAATAATCATCAGTAAAGGTAATGAAGTAGGTGTGGCCATGTTGAGTCCCTACTCTAAATGGACCACAAACATCTGTATGGATCAAATCCAACAGATTCTGACTACGCTCAGGTTTCCCCTTAAAAGGAGATTTAGTCATTTTTCCTTTTAGGCAGGATTCACAAGTAGGTAGAGAGTTAATATCAGACATATCAAACATGCCCTCTCCCACTAGCTTGTTCATCCTCCTTGAGGAAATATGACCTAGTCTAGCGTGCCAAAGGTTTGCCGGGTTTTGACTATCGATTTTCCTTTTGTTTGTTGTCGCCGGTTTGTCAATACAATTCACTGGAACGTCTTTTAGTTTTAAATTGTATAGATCGTTTTCAAGTTGTCCATTTCCAATTAAACATTCGTTCTTGTAAATATTGCAAATCCCATTCACAAAATTACAAGAATAACCATCTCTATCAAGCATAGAAATAGAAATAATGTTTTTAATTAAATCTGGCACAAATAAAACATCTCTCAACAATAATTTAAAACCATTCTGCAAAATCAAACAAACATCTCCAATGGCCGTAGCTTCAACTCTGGAACCATTCCCGAGCCTCAGCTGGGTCTCACCCATTCTAAGCCTGCGACTTCTTGTCATCACCTGCAAATCATTGCAAATGTGAGATCCACATCCGGTATCCAATACCCAAGAAGTTGTATTAAGTGACATGTTTATTTCGATATAGAACATACCCTTTGCAGTTCCTAACTGCTCAAGATACTCCTTGCAGTTGCGCTTCCAATGACCCGGCTTCTTGCAGTAATGGCAAACATCCTTGGATTTTCCATTGTTTGAAGCCTTTGTCTTTTGCTTCTTCTCGGGTTCCACTTTCTTGGGTGGGGCAGAACGTTTCTTGCCCTTCATACTTGGCCCCTTCTTAGCAGAAGATGAGGAGCCCACCAAGAAAGCTGGCTTATCCTTCTTAAGTGTGGATTCATATGTAACGAGCATATTGACCATCTCTTCAAGGGTGGCCTCTATCTTGTTCATATTAAAATTTATCACGAATCCATCAAATGAAGAAGAAAGAGATAGAAGCAGCAAGTCCACATTGAGTTCATGCTCCAACACCAAATCAAGGGTCGCTAACTTCTGTATGAGCCAAATCACTCGTACCCCATGATCACGGACCGAAGTCCCTTCACGCATGCGGCACGTCATCAACTCCTTAACAGTAGCGAACCTTTCAGCCCTCGACTGAGCCCCAAAAAGTTCCTTGAGTTGCGTGTGAATGTCAGCAGCATTCACCGTGTCCTCAAATCGCCTCTGGAGTTCATCAGACATCGAGGCTTGCATATAGCATTTGGTCTTGATGTCATGGTCACACCATGCATCAAGTTTGGCCAATTCCTCCGGACTTATGTCAGCTGGTGCTTCCTTCGGAGGTGCTTTCTCTAACACGTAGAGCATTTTCTCCGAAGTTAAGACAATCTTCAACTTCCGGAACCATTCCGTATAGTTGGCGCCAGTCAACTTGTTTTGTTCGAGGATCGAGAATAATGGATTTCGCGAATTCATTGTATGAAATACTGAAAAGAAAAACAGACATATATCAATGATTGTTTAACAATTTACTAAGACATAAAATAGGCGAATTTAATTTTATGAATCTCACTCCCACTATTTTAACGATTTCACCACCCTCTAGTGAAAACGGGAAACTTTTTCCTTAGTGAGAACATGGAGTCCAATTGACAAACTTATGGTCCCGAATAATATCAGCCAACCATAATTCTCAAAAGGTAGAGCCCAATTGCTTCCAAAGCAACCCCCATGTGTTTACCTCATGTCCAATAAGGGCCCAATAATATGACGCCGTTTAAAGTGACATGTCAAGATGACCCATCAATATTAAGTTGTGATGGACGGTCGCCATGTGGATCCCCCAATAATATGAGCCGATCCCATGGGAGTTCCACCCAACTTACAACATTTGTCGATCCAATGTACAGCTTTCCGACGGACGGGCCCCCCAATAATATGAGCCGGACCGTATCCGCGGGTAGCATCACATACATTGACCGTTGATGGAAGGTAGGAACATTTAAACAATATTTAAATTTCCTTTATTTATCTTGATATAAATTTTAAATCATATTTAAAATGAGGGATTTTATTTATAAAAATATTTGTCTCATCATATTTAATTTATTGCATGCATTGCCGGATTCACGCAATTTATGTCTAAACATGCATACAATCATAATATCACATATTATATAGGATGATCGATTCCATTTCTAATTGACCCGTGGTTGCCAATCACGGGTCTTAGTCCAATCCTAGGTAATATGCAGTATGCAAATGCAATCCTATTACATATGCTTCCAATTTACATTTCTTCAGTCTTCATTATCTGCTGGGCCCACCATCTTCAAATCTTGATCTCCCACTAAATCTAATGTATTTACAATAAATAACAATGACAAGTAGGGGATACATTTTTAGGGGGTGGGAACGGGCTATAAACCAAGCCCACTTTTATTACATATGACATTCATATCGGGCCATAAACCAGGCCCATTAATAAAACCAACAATAATAAAGACAAAATGTAAATTCCTAACATACACCTACAAAATTGGTCATGGCAATCGATCATCCTTATCCAATAACATTTAATTCAAAATTAATTTATTGGATAACATGCTGTGGCAATTCAAATTTAAACAAGATAAAATCATATTTTATATATAAAATCTCATTTCACATATAAAATCATATTTTATCTCTATATCAAATAAAATCATATTTTATCTATAAAATCCAATTTTACAAATAAAATCATATTTTACTTAATATATCATAAGATCATATCTTATCATCAATTGTACCAAAATAATTGATTTCAAAATTCAATTTACGGATAAAATATTAAAATTTTCCAAAAATTCAAATTTATCCAAAATCAATTTTAAAATTTACGGACTCGAACAATTCGATCCGAAATCTCGTGAACCAATCAAAACAATTTTTGACCGGACCAAAAATAAAATTTTAAATATTAAAATTAATTTTAAATAAAAATATAATTTTTCCCGCGGGCCGCCCGGGACACTCCCGGGCCGGCCCGCACCCGGGACGCGGGCCGGGGGCAGCCCGGCTGCCCCCTTAGGGCAGCAACAATGGCGGCCCGGGGCGGCGCCGAGCGCGGCCCGGCGCCGCGCCCCGCGCTGCGCTGGGCAGCGCACAGCGCTGCCCTGGGCGGCGCCGTGCGCCCCCTTTGGGCGGCGCCGTGCGCCGCCCATTGCTGCCCCACCGGGCAGCGATCCAATCGCTGCCCGGGTTTTGCCCCGAAAATTTTTTTTTTTTTTTTTTTATTTAAAAATATTTATTTTGTTTCAAAAACCGAGACTCAAAAATTTTGTACAATTGATTAATTTAATCGTTTGATCTGAGCAACCTGGCTCTGATACCACTGTTGGAAAACGCGGCTCTCTGATCAATCACGATTGATACCCGGTGCAGCGGAAGTTTAAAATTTTTATCATGGAACAATTCCATGGTGTGGGTATCAACCGTTTAACGATTAAATTATTGTGTGTGTAAAATTTAAATAACAATTAAATAAATTTTACCTCAAATCTCGCAACGAGATTAATGGACACCAACAGAACAATTCTGCTCTTGTTGTCTCTCCCTGGAACCGATGAACGCCTTCAATCAGGTCCACGAACAGAGGTTTAATCCCTCTGATAGATTGCACTAGAAAATCTATCAGAAGTTTTCTGCGAAGAGAATACACGAATTTGATTCGTTATTCCTTACTGCGATTCAAAATCACAGACCGGAATTTTCTCGGGCAGAGGGAGGGAGAGGCGGCCGAAAACGTTTTTGAGAGGGGCTAGGGTTTCGAAAATCCTGTCTCAAAAATTATGACCTGTTGTGTGTAATTTCTGTACTGAAATAACTTATTTATAATGCAGGCCACTAACACCTTAGGGCCCATTAGTCATAAGCTGGGGCCCGACAAGCAAAGCCCATTCGTTCAGAAATTAATATAAAATTCATCGTGACTCCGATTGATGAAACGATTTCACCAATGTGCACAGAAACCATTTCTGCACGTTTTAAAGTCAAAATAAATTTTCCTGAATCCGAATTCAGTGGTTTCCAAAAATGTCCATCCCTATGTCATTTTAGGAAATCCTACTCCCTTACTCTTATTTAAGAAGTCCAACTCCTTAGTTCATTAAATTTAACTCTTTAAATTTAACTATCTCAACGGGGATTAAAACTCCATTACACTGTGTGACCCTCAATGGTTCAGGGATACAGCTAGCCGTGGGCTCACAACTCCTTGTGACTCGGAACAACACTTTCCGACTTGCCCAACGAATCATGGTAAAGCGCCTAGCAACATCGCCCCATGATTCCCTAGGTATCACTGATAGTGCCTACAAGAACCAGTAGATTTTGGTTAACGTACAGTACGGTCCCTTCATCCATATATCCCGATCGAATCAACAACCATTGGTATATCGAGAGTCGCTCAAGATTCGATAACTATGCAATACATCTTGAAGATCAAATTAGTGACATCGCATGTGCTACTAAGAAACCATTTCTTAAATCACATCAAGTACTCTGGCCAGAGATTTGTCACACTAATATCTCCTCAGATCGCATAGGATATCCACACTCGCAAGTATGTGGTGAATCCTTGACAACAATGCATTGACTCCTATATGTGTCGTAACTGTACCCAATCTCGACACCTGATGACCCCCTCAGAGTCGGTAAACGAGTCAAAGCACAGTACTAGCATATAGAGTCTCCATGATGTTTCAAGTCGTAAGGACTAATGGTGTACAACCAAAACCGCGGATTTTATCCACTCGATAAGTGATAACCACTTGGAAAGTCCGGATAGGGTAGTTCGACTATTCATCCTATGAATATCCATTTGCATGCTTCGAACATCTCCATGTTCCCTACCAATGAAACGTGGTACTCCGCATCGCAAATGCTAGTCTCAAACTCGAGCGATCCTTATCCTTATTATCGGACGGCTCAATCGACTAGGAACGGTTTTAGAATATACAGTGACTATAAGATGTATTTCATGATAGACATCTCCATGTTCTACCACATCTTACATACACTATAGTATATTCAAGGTCTTTATCAAAACAACAATAGTATATCACAATATAACAATATGAAGTAATATAAAGTCATTGCCATAAAAGTGTAAATAATATTAAACAAAAGATTGTTTATACAAAGAGTCATCAAAGCCCATAGCCACACAGTTGGCTCACTGGGCACCCACTCTTACATTAGTGTCGGATTTGATTTTGCTGGCCTGGAGTTGTGGATCTCCTCTAGGATTTACTGCACAGGTTGATTCCAGCCACTCTTCGCGCCTCAGTGTCCGTTTTTGATTTTGCTGGGCCGAGCTGTGGTTCTCTTCTAGCTTTTGCTGCCCAGGATGACTGCTGACGTTGACTTAGTTAGCTATCTTTGATATTATTTGTTTATACTTATTTCCTAGGGATGCTTTGGTTGTATATTTTTCGATACCCTAGCTGTTCTGATGTTCGTATTACCTTTGTATAGCCTTTTGGGGAGGTCTTGGCCTAGTCCCCCTCCTCCTTTAGGTTTCATTTGTATCGCTTTTTTATGTTTATATACAGGTAGGGGTCTGCCTAACCCCCCCGCTTCCGGCGGTGTTTTTTGTCCAAAAAAATAAAAAAAAATAAAAAAATCTTCAAGTTGCTCCTTCAACTCCCTCAGTTCAATAGGTGCCATACGATAAGGAGCTTTGGAAATAGGTTGAGTACCTGGCACCAAATCGATGCTGAATTCGATCTCTCGAATAGGTGGCAATCCAGGAACATCTTCCGGAAACACATCAGCAAAATCTCTAACCACTGGTAAGTCAACCAAAGCTGGGCTAGATTTCAGTACATCAACCGCATAAACATAAAATCCTTCTGCACCTCTCTGTAACAAACGAGTCATAGATAACACTGAAATCAAAGGAATTCTAGATCGAGAACCCTTACCAAAGAATTTCCACTCGTCTGCCATTTCAGGTCTGAACCTGACAACCTTCAGAAAACAATCAACTGTTTCCCTGTACTTGTTCAAAGCATCTATACCGACAATACAATCAAAATCTGACAGTCCAAGCACAATACAGTCAAATTCTAACAAATTTCCCTCAAAACAAAGTTCACAGTTCCTGACTAGTCTGACAGAAACAATTCCTCCACCCAACGGTGAAGTAACAGCTACTATAGTAGGCAACAACTCAGTAGGCAAGGCATGCAATAACACAAATTTCTCAGAGATAAATGAATGGGAAGCACCTGTATCTATCAAAACATGAGCAGAATAACCAAAAATCGAACAGTTACCTGCTATAACATCATCAGGTGCTGCCTGAGCCTGATCCTCTGTCAAGGCGAAAACTCGTGTCTGCTGTCTCGGAGGCTGGTTCGCACTAGAGTTACCTCTCTATCTGTTCTGCTGCTGAGGCTGGAAAGAGTGCACTGCAGAATACTGCCTCTCGGGTTGAGCTACAGGTCGAGATGAACTTCCACTCTGAGCTCGATCTCTAAAACGCTGAGGGCACACCTTAGAGAAGTGTCCCGGTTGCTAACAGGTGTTACAATTACCAAAGACTCCCACACAATGATCCGGTGAGTGTCTTCCCCCACACTTGCTGCAGTACAAGGATGATGATCCAGAACTCTGTCCTGAACCGAATTGCTTCGAACCACTGAAACTAGAAGAACTGTTCCCCTGCCTTTTGAACTGTTTACCTCTTGCCTTGTACTGATCCTTTCTGTTTCCCCCACTGCTACCACCTTCATACCCCTGCTGCTGGTTCTGATGCTGAGGTGGTTGATTCTGATACTAGGATGGTTGGTTCTGATACTGCCTCTGCTGCTGAGGTGCCACCTGATTACCTCTTTGCCTCCACAAGCCTGCTTCTGCTCTCTTTGTGTGATTCATGGCATCCGCAAAGTTGTTAGGCTTGTTGGTGTTTACCAACGTGAAGACTTCGAGGTTCAAACCATTGATGAACTGATCTACCTTATCTTCTTCATCTCCGGAAATTAGCGGTGCAAAACGCAACAGACTATCGAACTTAGCCACGTACTCTTCAATGTTCAGATTCCCTTGCCTCAGGTTGGCAAACTCTGCTCACTTATCTTTGCGGTACGAGATAGGGAAAAACCTCTTATAAAATTCATATTTAAAAAGATTCCAAGTAACTTCCGTACCCCTACTCTCCATTGCTTTCTTTGTCATGATCCACCAACTCTTAGCAACCCCACGTAGCTGATGAATGACTAACCTGATTCTGCGGTCATCGGTGTAGTCAATGGAATCAAACAACTGATCGATATCATCCAACCAACTCTCGCAGTCAACTGGATTTTCTGAACCCATCAATAACGGCGGATTGAACGACTGAAACCTCTTCAGCAAGGTTTCCATAGGCGTTGCTGAAGCATCCAACTGATCAACTTCAGTTCTAGCTTGCTCAGTCGCAGGGATAACTGGCGGTGTATTTCTGTTTATCACTCGACGAGGACTCATCTGAATAACAAAGGTTAGGGCACAAGATATCTCAATCGCTACAACCGGTGCCCCTTTACAACCGCTCAAAAAAAAAAACCGGATACCAGTCCATAACATAAGCAGTTATATCTCAAGTAGATCATGCTTTATAAAAGTAAATCACATAACCATGTAATTCAAATAATTCTCAACAATAAAGCATGCTCGCATGGAATTAAGTATACAGTTAAATAATTCAAACACATGCGAGGAGCCAATACACGCAGACTCGATCTACCCGCTCCCTCTAGTTCAACCAAGAATCTTATCTCTCTGATACCACTTAATGTGAGACCTCGGTTCCAAACAACTAGGTAGACATGCTGACACGACTTTCTAAACCGAGTCTCGCTACTAGCTCTCCCTCTTGCTGCTAGCCAAGCCTACGTTGACTTGGTCCTGCCCCACCTGTTGCCAAGTACACATACAAAACAAAGCAACAGCCGGATAACCGGTGAGAATGATACTCCCAGTAAAAGCAACATATCAAGTAATACAACAATAAACATGCTTTCAAGACAACAACACAATCAATAACAACGTAATGAAATGCATTTCTTTAAACCGGGATATCAAATCTGATAAACAAAGGATTGCTGCTGTGCTTTTGGGATCCCGAGGATGAGATCATGTGATGACTCACCGACTTTCCCAATCGAGGTGGTGCCACATATCTCACTCCTCTAGACTTTGAGCAACCATAATGAGTATGCTAGCACTAGGCGATACGACTACGACCTAGGCCACTCAATCATAGTTCCCAAACATTCAAACAAAAAGGGCGGTTCTTCCCGCTGAATCAATGTAGGCTCAAGATGAATGCATAACAGAAACATAAAACATAAGCCACATAGTCAAAAGCAAAATCAATCAACGAGACACAAGTTCCTCATGCTAGAACAAGTGTAGATGCAATATGTGATTTGAAAAGGGAAACTCGAGAACCAACTGCCCCGAGTATGCTATCCCGCTACGATGACTGCTTTTACCTTTCAAGGCAAGTAGTTCCAATCTCTGGAAAGTTACAACAAAAGATTGTATCAATATCTATACAACCTAAACAACAAACGACGACTCAAGAAAAACTCTTTACCGATCTTCGTCCAACTCTTGATAAACAATGCTGCTAACACGGGGCTCAACAAACTCCAACGAATCTGTACGAAGACAAGAGTTGATCAACAACTATGATCACTCACAAGCCAAAGCTTCAATCAATACAAAAATGGTTCAAAATCTCCAAAACTCAAACCGACGGTATAACGGCTATAACTGAACAAACCGACAACGCAGACAGCGGTTCAATAGTGATATAACCTCATAAAAATGCTAATACAACCATAACAAGGCAAACCAAACAAATCTCAAAACCATGATTTTCGAAAATGGCTTCCAAAAAATCATAACAAATCCAAACGTCGCTCTACTTCAAAATCGACAGGTAATAAACGATCAGAACTCTGTCGAGAACAACATACTCGAATCTAGAACGATTCTAACAACATCCAAAAACTAGAATGTATCCGATCGTAGAAGAACTTACAATATAACAGAGCTCTCACTGCAGTGATCGATAATCTGCCTTCAGAAATAAATTCCAACGGCCGGATCGAGCTCGGGCTGGATTCTGAAAGCTTGAAAGCCTAAGGAGGCATCTTCAATGGTGGAGAACCGATGGAGGAGATGAAGATAATGCAAAGGAGACTAAGTCAAATCCTTTCTAAGTGTAGATAATATAACAAATCCACTATTTGCGTTTTAATCCCTGAAAAATCCAATTTTTGCAAAATAGACCCTGATCAAAATTGAGTTGACTATTGAACTCTGCAATCTCCGATTAACTCAAATAAATTCATTTAAGATAAAAACGGGGCGTTACATTTTAGGTCTTAAAACAAGCACATGGAAGCCCTCAACCACACCACAATCCCACATTTTGGAAAAAGAGCTAGAACATGCACCAAGATGAAATAAACACTTTGAACAATCAATGAACCAATAGCTATCAACAAAATCCCCATAACACACTTCAAACTCAACCCAAACACCTTAAAAATTTCGAATTTAGGGCATGAAGACTTCTGAAATTTTCGAAAATGACAATGTGCAATAAAACACTTCACATCTCAAGTCAAGTTTCATCATACAACTCGTAAACCTCCATATATAAGCATATTTCAATTTTTTTGCATAAACTTGGCTGAAAAACTTGAAAAATTCGAACCAATACTTTCCTAAAACATGCACATTTCAAAGTTTAACAAGAAACATAGCTCAAAAGATTAAGTAGCTAGCTTGGAACACCAAGAAAATGACTATAATTGCCTTAGCCACAAATCACCAAAAACATCGAAACAAATGGGAATGGGGAGAGCTGAAAATCGAACTAGCAGCTAAGGAACCTTCCAAGGTGGACTCGCAACGACGGCGGCGGCGTGAGGTGGTCGGCGGCGGCCAAATTGGTGAGGGATAGGGGCTGCCGTAAGTAGGATGGGAAATGGGGAAGAAAAATATGAAGGGGGCGGCTCTAGTGTTGGGTGTGTGTGCTAGGGTTTAATTTTATTTTGTGATATAAGTTGTGTTATGTAGACATGTGTGTATATGTATAGGTGTAAGTATCCAAAAGTAGGTGCCTTGTGTGCTTTAAAAGTACTATTAAAATACTACAATTTTTTTGCCTCACTAAACTTGCATTAATATAATACCTAAGTTTAAAATCCCCAATTTAAAGTATTAAACTGGATTTTTACTATTCCGGGTTTAAAAATGCTAATTTTCAAAAAAGTTAAGAAATAAACTCAAGAATGCGATAAAAGTGATTTTTATCACCCGAAAACTTCTAAAATAAACTTTTCATCTAATTTCCTCATTTCTCTCAACTTATAATTTTTAAAATAAAAAACAAATCTTGGAATTTAACGCCGAAATCCACCACCACCGCAAGCCGAAACCGGAAGGTACTGAACTCAAAAATTACTAAAATAAATGACTTAGATTATTTGAGCAATTAATACTTTAAGGGCTTGTTTGGTACAAGTACAAATAATACTTGTATAACTTGTCATATCTAATCCTTCGTTCTTCTCGTCATACTATTTATCCACCTATTAATTATTTATTTTACATCAATAAAATATTTAATCAATTATTTTATATCAATAAAATCATTGAATTTAAATTACTATATTACCATTATAAATAATATTATTCATATTTTATTTATTTTTAAAAAGGGCAAAATGATAATTTATCATTTTTATATAAATTCAATCAATCAAATCACATAAACTATAATCTATCAATCAAATCAAATACTATATTAACCATCATTTTTTATTTATTTTATATTACATTATATTACTTATCCAAGTACTATTTATCCTATCATCCAACCAAACGGTACCTAAGGAGATTTTAGGCAATTAAATCCGAGCAATTTAAAATTATAAACATTAAAATGAATTTAGGCATGAAATTCAAATTATGAAACTCTAGGTGCTACACATATAAAGTACCATCATTACTGACCTCGTATTTTGACTGATGTCCTGATCTGACCATCTCGACAGAATTCTGAATACTCAAATCTGATTTTTGTGCTTTTTTAATTCTTATCAATAATTCTGGTTCAACGTGAATAGCAGAAATTCTGATAGGCTACACCTGTTTCAAACTCTAAACCAGAAGTACAATAATATTCAATCAAACCAGATACACCAATCGTAGATAAAATAAGGAACATATCTTTCTGCTCAAAGCATCAGCAACATTGGATTTTTCTGGATAGTACTTGATTTGACAATCAAAATATTTCAACAAATCTAGCCATCTTCGTTGCCTCATATTCAATTCAGACTGTGAAAACAGATATTTCAGACTTTTGTGATTAGAATAAATTTCAAACTTCTCACCGTAAAGATAATGTCGTCATATCTTCAAAGCAAATACAATGGCTGCAAGCTCAAGATCGTGGATAGGATATCTGGTCTCATGTGGCTTTAGTTGTCTTGAGGCATAAGCAATAACATGGTCTCTTTGCATAAGTACACATCCTAATCCCCTGTGAGAATAGTCACAATAAACAACAAAATCACCAGTACCTGAAGGAATCGTCAAGACTGGTGCACTCGTCAATCTCTTCTTCAGCTTAAGGAAACTAGCTTCACAAGTATCTGTCCAAGCATACGGTGCATTTTTCTGAGTCAGTTGAGTGATAGACTTCGCAATGCTGGAGAAATCCTGGATAAATCTACGATAATATCCTGCTAAACCCATAAAACTACGTATCTATGGCACTGATGTAGGTCTTGGTCAACTGATCACTGCTTCAACTTTTCTAGGATCGACAGAAATTCCATCACTTGAGATAATATGTCTAAGAAATGCAACTCGATCTATCCAGAATTCACACTTAGACAATTTCGCATATAACTGTTCTGATCGCAACGTTTGCAAAATAATTCTCAGATGCTTAGCATGATCAGTTTGATTCTTAGAGTAGATAAGAATATCATTGATAAAAATAATGACAAAGTCATCTAAATATTTCTGAAACACCCTATTCATCAATCCCATAAACACTGCTAGAGCGTTCGTTAATCCAAAAGGCATGACGATAAATTCACAATGTCCATACCTTGTTTGAAATACAGTCTTAGGGATATCTTCATCTCGAACTCTCAGATGATGATATCCAGATCTAAGATCGATCTTGGAATAAACAGATAAACCCTGCAACTGATCAAATAAATAATCTATTCTAGGCAATGGGTATTTGTTCTTTACCGTGGCTTTATACAATTGACGGTAATCAATACAAAGGCGCATGTATCCATCTTTCTTTCGTACAAATAGAACCAGAGCAACCCAAGGAGAAACACTCGGTCTAATGTACCCTTTAGCAAGCAAATTTTCCAACTGATCTTTCAATTCTTTTAATTCAATCGGTGCCATTCTGCAAGGAGCTTTGGATATCGGTTGCGTACCTGGCATCAATTAAATTAATACTGAAATCTACCTCTCGAGAAGGAGGTAATCACGGAATTTTATCTGGGAAGACATCAGCAAATTCACTAACCACTAGCAAGTCAGCCAATTCTAGGCTAGTTTTCAGCATATCTACTGCATAAACAAGAAATCCCTCTGCTACTTTCTGCAATAATTGAGTCATTGACAATACAAAAATCAATGGAATCTTATATCTCAAACCCTTACCGTATAATTTCCATTCGTCTGCCATTTCTGGTCTGAATCGTACCACTTTCTGATAACAATCTACGGTTTCTCTGTACTTGGTTAACATATTTATGCCAATAATACAATCAAAATCTGATAACCCAAGTACAATACAATCTAAATCTATCACATTCCCGTCATACTGTAATGCACAATTTCGAATCAATCTGACAGATATAATTCCTTCACCCAAAAGTGAAGAATAGCAACAACAACAACAGGCAATGGCTCAGATGATTAAGAATGAAACATAGCAAAATTTGCAGAGATGAATGTATGTGATGCACCTATATCTATCAATACATAGGCAAGATAACCAAAAATAGAACAATTACCTGCTATGACATCGTCAGGTGCTTCCTGAGCCTGTTCTTCAGTCAATGCAAAAACTCGTTCCTGTTGCCTCGGAGGTTGATTCACAGTTTGACTTCCTCCTGGTCTAGTATGTGGCTGAGGCTGGAATGAATGCACTGCAGATGATTGCCTTTGAGACTGAGAAACTGGTCTAGATAAACCTGCACCGGTTGCTCTTTCTGTTGCATGTTGAGGGCACACCTTGGCATAGTGACCAACTTGTTGACAAATGTTACAGCTTCCAAAAACTCCTCTGCACTGATCAGTAGAATGACGTCCTCCACATCTGTTGCAATAAACTCCTGAAAATCCAGAACTCTGTCCAGGCCTAAACTATCGTGACCCACTGGAACATGAAGAACTACTTCCTGACTTGTTAAATTGTGTACCTTTTGGCCGGAAACGAGAATCCTTTCTGCCTACTACTGCTTCCTCCTTCAAATCTGAAGGGTGGTTGCTGTAGCGATGGCGGATTCTGTGGCATTGGTGATGGCTGGCTGGGTAGCTGTGGTACAAAAGGTGCTCCTTTCTGTCTTAAAAGCTAGCTTCTGCTCCCTTTGCTCGATTCAGTGCATCGACAAAGTTATTAGGTCTTCCGGCATTAACTAGAGTGAAGACATCTGGATTCAAACCATTTATAAATTGATCCGACTTGGCCTCATAACTTCCCGCTATATGTGGAGAAAACTTCAACAAGATAGAAAATTTAGCCACATAATCCTTGATATTTAGCTGTCCATGCTTCAAACTAGCAAATTCCGCCCTTTTGTCTTTTTTGTAGGAAACTGGAAAGAAACGTTTATAGAATTCAGTTTTAAACATGGACCATGTGATATTCGTACCTCACGTCTCAAGAGCCTTTTTCATAGTAATCCACCAACTTTTTGCAACTTCATGAAGTTGATGTACTACCAGTCTGATTCGACGTTCATCAGAATAGTCTAGAAATTTGAACAACTGATCTGTAACAACCCACTGTATCGAGACGGGTCTTTTCAGCGTGATTCGACGTTCATCAGAATAGTCTGATTCGACGTTCATCAGAATAGTCTAGTAAATGTTAGTTGCGGAAAAGTAAATGTTAGATGCGAGAAAAGTAAATGTTAGTTGCAAAAAGTAAATGTTATTTGCGAAAAGTAAATGTTAGTTGCGGAAAAGTAAATGTTAGTTCAAATCACAACATATTATTTAGAACAACCGGCAGAGCCACGCTATTGTCTAAATAATATATATGACTTTATTATAAATTGATACATATATTTATAGTATATAATTATTGTAGTATTTATTGTATCATATTAGACAACAAATCAAGGTAACTACATTCAAGGTACCAAGTATTTGATGTAAATAGATAATAATAAATCATCCAAATTATACCTACAAATAAAGATCAATTAGTAAAAATAAAAATAAAAATAGAAAAGGAAATAATATACAAAATATAAACAATCTTACTTGACCAACAATGAAACCTTTTCACCTTGACATAAAAGGATTTAGCTTGCCAAGAACATAAGACTCAGGAGTAAGGATAAAAGAAATTTCATACTTAAACTTGGAGAAATATGCACACTCAAACTCTTATTCTTACACACACAATATTTATTTCACAAGTGAGAAATTTCTCTACACTTTTGCACACTACAAAGCTTATACAACACATCTATTTATAGGCCAAATGAGAGCAAGAGTCCAAGGCTCATTAAATGTGAAATAGTAAAGTTGGTTGGTGCTTGTCTCCTTGAATGTCAATACCATGACCCAACTTTAATTGGCATGTTTCATGCCTTAGACTTCCGATTTGGCTTTTTCACAAAACATATAACATGTAGCCCATTGTATGTATATGTGTTTTGACATATAATTCACCTCTTTTGGATAAAAGGTGAAATACTTATGATATTTTTACTCCAAACTGGTCATAGTAAAAGTAAATCTGTTTCCATTTTGATGTTTGATTATTTTGATCATATTAATGAGGTTTTTGGAATTTCTTGTCTTCTACAAAGTTGAAGATGCCTCTTTTGTGATTCTATAGGATTTGAGATTACTCCAATATGACCTTTGTAGCCTGAGTAATTTTATATTTACCAAACCTGCGCAAAACATAAAATACAACATTTTTAGTAAAATATTTAAATATAAACACGTAACACTAAAATAATTGTAGTGTCCCGTATCAGTAATTAGTGATAAATGGGTATATTAATTGTGTAATAATGTTGGATCAAGTAAAACGTAATTAAGGAAATTCCTAAAGGATTAACGGAGTTTGGAAATGGATCCAGGACACTCGAAAATGGCTTAGAGGGTCCCAAGACTCGAGTGGGATCGGAACCACCGATCCATGATCGGAGCTTCCGATCTTGGTGAGTTCGGAACCACATCGGAAGCAGGGAGATCGAAGCTTCCGATCAGCAATCGGAGCTTCCGATCGACCGTCGGTGACAGGTGTGTGGTTGCATGGGGATGGGATTGACGCGTGGCATCGGAGCTTCCGATCGGAGGAACGGAGCTTCCAATCTGCACGTTCGGAGCTTCAGATCGGGAACGGAGCTTCCGATCGTTGTCTATAAATATAGGTGCGAGGGCTTCATTTCAAAGCGCACCGAATTCCTCTCCTTCGCCCTCGTGGCTCTATTTTAGGGCTTTGGGTACTCTTATTTTAGAGTTGGAGTAGGGAACATATTTTAGTATAGTCAGACAGTGTCTGACATAGTAGCGGAGCAGTGCTTGTGTAGCGGAGCAGTGCTCGAGGTTGTGGAGCTGCAGCAGGGGTGTGCCCCTAGTTGCGGAATAGTCGCCATCAGTGGGCTGACGACGGACGCAGGTATAGCTATGGTCTCCTTAAATTATTTAGGAGTATGCAATAGCTTAGTTAAGGCTTTTAGAGCTTAATGAATGATGCATGGATATTTGCATTGTAGAGTTGATAATAAGCTGGGAACCTAGAGTGGGACTGCTAGGACTGCCTGTAGTAAGGTACGTAAGTACAGACTGAGATAGCCAGCGGGTTTTGCATGCTTATATGTTGTATTTGTGTGTCATATTATTATGCAGCATGTGCATATCATATTGTGCATGTCCATCTTGTGAGATGAGCCATGTAGGGCCGCTCAGCCCTGTCTGGACGGGTGATGTCTAGTGCTCAGTGACTGACGGGTCATGGGTGGTTAGCATCTGGGGACACAGTCCACGTCCTATAGGAATGAGCAGTGTACACAGGGTTTGCTCCCCGGGTTGTACCACTCATGTCCTAGGCGCCATTACTGAGCAGTTTAAACAGTTATCCTAGATATGGATACCCTATCATTTGCATGCATCATATTTGTATGTTTTACCCAGTGCTTTCGTATTGAGCGTAGAGCTCACGTCCATTCTTTTCTGCGTATCTGGACACCCCATCCGACGGGGCAGGTGTAGGTGCAGGGTGGAGCACCAGGAGCTTGGATTGGCCAGCGAACAGTGACGACAGCGAGATTAGCTGTAGGTTTTGCCTTTAGGGTATTTATTTGATTGGGTTGTATAATCGAATTTATTTAACCGGTTGTATTCTGCCGGTTTGCTTTTATTTAAGTCTTCCGCAACGATTTATTTTAATGCATGCTTAATTATGCTCTTAACTCTGATTCGAAAGTGGATCCGGGTAGGGTCGCTACATTTATTGGTATCAGAGTGCATGCATGCAAGAGACTTGGGATATAGTATTAAGACTTTGGGCTATCCTTATAGGATTGATGAGACCTTGGAAGAGGTGATGATGCGGCAATTAGTTTGCCCAGATACTATCATCATCGGCAGGATTTCTGAAGATTTGGCTTATGGGATACCAGCAAGTACGGACAAGAGTGATGGATCATGTCCGAGTTTTCAAGATTTCTACTCAGGTGGATCCTAGTTTTGGATCGAGTACCGGATGCCAGAGGTAGTGGCAGAGGATTGGTGGGGACTTACTTGATGCTTGCATCTGTATAGTCATTACCATGATTACACTACTCAGAAGATTCTCCAGTCATAGTTGGAGAGATTGTCAGATAGACCTTTACCAGGAAATGCCTCGAGTGCCTAAGGCACGACAGGTTTCGAGCGTAAGGTCATTAAACTCATGCAGAACATAGTTTTGTCGGTACGCTTGTACTGATGCGTTCGGTAGGCACACGGGAAACTTCATGTTCAAAAGAATGATATGAATACAAGAAGAACGCTGATGGTAGATCGTGAGCAGAAGGGGTCGACTGACATGCACTGACGCAGAGCATAGCTGGTTAGCTATCACGAGCCATTTCTCCAGAGTTCTTCGTAGGAGGACATGTAGAGAGACTTGGTCGGGAGTATGCTTGTATCGTTGCGTGTGTCGATTAGAAGCTTCATGCTCAAGGAACGAAGACTAGTAAGATGATTTAAATACTGTATTGATGTAGTTGTAAACAGTATTTCAGTTGTAATGAATCATCATGCTTTGGTTGTACTATTTCAAGTTCGATTGTACATTTCATTGTATTTTGAATACTGTATGTATTACATGGGTTTGTAATAAAGAAATTGTACATAACTTGAAATAAGTGATACATGTTTTATTTATCCAGCAATTCGTGGATGATTGCATGATTGTGCGGAAGTTTGGATTGGGTTTAGTTGATTAGTGTTCAACTGCTGTAGCTCATGGGATTTGAATGGGCCGACTGTGACTGTTTGACTTGTGGTTAGTCTAGGCGTTTTCCTAAGATTGACCTAGTTAGTCAGTGGACTATGTTAGTGCCAGCGATGAGTGGACTCATCTAGAGGCATTAAGGATATTGTTCGGTTTAGAACGTTGAACTTTGTTCTAGGTTGTTTCCTTAGAACAGGCTGTCTGACCTTCGTTAGGTTGAGACTTGTGATGATGGGTTTTCATCGGGATACCAGGTCCAGTATATGCCGAGAGTTGTGGACTATGACCATGACTATACGTGATGGGGCGCGACCCAATGTCAGTGTTACTCTGGGAGTCCTTGTACTTCAGAGGGTACCTGGGAGCCTTTGTGCTTCAGGATTGGCGGTGGGAAGGCTACTCAGTCTATGGATTTGGTGACAGTCACGACAGGGTATGACCTTGGATTAAGATATCAGGTTTGATATCGATGGTTCGATATCATCTGGTGTGCCAGAGATATAGTTTGAGTGTTCTGCTATGGGAACCAGTCATGGAGGGATTTCCTAGACAAGTGTGTACTCTGAGCAGATAGGTTTTAACCTTTGAGTTACTGCTAGACGTGTGGATCTAGTAGGTGGACGGATTTCTACCAGCGATGGCTAGTGGTTGTCATCAGAGTTGTGGTTAGAATTTCCTTGTGATAGGAATTATCCAAGATACTGGATGGAATGTTGTTTTAAGACTTAGACTCGAATACGAGGACTACTCCATGATGATTGACTTCATCTGTGATAGATTATGTCAGACGCTAAGGATTGTACAGAGCTATCTGAGATATGAGGGAAGCGTGGCCTATACCCGTGAAGCCTTGGTGGTTGTCCAGGTGGGTTAACATGGTAAGCTACCTTAGTCTTAAATTGTTTCACAATCTTAAGCGAGGGATGTAATCAGGAGAGTGTTCGAAGATTGTAAGAATCTTGGAAATTCGTTAGTTATGATTCTAAGTTTGACGAATCGTGATATTCATCCTGGATGAACGAAGCAAGGATAGTTAGTGCAGTGTTTGCGCTAATTACTGTCTGATATTTTCAGAGATTGAGCGTAGGATTTTCCATGGGATGGAAATGGGCTTAGTTTATCTTGATGTTTGCCTTGGGTGAACAAGACAACGATTAGTAGTGCTAAGGTGGCACGGGATATGTTCTAGTGACTACTAGTGGTTATTGGGTAACTCTGTCAGAGTTAGGATGGTTAAGTTCAGAATACGAAGTAGCGGTTAGTAGTGCTGAAAAGGCGCAGGACTTGTGCCAAGTAAACTACTCATGTACTGTGATCTGACACCGTTTGGAAATAGTTCTTTGTGGCAGCTGAGTCATGGTTATTGACCGAGCCATGTAGGTTGGATGATCAGTGGTGGTCTGATCTGATAAGTGCGAGCTTAAGTAGATCGACGAATTCGATTGGTTGAGCCAATCAGGGTTGATCAGGATGTAGCAATTAAGAAATACTTGGGATAGTATTTTGTCGAGTAATGCTTATGGGATGAGTACTGAATATCATCTCAGAGAAATCAGAGATTTGAGTTATTTAGTCTCAATGATCGCCAGAGATGAATCTTTCTGGGATTGCTATAATCGGGAACGATTGTAAGTGGACTTGTATGATCAAGTTAGGTGTAAACTTGACAGTGGAGACAAGCAAGAGAGTTGGTAGTTCCCAGTATAGTGCATTCTTGTTAAGAAGGAAACTGATATTGATCCAATCAATTGCTTAGTAATAGCAATAGGTCAGAAAAGTATCATGTTGTTGTTTCATGTGAGAGTTTTCCATTGAACAACAATAGTGAAGATTGTTGACCGGACATTTCCGTTAAGTGAGGGCATCTATGTGTACCGTTGTGGTTGGATCCGACGAGTAGTTGGAAATGCTAATGGACATTAGCAAGGAAACATCAGTTGTCTGATCTATGTGACATTAGCTAGGATCTGATCCTCGAGATCTAGCAGGATGTGTCACTAGTCTTCTAGCGTATGATGAAAGATGTCTCTGAAATGACAGAGATAGTAGAATTTCGACTTAGTAGCCAACAAGATTATTGTAGGAATTGAAGATTTCGCAAGATAGCGATGAAGCAACTTTGTTCTTTCCAGTCGACAAGCCACATCAGTGCGGACCATTCGTCAAAGATATTGTGCTTTAGCAATGGACGATATTCGGAGTGCGTCGGGTGGCAAGTTACTTCGAGCCCAAGTATTTCCCAGGATTGACTAAAGAATCGACGAATTAGATCGTTCAGTGCTGAGACTGATGCGTTCGGCAAGGGAGCGATTTGACTATTGAGAATCCATTGGGATTTAGTTCCAGGATCAGTATGTTCAACCTTGGGAGGTTGGTATGAGCTGATGGTATTATCAGAGACTCTGAGTTGAGTTATACCAGGTGCAATGACTGTCGAGTTTCGAGACGGAATAGGAAGCGTTTCCATATGTCTGTGCACTGTGGAATGTCCCAGTCGAGCATATTGGTGGGAGCTTGCCTTAGTTTTGATGAGCGTACAGTGATTGCGAGTATGTATAACTATCAGGAGGACGTCCATCGATCAAATTCATGAGGTGAATAACTTATGATCAAGATGATGTAGATCATCAGAGGTGTGATGACTTTCATTGAAATGTATGCATGATTTCGCAGGCCAGTGGCTACGAGATGACGTAGCATCATAAATTGCAAGTGATGATAGTTATCATTAGGGCACAGTGTTGAGGTTATACTAAGAAACGTGAACAGAAGAATGTACTAGACATGATGGTCTAAGTTCCCAGTATTCCTTGGGAAACCGGTTGTGCTTCAGGGAGAGTGGGGAGGGTAACCACTCTAGGGAACATTGTGAGCAGTTACGTTGAATTATAGACTTGAGTCCACTGGATTATCTTAAAGAGAGATTCATGTTAGAATGTGTCAGCAAAATGTTGGGATTAGTGTTTTCCTGACTAGAGGTGTTGAGCACCGAGAAATTTTGAAACCATTAGATGGTTAGATTCGATAAGTAATTCGACGAATGTCGTAAACAAGTATGTTCATGACTTGGTCTTCGTTAGTCTAAAAATTACTTTGGGACGATGATATTGATCAAGCAGGTATTGTATCCTTCGTGGTCAGGAAGATCGAGGTCCGAGTGAAAGATGTATCAGTGTTACGATACGCTAGCGCTAGGGAAGTTCGACTGTCGACCAGTAGTGCAGTAATCTTCAGTGAAAGAATATTAATGCGGTTAAGCATTAATGGAGCTTATAGGGAATTCGACGAGAGTCTGAGTGTGTGATAAGTGCATTTTGTATGCATTATTTCATGTTATTTTATGTCTATTTTGTGTGCATTCATATTATTTTTATGTGTTTTTATGTGTTTTAGTGCATGTGTGTGTATTTCACTCCTTGGGTTAATTTTGTAGGAAAATAGATTTTTGAAGAGTGAATTACGGAGCAGCCTTGATCGAAAAATCATATTTAATTTTAGAGACATTGAAATCCAATCTTCACCGTTCAGATTAAAGTTAAGATGTTTTGAAGCTGCTGTCCAAATTTCAGCTCAATCCGACGGCTAGATCTCGAGATATGAATTTTTGAAAATTGTCGCTCGGCGCAGATTTTTTTTACTGCGCGCGCGCGAGTCCGACGTACAGGCCTCTGTTTTTATGTGTTGCGCGTGCGCAAGGCCTATGCCGCGCGCGCGTGCGTGTTCGGGGGTCATATGTGTTCCGAAAAATCCTTGTTTTGAGAGGAAATTAACTGGTAGGCGTTCCGGACCATATATATACAAGATATAACATATTTTTTAGGGTTCGGAAGTTCTAGAACGCGCACAACACAGAGAAGGCGGCTACAAGGCTTGGGAGAGAAGATTTCTTCTTTCTTTTCTTCTTTTTATTTTTATTTTTGAATTATTGTTTTTAATTATTGAGTAGTTTATTTTCAACCAAGACGGCGTCATTGGGCCGAACAAATTCATGTAGAAAACTTGGATGTTTGTTTGGGATTTTTTAGAGTTGATTTTATTTTATTGATTGTCAGATTTATATTTGTCTTGTGAATACTCTGATCAACTGTTTGCTTGCATGTTAATCAATTCCAAATCGACAGAGGAGGTTTTGATTTTGATCACTCTGATAATTAACATATTGTAAAACCGACTAGAAATAGAATTCGGTTTCAGTGTGCGGTTTAGGTGTAAACTGAATTTTCACAAATATTTAATGCATTCAAATTTGATTAGAATTACAAAAGATTAGTTCATCAATATTTGAATAGGTTTGATTGTTCTAGAAATAGACCTTTGAACAAATTAGAAGAATTCCCGTGAATTAAAATTAAATCTGAGTCCTTAATCGACTACATGTTACGTGATTTGTTCGGTACCTACGTGTGTCTTGGTTGTCTTTGTCTTAATTATTTTTATCTTCAGTTATTTTTATTCTTATTTCTTAATCAGTTTTTATTTTATATTCTTATTTTATTTAATTCAAAATCCTTCTATTATTTTGTCTAGATTAAGTAAAATAATTAATTCTTGAGAATTGACTGCAGTCCCTGTGGGATCGATACTTGGACTCTCTGTCCACTTTACTATTACTTGACCTGGTACGCTTGCCAGTAGATTTATATCACACCGATTTAGCCGGTCAAGTTTTTGGCGCCGTTGCCGGGGACTGTTTAGTTAATATTAGGATAGATTATTTGCTTGAGACTAGATTTTTTTTTCTTGCATTTGTTTAATTATTTATTTTAATTTTAATTTTATTCTCTTTTGCTTGTGAGGTACTTGGAGATGGACCATCGACAGGTGTTCACAAGATTTGGCCAACAATACTTGGAGCCTTTCTATGCTGTTTGGGGGAGATTCAATGATTTGGCGAACAGATTTCAATGCCATCAGTTTTCTACTTACACCCTCACTAAAATTTTTTATGGTGGTTTGGATGAGATTACAAGAAGTTGGGTAGATTCTGGAGCTCTGGCCACTGGCAGTCAATTGTTTAGAAGAGATCAAGACAGTGCGATGCACTTGTTGAACGATATGGCAGATTTTGACTACCATTGGCATTGTGATCCTTCACTGCAGGGTTGGAGTCACCAATATCCTCCAGATATCAACTCTAAAAATTTTGCGAACCAACCAACAGAGCATCAAGAAGAGTGTATAGGGCATTCCGAAGATTATGTGGCTCAGTTGGAGAATTTTTTGCGGCAACAGACAGAGACAAATCAATTTTTAGAAAGCCGCATAAGTCTTTTGGATGAACAGATTGCGCTTATTAGAGAACCAATTTTGGATATCTGCCAATTGAGTGAAGTAACTGAGCCAGAGCATGAAGAAATCATTTTTGAGAAATCTTCTTGTGAGGATGAGCCAAACATGATAGTGGAGGAGGAAGAACCATTCAAGGAGAGAGATTTTACCTCGTCAGTAGTCGTTCCATGTACACCGTTAGAAGATACTTTCTTGCCATTGATGCCAATCCCACAGTATTCCATCCTCTATGACCTTCAGCCTAGATTCGGAGTCTCCTTCCAAAAGAAAAATTTCAGAACAAGTGTTGTTGGAACGACGAGCTTACAAAGTATATATCACGCCAAGCTTGAGGGTGAAGGAAATCAAGACCCATACGTAGAGTTGTATGATTCTTACTATGGGCGGCAGCCGCTCTTTGATGGTTTCTTTTGCATAGTCGGGCATTAGACTATAAATTTAGCGCTGACTGGGAGGCAACCCAGTATTCTTTCTTTTTGCTTTTTATTTTATTTTTGGTTTTTGTTTTTGTTTTTGTTTTTGTTTGATTTTTGTTTCTTTCCCATGCCAGTTGGTCGTGCCTGCCGATATATACAATCTGCTGCTGCTGTCCCAGCTGATACTATCAAGAAGGAAGAGGATGCATCGAAAACCAGGGGAGTGTTATTTTTGTTCTCATTGTATTTTTGTTTGTCTTTGCATTTGTGGGTTTGTTATGCATTCTGTTCATTGTTCTGAAGCATTGAGGACAATGCTTTGGATAAGTATGGGGGGGGGTAGACTAGTATTGCATTGTCTATGTGTTTGTGTTGCATCTGTCGTGTTTCGTATTTGTTTGCATACAGTTTGTTTTTGTTGTTGTTTGCATTGTTATGAGTAGGATGAATCATAATAGCCAATGATGATGAAGTTTATTTGAAAAAAATGGATTTTTGAAAAAATTTTGCTCTTGACTGGACATGAGAAACTGTAGGTTGAACCGTGAATATTTTTAAGCACTAATGTTAGACCAGTGAATTGTAGCGAAAGATTTGATGAAGTTTCTATCTGTTTGACCATTGCACGGCAATAGGTGGTTTGTGGATCTTGATTGTGTTCTATGAATTTTGATGAGGCTCTAGTTTACACTTATGATCTTGGGCGCACCTAGAAAAAATTATATACAATTCCATCCGGGCCTTGAAAGGATTAAAATCCTAAAAAAAAAAATTAAATTTAAGGCTAAGTATGCGGATTCAATGGGATTGATGCTCCATCCGGGCTATAGACGAGGGGATTAGAAAGAAAAAATAGAATAATTTTTCGTATCCTAGCCAGTTATAGCTAAGTCAGCGGGTAATTATTGGGGCTAATGCAATACCGGGTGCAAAATCCGAAGGTGTGTAATTCATTATCTCAAGGGAGGTGGGTTTAGTCTAGAGGTCGTTGGAAGGAATGGGCACTTGAAGAGTGAAACTTGCACTGATTTGTCATAGGTCGCCAAGCAGTTTTGAAACGAATTCGGTCTAAGTTGTATGAAACTGGAATGACATTTCACACACACACGTTCACGTTAAACCGAAGGTGTATTATGAAAAGTTGAGAGCATGTCTGTGTTTTTTTTTTGTGATTAAACTTCTCAGAGGCTTTGCACATTTATGAATCGTCCTTACTTATGTTTTTGTTTGCATTTTGTTTTTGCATGTCTTGCTCGAGGGCGAGCAAGGTTTAAGTATGGGGGTGTTGATAAGTGCATTTTGTATGCATTATTTCATGTTATTTTATGTCTATTTTATGTGCATTCATATTATTTTTATGTGTTTTTATGTGTTTTAGTGCATGTGTGTGTATTTCACTCCTTGGGTTAATTTTGTAGGAAAATGGATTTTTGAAGAGTGAATTACGGAGCATCCTTGATCGAAAACTCATATTTAATTTTAGAGACATTGAAATCCAATCTTTACCGTTCAGATTAAATTTAAAGATGTTTTGAAGCTGCTGTCCAAATTTCATCTCAATCCGACGGCTAGATTTCGAGATATGAATATTTGAAAATTGTCGCTCGGCGCAGATTTTTTGTACTGCGTGCGCGAGAATCAAGCTCGCGCGCGCGCGAGTTTGACGTACAGGCCTCTGTTTTTATGTGCTGCGCACGCGAGGCCTGTGCCGCGCGTGCACGCGTGTTCGGGGGTCATATGTGTTCCGAAAAATCCTTGTTTTGAGAGAAAATTAACTGGTAGGCGTTCCGAACCATATATATACAAGATATAACATATTTTTTAGGGTTCGGAAGTTCCAGAACGCGCACAACACAGAGAAGGCGGCTACAAGGCTTGGGAGAGAAGATTTCTTCTTTCTTTTCTTCTTTTTATTTTTATTTTTGAATTATTGTTTTTAATTATTGAGTAGTTTATTTTCAACCAAGACGGCGTGATTGGGCCGAACAAATTCATGTAGAATACTTGGATGTTTGTTTGGGATTTTTTAGAGTTGATTTTATTTTATTGATTGTCAGATTTATATTTGTCTTGTGAATAGTCTGATCAACTGTTTGCTTGCATGTTAATCAATTCCAAATCGACAGAGGAGGTTTTGATTTTGATCACTCTGATAATTAACATATTGTAAAACCGACTAGAAATAGAATTCGGTTTCAGTGTGCGGTTTAGGTGTAAACTGAATTTTCACAAATATTTAATGTATTCAAATTTGATTAGAATTACGAAAGATTAGTTCATCAATATTTGAATAGGTTTGATTGTTCTAGAAATAGACCTTTGAACAAATTAAGAGAATTCCTGTGAATTAAAATTAAATCTGAGTCCTGAATCGACTACATGTTACGTGATTTGTTCGGTACCTACGTGTGTCTTGGTTGTCTTTGTCTTAATTATTTTTATCTTCAGTTATTTTTATTCTTATTTCTTAATCAGTTTTTATTTTATATTCTTATTTTATTTAATTCAAAATCCTTCTATTATTTTGTCTAGATTAAGTAAAATAAATAATTCTTGAGAATTGACTGCAGTCCCTGTGGGATCGATACTTGGACTCTCTGTCCACTTTACTATTACTTGACCTGGTACGCTTGCCAGTAGATTTATATCACACCGATTTAGCCGGTCAATGTGTCGGAAGCTATTTCGACCTGACACTCAAGTAGTAGTCTATCTTACGTTCTCGAGGTATTACCTTAGATTTCGAGGACGAAATCTTTTAAGGGGGGGAGAATGTAGTGACCCGTATCCGTATTTAGCGATTAATGGGTATATTAATCGTGTAATAATGTTGGATCAAGTAAAACGTAATTAAGGAAATTCCTAAAGGATTAACGGAGTCCGGAAATGGATCCAGGACACTCGAAAATGGCTTAGAGGGTCCCAAGACTCGAGTGGGATCGGAACCACCGATCCATGATCGGAGCTTCCGATCTTGGTGAGTTCGGAACCACATCGAAAGCAGGGAGATCGGAGCTTCCGATCGACCTTCGGTGACAGGTGTGTGGTTGCATGTGGATGGGATTGACGCGTGGCATCGGAGCTTCCGATCGGAGGAACGGAGCTTCCGATCTGCACGTTCGGAGCTTCAAATCGGGAACGGAGCTTCCGATCATTGTCTATAAATATAGGTACGAGGGCTTCATTTCAAAGCGCACCGAATTCCTCTCCTTCGCCCTCGTGGCTCTATTTTAGGGCTTTGGATACTCTTATTTTAGAGTTGGAGTAGGGAACATATTTTAGTATAGTCAGACAGTGTCTGACATAGTAGCGGAGCAGTGCTCATGTAGCGGAGCAGTGCTCGAGGCTGTGGAGCTGCAGCAGGGGTGTGCCCCTAGTTGCGGGATAGTCGCCATCAGTGGGCTGACGACGGACGCAGGTATAGCTATGGTATCCTTAAATTATTTAGGAGTATGCAATAGCTTAGTTAAGGCTTTTAGAGCTTAATGAATGATGCATGGATATTTGCATTGTAGAGTTGATGATAGGCTGGGAACCTAGAATGGGACTGCTAGGACTGCCTGTAGTAAGGTACGTAAGTACAGACTGAGATAGCCAGCGGGTTTTGCATGCTTATATGTTGCATTTGTGTGTCATATTATTATGCAGCATGTGCATATCATATTGTGCATGTCCATCTTGTGAGATGAGCCATGTAGGGCCGCTCAGCCCTGTCTGGACGGGTGATGTCTAGTGCTCAGTGACTGACGGGTCATGGGTGGTTAGCATCTGGGGACACAGTCCACGTCCTATAAGAATGAGCAGTGTACACAGGGTTTGCTCCCCGGGTTGTACCACTCATGTCCTAGGCGCCATTACTGAGCAGTTGTATACAGTTATCGCAGATATGGATACCCTATCATTTGCATGCATCATATTTGTATGTTTTACCCAGTGCTTTCGTATTGAGCTTAGAGCTCACGTCCAGTCTTTTTTGTGTATCTGGACACCCCATCCGACGGGGCAGGTGTAGGTGCAGGGTGGAGCACCAGGAGCTTGGATTGGCCAGCGACCAGTGAAGACAGCGAGATTATTGTAGGTTTTGCCTTTAGGATATTTATTCGATTGGGTTGTATAATCGAATTTATTTAAACGGTTGTATTCTGCCGGTTTGCTTTTATTTAAGTCTTTCGCAGCGATTTATTTTAATGCATGCTTAATTATGCTCTTAACTCTGATTAGGTAGTGGATCCGGGTAGGGTCGCTACAATAATACAACTTCATAATTTTAATGAAACTTTAATTTTAAAACAAACTTTTTAAAATATAAATAATTACAAATTTTAAGTTTCATCACACCCCCAAACCGGCTTATTACTAGTCCCTTAGTAATAAAATATCATAAAATATCATAAAATCACAAGTTAGATTTTTATTCCTTATTATATATATTCAAATTTGCAAACTTTGAAATTTTAAAACACACTTGTGAGGAGATCATTTGTTTATTTATAAATCTTATTATCAACCAATATATTAATATATAATTGGATGTGGTATACATATATATTTCACATAATATCAAAATATTAAATATATATATAATTTTTTATATAAATATTTTTAAAAAACTTTGAGAATAATATAATCAAAATGATAATAGAAATCATTTTCATAACATGTATATCATCAGGAATATTAATTTAAAAGTCTCAACTTCATATTCTCTCGGGTTATGATATTTCATATATAGTTGTTTTCATTCATGGAGTTGGAAGAAAATTATACACTCATTGAAAATGGCTAGTAAAGCAGACAATCAAATAACCTAATATTGAAAATAAGATAGGATAATTTATAAAGAATAAACACATTTTGTTTTTTTTTTTGTTTTTCTATTTTTTTCTATTTTTTTCTACTTTTTTTTTTGGTTTGCTGCAGAATTGTTTTTACATAATCAAAGACCTCCAATAAACTTTGAAAAAGTAACATTTTTTTTTCAAAGTTTATTTATTTGTTTATTTTTTTATGAGGTAAATCTATTACATTGATAATTATGATAGAGATATTAATACTCTACATCTTTACAATCAAACTCCAAACAACTTTGCAGCCAATTTTTATATGCACAAATTTTTATTTTATTTTTTTTAAAATGGGTTTAATCTAGTAATCAACCATTTCTTAATAATCAATAAAAGCTTATAAGTTGTTTTCTCAATTCTCACCTCTCACTCACAAAATTTATGTGAGTATATATTGCACTTTTACAAATTAATTCCTTCAATTATACATGTTATTATTCATTCAATCAATATCACTTTAACTATATATTCATAAAAGTTTTAGAAAATATGTTATTTGAAAACACACAATTATATATTATTTATAACTTATATCTCATCAATTATATATTTTCTATTAAATTGATAAAAAGAAGAATAAATAAACATCTATACAAAAAGACTTCATTTTCTTAGTAGTTTGCAATTTAAATATATACGGAATATTAAATTCTAATTTATTGTGATAATATGATAAATAAAAACTAATGCATGTCAGTAGTTTTTTGCTCCTTACTCTGCCATTGAAAAAGAAAAATAAATATTATTATAGCAATTTTTTTTTATTTTTAAAATTTTAATAATTTTTTTTTAGAGATAAACCCTCCCTCAAACCTGAATATGACATTGTTTTTAGTTTTTAAGAAAAATAAAGAGTACATGATGAAAGAGATGTCACCTGGAATTTATTGAAGATGAGGAACAAACACAAACCATTTTGTGACATGTTGAATCAATGATGAATTCAACATCTTCTTATGAGTTGAGGGTTGGCTTCCCATCCAATTTTCTTTTAACCCTCCTTTTCTTCGCATAAGTGTTTTTTCCTAGTCCAGACATATTTCAAATAGGTAAGATTTTTGGAACTTCGCCACCTAATCGAACCTTGGCTTCAATTATAAGTCGAATATCCTCCGGAATTCCTTTTTGCATAAGAATTCTCAATCTTTCACGCCTGCATTCATAAATCATTCTTCGAACCTTTTTAGGTAGAGAAGAAGTGAAAACTTTTCCATGTTCTTTGATAGCTTCTTCCATTTTGAAAATAAAGAAATTTTTTTTGTTTTTAATTTTTGGATCAGTTATTGTGGAAAACCAATTTAACCGACTGTAAGAGCCACGGAGTACCGTTATCCGCCACTTAACCGGGAAGTGAACTCAATTCTGCAAAAATAAAATGAAAATATAAGTAACAATTAATTTGGATCATATAAAGGCTTAACTCTTCATCAAGAATTTCATTTTCTAAAAATGGTTTAAGCCTTTGCCCATTAACTTTAAACACATTATTATTTTTTGGATTTTCCAACATCAACAGTGCCATGAGGATAGACAAATTTAACAATAAATGGTCCAGACCATCGTGATCTAAGTTTTTCTGAAGACAAATGCAAGTGAGAATTATAGAGTAAAACTTTTTGCCTGATTTCAAAAGATTTTCTCATAATATTTTTACCATGAAAGACTTTTGTTTTATCTTTATAAATCTTTGCATTTTTAGCTGTTTTCTTTGACAACAATTGATCTCCACATACCTCAGAATGACAAAATTTAATGACACTACTTACCTCATTGTCGGGTATGCATCGTTGAAAAATTTGATCAGGATAATACTTAAACAAATAAGGATCATCCCAATAAATTTTTTTTACCTCTTTCAAGAATTTATTTTTATCTTGTGAACTCCAATGAGAAGACATTTTATTTGTCACAAGAAAATTTACAATATTAGCAAACCAAGACATAGTAGTAGCATAAAATGGTTGATCATACGGAAAATTTTCATTTATTGTTATTTCATTACGAGATGATTCAGAAATTATTCTTGATAAATGATCAGCTACTACATTTTTTGTTTCTTTTTCAAGTTGACTGTTTTCTTCAAATAATTTTGATTCAAAAATATTTTCCGAATCAAAATTTTTCACCAAACAAACATCAGATTGTTGATTTAAGTTTTCTTCTTGTATACATTCTTTCATGATATTTTCTATTGCATTATCATCTTCATCTTCATTGATACTTGGTTGTTTACTTAAATTGAACACATTAAGTTCTAAAGTCATATTTCCAAAAGACAATTTCATTATTCCATTTCGACAATTAATTATAGCATTTGAAGTTGCGAGAAATGGACGTCCTAATATTACTGGAATTTCATTATGCACTTTTATTGGTTGTGTATCCAAGACAATAAAATCCACAGGATATGAATTTATCGACTTGAACTAACACATCTTCTACGATACTTCTAGGTATTTTGATTGATTCATCGGCTAGTAAAAGAGTGACAGATGTAGGTTTTAAATCTCCCAACTTAAGTTTTTCATAAACTGAATAAGGAAGTAAATTCACACTTGCTCCCAAATCTAACAAAGCTTTTTTAATTTTATTTTTTTCCAATAATACATGAAATTGTTGGACAACCAGGATCTTTATATTTCAAAGTAGAATTATTTTGAATAATAGAACTTACCTGCTCAGTTAAAAATGCTTTCTTCTTTACATGCAATTGTCTTTTCACAGTACATAAATCTTTTAAAAAATTTCATAAGAAGGTACTTGTTTAATAACATCTAATAATGGAATATTTATTTTACTTGTTTAAAAACTTCATAAATATCAGAATCATTTTTTTGTTTTTTATTGTTTACTAATGCATGAGGAAAAGGAACAGGTTTATTTGACTCACATATTACTTCAGATAATTTATCATCAACTTTCTCAATCTTAGGACTCAAAGTATCATCTTTCTCGAAAGTATCAAGATTTTCATCCTTACTCTTTGAGTTTGACTGATCTTTGTTTTCATCACTATATGGATCATTAACTATTTTACCACTTCTAAGAGTAATAACAGATTTTACTTCATCAAATTTATCTTGATTTTGATTTTTAGGATTAGGTTGTGGTTGAGATGGAAATTTTCTTTTTTCATTAATATTAAGTGCATATGCAAATTTTGCAAGAGTTTCTTTCAAATCATTCATAGATTGAATGTTTTGAATATTGATAGACTCTTGCTTTTGAATGTATGCATGAATTTCATCTTCAAAATATTTTCTTGGAGGTGGGATATAAGGAACATAACCTTGATGATTTTAGTTATTTTGAAAAGGTTGTTGTGAAGGTTGTGCATTATTTTCGTTCCTCCAACTAAAATTAGGATGATTTCTCCAACCAGGATTATATGTTTGTGAAAAAGGATATAATGTTGGTTTTTTAAAATTGTTAACATAATTGGCTTGTTCATGGAGACATTCTTTAAATGAAGGCAAAGTAGGACAATTTTTTGTAAGATGATCATGTGTGTCACATATATGACAAACAATTTCTTGAACATTTTTTAATTGATCACTCTTTTTCATTTCTAATGATTCGATTTTTCTTGCTAAAGATGCAAGTTTAGCTTGAATATCTACATCATCTTTAAGATGATAAATATCAACCCCATTTTTTGAATTATTGGTTTTACTTGGTGGTTCAATTGAGCCTATATTATCCCAATTTTGAGCATTTTCTGCTAATGACTCCAAATATTCTATAGCCTCATTTGGGTTTTTATCTTCAAAAATTCTATTGCACATGAATTCTATCATTTGCCTATCTTTAGGTATTAAACCTTCATAAAAGTGAGAAACTATCCTCCATATTTCAAAACCATGATGTGGGCATGTATTAAGTAACTCTATATATCTATCCCAACATTGATAAAATGTTTCCCCTTGTTTTTGAGAAAAAATTGTAATTTGTCTTTTAAAAGAGTTTGTTCTATGGGAAGAGAAAAACTTTTTTAGAAATTGTTGCATTTCTTCCCATGATCTTATTGAACTTGATCTCAAAATTTGCAACCATGTTTTAGCTTTATCTTTTTAAAAAAAAGGAAAAAGCTTTAATCGAACAATATCCATGCTACAATTTTGATCATTATAAGTGTTGCAAACCTCCTCAAATTCTCTTAAATGCAAATATGGATTTTTAGAATCTAGGCCATGAAAATTTGATAAAAGTTGAATGATTTGTGGCTTTTGAAATTAGACGCATCAGGAGGAAAAACTAAACAAGATGATGTACTAGTTCTTATTGGATTCATATGGTGCCTAAGTGTTCTTGGTTGTTCATGTTCTTGATTATTATTATTATTATCATCTTGATTATTAGAATTATCCTCCATGTTTAAAATATTTTCAGATACTCGAACAAGTCTATCACTTTTTTTACGACTCCAAACAATCATACAATTAAAAACAACATACTATTTACATAAGTAACATAAATAACAAAAATTAAACTTAATTTATACCTCCCCGGCAACGGCGCAAAAACTTGCTACAAATTAAATTGTAATTCACCCAAGTGTAGGTTGTCTGCAAGTAATATATTCGTGAGTACGAGATCGATCCACGGAGAGGATGCTGTAAGTTTAATTTTAGCAATGATATATTATAGATGGAAATATTATTATTAAACTTCAAATACACAAATTATAAAAATATCAAGGCTTCAAAGGTTCATTGTTGGTTTATTTAAGATTGCTTAACAAAAATAAATAAAAGAAACTAAAATAAGAATAAACATAAAAGAATAATGAAATATTTAAACAAATATATCATATAATATAGTTCTCACTATATTAATATCAGATTAACCGATATTTAATACATGGTACCCATAATATATATATAGATGCATAAATATAAACATAAAAGAACAATTAAATATTTAAACAAATATATCATATAATATAGTTCCCACTATATTAATATCAGATTAACCGATAATTAATATATGATACCCATAATATATATATAATTGCATAAATATAAATTGACATAAAAGTAAATGTTAGATCAAATCACAATATTTCATTTAGAACAACCGGCAGAGCCACGCTATTGTCTAAATAAAATATATGACTTTTTTATGTTAGATGCGAGAAAGTAAATGTTAGTTGCGGAAAAGTAAATCTTAGATGCGAGAAAATTAAATGTTAGATGCGAGAAAAGTAAATGTTAGTTGCGGAAAGTAAATGTTAGTTGCGGAAAAGTAAATGCTAGTTCAAATCACAACATATTATTTAGAACAACCGGCAGAGGCACGCTATTGTCTAAATAATATATATGACTTTATTATAAATTGATACATATATTTATAGTATATAATTATTGTAGTATTTATTGTATCATATTAGACAACAAATCAAGGTAACCACATTCAAGGTACCAAGTATTTGATGTAAATAAATAACAATAAATCATCCAAATTATACCTTCAAATAAAGATCAATTAGTAAAAATAAAAATACAAATAGAAAAGGAAAGAATATACAAAATATAAACAATCTTACTTGACCAACAATGAAACCTTTTCACTTTGACATAAAAAGATTTAGTTTGCCATGAACATAAGACTCAGGAGTAAGGATAAAAGAAATTTCATACTTAAACTTGGAGAAATATGCACACTCAAACTCTTATTCTTACACACACAATATTTATTTTACAAGTGAGGAATTTCTCTACATTTTTTCACACTACAAAGCTTATACAACATATCTATTTATAGGCCAAATAAGAGCAAGAGTTCAAGGCTCATTAAATGTGGAATAGTAAAGTTGGTGGGTGCTTGTCTCCTTGAATGTCAATACCATGACCCAACTTTAATTGGCATGTTTCATGCCTTAGACTTCCGATTTGGCTTTTTCATAAAACATATAACACGTAGCCCATTGTCTGAAGATGTGTTTTGACATATAATTCACCCCTTTTGGATAAAAAGTGAAATACTTATGATATTTTTACTCCAAGCTGGTCATAGTAAAAGTAAATCTGTCTCCATTTTAATGTTTGATTATTTTGATCATCTTAATGAGGTTTTTGGAATTTCTTGTCTTCTACAAAGTTGAAGATGACTCTTTTGTGATTCTACAGAATTTGATATTACTCCAATATGACCTTTGTAGCTTGAGTAATTTTATTTTTACCAAACCTGCGCAAAACATAAAATACAACATTTTTAGTAAAATATTTAAATATAAACACGTAACACTAAAATAATACAACTTCATAATTTTAATGAAACTTTAATTTTAAAACACAATTTTTAACATATAAATAATTACAAATTTTAAGTTTCATCATGTCGCAGTCACATGCATCAGATCATTTGATGTACTGCTTTGAGCACTTTGAGGATCTGCCACTGGCTGTGGAATATTTTCCTGTTCTGCCTGAGGAATGGCCAGTGTTTGTCTAGTAATCGGTTCTTGACGGGAAGGCATATATAATATTCAAACAAATTAGTGCACAATACCAGAGCATATTCAGCAATTCTATTCCCATCTTTCTCTGATCGATTCACAAGAGAATGCTGATTATGATCGAGGACAAGTGCTGGAATAGCATCTCAAACAAAGCATGCTTTGACAAGTAAAGCACATAATCATGCAATCATATAATTCTTGAAATAGTAAAGCATGCTCGCATGGAATTCCTGTAATCACATAAAGAATGCAATCTCATGCGATATAAATAAATCAAAAAGACTCAATCTACCCCGCTCATCTATCTCAGTCCGAGAAACTTAAGCTCTGATACCACCTGTAGTGGGGCCTCGTGTTGGCTAATCTCATCTTAAGGGAAATTAATAAATAATCATGATTTAATCAACTTGATTCAAAATAATCAAAGAAAGGAATTTTTTTTTAAAAAAAAATACACGGACTCCGTGCACAGGTCCGTGCATTAATAACAATAAAACTCCAAGTTTATGTTTTCTCACGGACTCTGTGAACCCTCCGTGCCTAGTTCCGTGCATAACATTTCAAAATTTATGAAGTTACTGCCTCAACACGAAGTCACACGGACCCTGGAACGGAGGTATGCACGGGGTTCGTGCCTTAATTTTCTTCCAAAAATTTCGAATGCGAGAGTACACGGACCCATGCAAGGAGGCATGTATAGGGTCCGTGCCCTGATAAAAAAATCATAATTTCTAAGCTTTCAAATCTGGAAAATGCTATGAACAAAAGCATATAATCTTCAATAGGCTTCAACATAAAATACATGCATTCAACTACAAATCTAGTTATCTGGAATACATGAAATCTCGAACATAAACGAGTACTCGATGAGTAGACATAAACAAAGTTCCTTGTTTTCTAACAAGTTTGATAAACTCATATAATACATGTCATCTTTCTAACAAAAACCCGAGTCCCACGGCTAAGACTATAACTCAAGCTACCCACGTCGATTTTGACCAGCTTCTGCCCCACCTATTACCATGCAAACATACAAAACAAAGCAACAACCGGATAACTCCGATGAGAATATAATTCTCAGTATAAACAACATACATGCAATCTAAATAAAGATAAATGCAATGCATGTATGAATCATGGCTATAAATCTGCTAGCAAAGATATCTCGGTTCTTGAGATCCCGGGAAATAAAATCTCAAGCAAACCACCAAATCTACCAATCGAGGTGGCGTCAAGTATCTCAATCCCCTGACTTTGGTGCAACTATAGTGAGACATCTAGCTCTGGAAGTAAAACTACATTCCGCGCCACTCATCTATAGCCCTCCAAGCGTCTTTTGCAATCTAGGTCGTTCGGCCGTCTATGCTTTGGTTATAAGCTCAAGATGAATGTAACATAATCTTGATGCATTGAATATAACAATAAATACAAGACATGCTAATTCAAGCAACCAAATAAACATTTAAGCAACAACTAAGCAACTAAAACAAGCAAGAGCAAATAAGCATTCAAGTAAATGATTTGGGAATTCGAGAATCACATCTATCTCAAATGTTCTGTCCCATCTGAATTGCTGCTGAATTATAAATTTTCTTTTAAATATTTGAGGCTTCAAATCTGGACAATTCAACAAAAAGAACGTATATCAAAATCTGCTCAATCACACCTCAAACTTCAAGGTAGAAACAACTTCAAACCTTGACCAAATCTTTCCCGGTTCGAATAGGAATTTCCGAGCTCGATCAAATTCAAAAATAATCTGAAGTGATGTGTTCACATGCTAAGATTATCAGTTTGCAACTCAATAATGCACATCTCAAATAACAATACGGAAATCTTGACAATTCTTGAACTGGTGGCGTAACGGCTGAAAACCGGCAACCGAAACTATATCTAACTCAATCCCACAATCCAATACAACACATAACCATACTCATATCAACATATACATGCAGAAACCAAAATTCAGAAATGAAGATTTTCGAAAATTGCTTCTAAAATTCATAACAAATTCGAACGACGTTCTTTTTCCGATCCATCTTCGAATATATACCCTATGCTAGCTCAAGAACATCATATCAAATAATAATTGAATTCCATCATCCCTTCAAAATTCAAATATGATAGAACTTAAGAAAACTTACGTCAAAACGTAGCTCTCGGAGAGGTGATCTCTATATATTCGATTCTGAAATCTGACGACCGGATATCGAGAAATCGAAGCTTTAAGAAGATGAAAATGGCGTGGGGTGTGGCTTCTGCTTTCTCTTCTCCCTTTTACACGTTGAAGATGATGACTAAGTGATTAAATGAGATATATATTAGCCAATTTTTAGTTTAGTCCTTGAACTCTTTGTTATTTGCAAATCAGTCCTCAGTAAATCTTTTTAATTCAATTTCAATCCTAAATAATTTAAGAATATTAGAATTTAAATCTAAACTCCAAAATTCTCAAATTACATATTTTTAGATTAAAATTAAATAATCTCGGGCCTTACAGGGGGAGTCTTCAGTGCTATGGGTACTACTCTCAGTTTGAGTACACATATCACCCAGATACTGACGGGCAGTCAGAGCACATGATTCGTACTCTTGAAGACATGTGGTGAGCATGTTCTTTGGATTTTGATTGCAGCATGGCAAGATTAGTTGTCACTGATTGATTTCGCGTACAGCAGTAATGGTATGACACCATTCGAGGTGTTGTACGGACGATGATGTCATACTCCACTGTTCTGGAAAAAAATGGGAGAGCAAAAGGTTGAAGGACCATAATAAATTCAACCGAGGATTGATATAGATGATTCACCAGAAAGATATATCTAGATTTTATTGGTCTAATTGGATTATTGGACAGTGACATGAGATATAGTTCACGCAACAAGAATCATTTATCTTGTTCTAGTTCAGTGGCTGTATCAAAGCACTAAAAAAAGCCATGTGGGAGCGTGAGAGCAGTATGCGTACGAATTGTCCAGAGTTGCTTTGGAATTGTTGCATTTCAGTTGTATCTTGTAAAATGTTCAATATGAATAAAAGATGTTTATTCAGTGATAACTGCATTCGATACTTAAGATTGTTCGAGGACGAAATATATTAAGTAGGGGGAGAATGTAGTAGCTCAGTTCCATTTTATAAGATTAAGTTGTTAATAATGTTTAGATTTAATAAAACATGATTAAGGAATTTGAATATGATCAATCGGACCAGGGGATTTGGTCCAAAATGTCCGAAAAATTCTTAATGGACTTATTGGTCTTAAACAGGATCAGAACTTCCGAACCAGGATCGGAACGTCCGATCATATCGGAAGAAAGAAGCAGTTCGGAAGCAACATGGGAGAACGGAACGTTCGATCCTGAGATCAGAGCTTCTGATCTGCATCAGCCTGGACGTGGCATTAGGATTTGTACACGTAGCTGCATGCAGGAGATCGGAATATACGAAGTGTAGATCGGATCTTTCGATCGTAGCCGATGGACACATTGCATGCATGCAAAGATCGAAGCTTCCGATCAGGCATCGGAGCTTCCGATCGTCATCTATAAATAGGGGTCCGAGGCCTTATTTTCAAATGCTCATTTCACCTCTCCTTGGCCCATGTTTGCTCGATTTTAAGAGCTTTTGGGTACTCTTATTTTAAGAGTTGGAGTATGTAGTAGTTTTTATATAGCGAATAGTGTCCGCAGTAGTAGCCAGGAGGCGGAGCTCTGGAGAGGCATCCAAGGGTCGTAGTTAGGCAATGATCAAGCTCTGGGGCATTCGACATCAGCGGGCTAATGACGGACGAAGGTATGACTTTGGTTCCCTTTAGTAAATAGGGAGTATGTTATAGTTTAATTAAGGCTTTTAGAGTCTGTTAGGCGATGTTTGGTATGTTAGATAATGCATGGTATTTATGCATTGTAGTGCTGCATGGTAGGCTTGGACCTAGATGAGAGCTTATAGGATCTGTCTTAGTAAGGTACGAAAGTATTATTCGAGATATCCAGATTGAGTATGCATGTATTATGTGTTTGCATGGATTATGTGATTGCTTGTTTTATATGCCTTTATGTACATCATGTCATGACTCTATGTTGCATACATGAGCATATTGAGCCTTTACCTTTGAGGTATCCCGTAGTAGGGCGCTCATGAAAGAGTGGGTGCCCGGTGAGCCAACTTGTGGCTAAGGGCTTTGATGACTCTTTGTATAAACAATCTTTTGTTTAATATAATTTACACTTTTATTAATGACAATGACTTTATCTTTCTTCATATTGTTATATTGTGATATACTATTGTTGTTTTGATAAAGACCTTGAATATACTATAGTGTATATAAGATGTGGTAGAACATGGGGATATCTATCATGAAACACATCTTATAGTCACTGTATATTCTAAACTGTTCCTAGTCGATTGAGCCGTCCGATAATAAGGATAAGGATCGCTCGAGTTTGAGACTAGCATTTGCGATGCAGAGTACCACGTTTCATTGGTAGGGAACATAGAGATGTTCGAAGCATGCAAATGGATATTCATATGATGAATGATCGAACTACCCTATCCGAACTTTTCAAGTGGTTATCACTTATCGAGTGGATAAAGTCCGCGGTTTTGGTTGTACACCATTAGTCCTTACTACTTGAAACATCATTGAGACTCTATATGCTAGTACTGTACTTTGACTCGTTTACCGACTCTATTGGGGTCATCAGGTGTCGGGATTGGGTACAGTTACGACACATATAGGAGTCGATGCTTTGTTGTCAAGGATTCACCACATACTTGCGAGTGTGGATATCCTATGCGATCTGAGGAGATATTAGTGTGACAAATCTCTGGCCAGAGTACATGATGTGTTTTAAGAAATGGTTTCTTAGTAGCACATGCGATGTCACTATTTGATCTTCAAGATGTATTGCATAGTTATCGAATCTCGAACGACTCTCGATTTACCAATGGTTGTTGATTCGATCGGGATATATGGATGAAGGGACCGTACTGTACGCTAACCAAAATCTATTGGTTCTTGCAGGCACTATCAGTGATACCTAGGGAATCATGGGGCGATGTTGCTAGGCGCTCTTACCATGATTCGATGGGCAAGTCGGAAATTGTTGTTCCGAGTCACAAGGAGTTGTGAGCCCACGGCTAGCTGTATCCCTGAACCATTGAGGGTCACACAGAGTAATGGATTTTTAATCCCCGTTGAGATAGTTAAATTTAAAGAGTTAAATTTAATGAACAAAAAAGTTGGACTTCTTATTTAAGAGTAGAGGAGTAAGATTTCCTAAAATGACATAGGGATGGGCAATTTTGGAAATAACTGAATTCGGATTCAGAAAAATTTATCTTGACTTTAAAAGGTGCAGAAATGGTTTCTGTGCACATTGGTGAAATCGGTTTATCAATCGGAGTCATGATGAATTTTATATTAATTTCTGAACATGCGGGCTTTGCTTGTCGGGCTTGAACTTATGACTAATGGGCCCTAAGCTGTTAGCGGCCTACATTATAAATAAGTTATTGCTGTACATAAATTACACACAACAGGTCACAAAATAATTTTCAAAAACCCTATTTTTCTTAAGTGTGGCCGCCGCCCCCCTCCCCTCTGCTCGAAAAAATCCAGTCTGTGAATTTTGAATTACAGTCTGGTTTAACGGATCAAATTCGTTAATTCTCTTCGTAGAAACTTCTGATAGATTTTCTAGTGCAATCTATCAGAGGGATTAAATCTCTGTTCGTGGACCTGATTGAAGAACAGTCCGTCCATCAGTTCCTGGGAGATACAACAAGAGCAGAGCAATCTGTTGGTGTCAATAATCTCGATTTGAGATTGGAGGTAAAAATTTATAATTTTTATTTAATTTTTACACACACAATTTAATCGTAAAGTTTTGATACCCATTATGGAATCGTTCCATATAAAATTTTTAAACTTCCGCTGCACCGGGTATCAATTCTGATTGATCTGATCGCCGTTCTCCAACAGCTCACCCTACGAATTTGTGGATGGTTGGATACGTAAGTCCTGTGTCAAGTCACCGTTATGGTTGGACACTTGTACTAGTAACAGGTCACCATTATCCATTGGGTATATGAGCCACCTCTTGATGCAACGACGCAGCGTGCTATATACCCTGGGCTCGGTCTATAAGCTTGTTTCTTGACTTGAGTGTCTTGGTACCCAGTTAATTTGCATTCATGCACATATAATAGTGTATACTCATACTCTCGTACTGAGCGTGTTAGGCTCACTTCTGGTTATTTCTGTTATCTGGTTACCCCATTCAATGGGGCAGATGCAGGTTGTTATTTCTGAAGTCAGGGAGTTTAGGTGGTGACCAAGGCTGGATGGCAAGGTTAACCACTAGGCTATACTTTCTGGTATATAGTTCCTTTTCATTCCGCAGTTTCTCTGATTAAGTTTATTTATTGTTTATTTTCATGCTTAAGCTTCTGATTCGTAGGTGATCATGGTGCGAGTTAATACATTAGTCGTTGGCCTTTGGCTTGGAATTTTCGATAAAATTCATAAACTAATTTATTCATATATTGCATTATCTCGTGCATTTCTCGTTTTATTGATCATATTGTCCTGAATATTTGATTTTGGTCTGTTATTGGTTCTTGATTGATTACCGATCGGTTATTGGCTACTGATTGAATGAATGATTGAATGACTCAATGAATGAAAGACTGAATGAATTGAGTCTGGACAACGGTCTCTATACCGGATTTTTGGTCCACTGAACAACGTGACTTCGATCCGAAAATGTGAATTCATCTTGGTTCGTAAATGATCGATTGTACAGATCTTACTTTAATGTGTGGGAAAAAGTGCTACACTGACTGTTGGTGGAGCCACCTCTTTAGCCTACCATATTCACTTAAGAATCCTGAACAGTCATTGCATTTTACTTGACAGATACTTCGTACTTATATGTTATTACTGATACATGACATTTTATATTGAATTAATGCACTGATATTGTTTTTCTTGTTATAAATGTATAACGCTAGTTTATTATCTTACTAAGTCCTTATATGCTTAACCTCTATTTTTTTTTATTTATTGTAAATTTCAGATACGTGGTACAAGACCTCGAGTAAGAACGAAAATTATGAAAATTGAATGTTGGTTTAGCACAACCGTGATGACACGAGTTCCTGTGATTGATTAGTATTTTAGATATAATTTGTGTAAAGTTAAGGATTGTATACACTTTCACTAATATAAAGTTAATGTACTGATTTTATTGCGAGACGGAACCCACATTAGCAATGTTAATGCTATTCTTACAGATATGTTGAGAAGTATGATCTATTTGGATACAAAAGTTGTATCTTAAAAAAGTATTTAAACATATCCAAAATTTTAAAGTACTTTTATTAAAAAGAAAAAAAACAGTATTAGCGTTTGAATAAATAGTGAAATATATTTTTTAAAAACTTTTTTAAATGTAGAACAAAAACCAAAATAATTAATATAGTATTTTGAATTGTTTTTAGAGTAACACTCCTGTGAGACAGTCTCATTCGTGAGATGAGTCAACTCTACCCATATTTATAATAATAAATAATACTTTTGACATAAAATGTAATATTTTTTAATGGATAACTCATATAAGAGACTCGTCTAAAAAAAATGACCATTGAGACCATCAAATATAAGTTTTTGTCTTGTTTTCAAGAAGTGTTTTTGAATTTTTTATTTTTTTTTCACAAAATTTTTGCAACCAAACATTCTAATATTTTTTTTAAAGAAAGCATAGCATGATGTTTTATAAAAAATAAATGTTTTTGGTTTCTGGCTGGCTTGGTAATGCAAAGACATAAAAGGGCAGTTTAGTCCTTCCATCGAACGTCATATTTACCTTAGTTACCTGTCCGGGCCCAAACAAATGAGCTTAAATTCTGTTTCACCCCCAAATCCCAAAATCAAAACCCTCACTTCACCACATTAACCTCTAAATCAGTCTCCTTCTCTCTCACACCAAAAAAATCAGTACTAAAATCAACGAAACGTCGATCCAATCGCAATTCTCCCCCCCAACACGAGATCTACGCGATAAATTCTTCATTTTTGTCGATAGACATTTGTTAATTGATATTGATAGATTTGTAGGTTTTTGTGATGGCGTGGTGTATAAAGGGTGTGAACAGATCCGCATCGGCGGCGTTCGCCCCTGATGGTAAGTACATGGCAGCGGGGACGATGGCGGGGGCCGTGGATCTGCAGTTTAGTTCCTCCGCTAATCTTGATATATTCGAGCTTGATTTTGTGTCCGACGATAGGCAGCTGATCTTGGCGGGTTCTGCCCCGAGCTCGGAGCGGTTTAATCGGATTTCATGGGCCAAGGGCCCGTCGAATTCCGATGAGTATTCCCTTGGAATCATTGCTGGTGGCCTCGTTGATGGGAACATTGGGCTCTGGAATCCTAAGGCCTTGATCTGGTAAATTTTTATTTACGCTTGGCGTGACTGGATTCTTTTGATTCGTTTTTGTTGTCATTTTGAGGCTCCAATTGGATATAATTTTAAAATTGATAGCGGCTGCTTTTGATGATTTTGTGATCGGCATTAGTTTTGAAGTATTTGAAATTCAGTAATCAAAAGTCAGATGTCATTTTAGTGGGGATTTGTTCGGCGGTTCTTTGATTTCAATTTGCTTTGCAGTGTGATTCTGAGTTTGACTCCTGTCGATATGTTTCGATATGACATGATGTTATTTATCATCAGCCAATTTATTTGTGCGTTGCTTATTCATCTCTCAAGTTATGTTTAATCTTGTCTTCTGGATCAAGTTACACATAGTAATATATATAAAAATAACCATTGTTTCTCTTTAACATTTTGGACCTTGAACCTTTCGGTTTCATATGGTAATTCTCTTTATTATTCTATTCTGCTGCAGCTTTAAAGTTTATGCAATGCTTTTAAGAATTATATGACATTCTGTTTTGATTTCCTGTATTTTTTTTTCAGCCACGACAAAAGTAAAAAGGGTTCTCTTTCAAGTGAAAATGCGTTAATTGAGAATCTTTCGAGACACAAAGGGCCTGTAAGCCTCTGCTATCACCGTATTCTATGTTTTCTATTGATTTAGCCATTCCATTTTGTTGCCTTCATTGGAAAATGGTTGTTTGATGCAATATACCACTCAGGTCCGTGGCTTGGAGTTTAATTCTCTTACGCCCAACCTTCTCGCTTCTGGGGCTGAGGAAGGTGAAATTTGTATATGGGATGTGTCAAAACCATCAGAGCCAAGTCATTTTCCACCACTCAAGGTATGAAGTGACGAATAAATTTAGGAATAATTTTCATGTAATATAAATTTAGTTTTTGAATAACGGTCGGAGTAGAAATTCAGTCTGTATTTCTGGTTGGTTCTATAATTTTATCATTCATAAATGCCACTATGCCAGTAATACAATATTTAGATATGTTTCAAATGTAGCTCGGTATTCTTCGGCATTTCATGTGTGCAAATAACTCTGCTAGTATGTTACAATCAACTCATTGTATAATTGATATCTTGATTGCCACCTTTCTTTTCTCTCTTCTTATTAGATCCCTCTAATTATATGTTCATTCTTCCAATTTAATTTAATTGGGGGGTAGTTTATCTTTGATTCTTGAAATTTTACGAACGATTAGTTGATGATCTATCTTATGGAATTTGCTTATGATGGCCCTACATTTTCCCATCAATTTGTTTCTTTTTTTCATTTCCAACATTCAATTATCAGAACTCACACTCTTGAACTGTTTCACAGGGTAGTGGATCTGCGACACAAGGTGAAATCTCTTTTTTATCATGGAATAGCAAGGTCCAGCACATACTAGCCTCCACTTCATTTAATGGGACAACTGGTAAAAATATTGCTGTTTCATATGACTTTATGCAATTCAATATTTCTAACCCTTTGCGTGAGAATAAAGGCATTTTCTTTTAATTCAGTGGTGTGGGATCTGAAGAAGCAAAAACCAGTTATAAGGTAAATCTTTTGCCCTCCAGTTTGAAGTTTGTTGTTGCTTATTTAAATTTCAAACATTGAGGCTGTTTCTTATGGCTCAAAAAATCTTAACCAACATATTTTTGGCCATCTAGGGATATAAGAGAGCATGTGTTAGGGGTGTGGGTTATTTTACCCATGAGTTTAGGAGGAACAAAAAAAATAGATATGAGAAAGTTTGGATGTATTGGGCAATTGTTTTTGTTAAGAGTGTTCTAGCTTGAGCAGTTGAGCCAAGGCCAAGTGAAGAATCATTCTCTCTTGTTGAGGGTTTCTCCTTCGGGCCATAATCTTCATTTTAGAAGGTTTAATCAATTTTTTCTCTACGAATTAATGAACCAAAAGAGGTTGCAGCTCACTTAGTAAAACTATTTAAAATAATTAAAATTTGGGGCAGTAGTTGGGATTCATCCAAGAGCTCTCCAGGTGAGAAGAATTAGTGCAGAATCAAGGTCTGTGAGTACTCCGAGGTGGAAAACCTGATGAGCCAAAGGGTTTGAAGCTCAATGAGTAAAACTAGTGAAATATTCCTTGCTAGGGATGGATTTAACCAACTTTGAGGGAAACAACCCCCGACTGGGTGGATTTCAAAGACGGAACAATATTCGAGTCAATGCTACGCATTGGAAACTAATGCTTGAATAGGATTTATATGTATGGATAGGCTCAACACTCCATTGGTTTAGTTGCATGGGATCAAAAGTAAAAAATTCAAAACTTACCTGAGAAGGAATCGGCAAGGAACTAATTCGTAGTCCAAGTGGTCGGGAAGCTCAAACCCCTCTGCCAGAGGAGCAGTGTTTAAGGTAATTTTTTGAGCAGCCGCAGGAGGTTTTGAATCCATGGTTCTTCGACAGTAATGCAGGCTATGGAATTTGCGACGAATGTAGAAAGAAAATGATCTGAGTGGAGAAGATATGGGTTGTGTCATGATGGGAATTAATCGGATCAAGTCGTCTTACACGCTATCCTACCGATGTACAAACCAACCCAATTTAAAGGAAAAAGGGCTGAATCACGATGACAATCATGCATGAGGGAAAAATTGCCTCTCAGTCCGCCCTGGCACTGAGGTTGAGTGACACAAGGTCAGGGGTTGGAGTTGTTTTGTTGGTCAAGCTTAAAGGTGATAAGTGACCAATGAACCATATACGAGATGGTTGGGCTGTCAATTTTCAAGAATTTATGCCCTAATTGGTAGAAGTGATCGTTTACATGAATGTCTGAACAAATCGATAAGAATTGTGGTTTAGCTGAGGATGGGAACACAATAGCAAAGGACGACCCTGGGACTCAAATTCAGAAGAGCCATTGGCCGAGTGGGAGCAGTTTGAACAGCCTTGAGAATGGCTATGATATTGGGGTATTAAACAAATTGAGCCAATTTATTTTAGGTCCATCTATTGTGGAAATATAAGAGGCCATGTGTTAGGGTAGATGTTAGTATTTGGTGCGGGGGACAAAAGGAATGAATACGGTGGAGTTAATGGATAGTGGGCACCTTTTTGTTGTTAGTTGTAGCTTGAGCTATGTGCAAGTGAGGAATTGTTCTCTTTTATTAATGGGTTTTTCTTGTGGCCATAATATTCACTGATCGAAGGTTTTCTCAGTGTTGTATTGCTTTTATATTTCCAGTAGTACAAATATTCGGAGGGGATCTTTTATCTCTGTTTGAGTTGATTAAGAGTGCAAATTTGTGGCTGTAACACTATTCACCCTCTTTCTGATTATATATGCCTGTCTCTCAGTTTCTCGGATTCTATTAGACGGAGGTGCTCCGTGATGCAGTGGAATCCCGATGTTGCTACTCAGCTCATTGTTGCTTCAGATGAAGATAGTTCGCCGGCTCTGAGGGTAATACTTTTAGTTTTTCTTGGTATGAATGTTTCCATCTCAAACTGCTCAAATTTTTAATATTGTAAATAGCTACTGTTTGTATCAGCTGTGGGATATGCGGAACATAATGACTCCTGTTAAGGAGTTTGTTGGACATACCAAAGGTATGTATTCTTCCTGGTTTCACTTCTATTTTACGGTGTTTTTCATTGTTGTAATTATCTTAATTTTCTGACTTTCTCTAGTGGAATGTGCCATTATGTGATTTTCATGGATTGTATTTTCTTCCCTTTGGATTTTGTCTTTGTTGCTTTGCATGTTATATTGTATTTTCAGTTTTGCGTTCGTCATGGTTTAATCTGTGACTGACATCATTTCCATCAGGTGTGATTGCAATGTCATGGTGCCCCATTGACAGCTCATATCTGCTTACATGTGCCAAAGATAATCGTACCATTTGCTGGGACACTGTTTCTGGAGAGGTGAATTTGTTTTTTATTGCTTCAATTTTCTGAATAATTTTCTCAATATATGGAAAATTTCCCCCTGTTCTTTTATACTTCACTGCTAAGGAGACATTTTTATCACTTATCCACGTTGATTTGATGGATCGTTTGATAGATTGTGGCTGAATTACCTGCTGGAACCAACTGGAATTTTGATGTGCACTGGTATCCTAAGATTCCGGGGGTTGTATCAGCATCTTCATTTGATGGGAAAATTGGCATTTATAACATAGAGGTTATTTCATGCTCTATGGAATTTATTTCGGTGCTTTGCTCGATCTTTTATGAAGAATCTTGTTATTTAAAGTAGTAAGCTACAGAAAAGTGAATATGCGCCTTTAGTTGGTCTCATAGTTGTCAAAAGCGACCGAGGCGCTCGCTTAAGTGCAAAGCGACTCTAGGCGCAAGGCTAGCGCTTCAGGGTACTCCGAGACGCAGCAGGTCCGTGAAGCGAGCGCTTCAGTGCGCTTCGCTTTGAGGCGAAAAGCGCTCGCTTGTGCGCTTCATGGAAGCAACACAGATTTTTAATTTTTTTTTTATTTGCAGGCTTAAAATCGCATCTTGAAGGTGCAATTTTAAGTTTGCAAGGCCCAAACGTTTAAAAGCCCAATAAACTCTTCTCAAAACTCACGACACTCACTGCCTCTCACTCCCCCTGGGCTCTGCTTCACTGCCTCACCCTGCGGCTCTGGCTCTGCCTCGCCACGGCGCTCGTGGCCCCTGCCGGTGTTTACTTACCACACCCCTTCTCTTTGCTGCCCAAATAGATAAACCCTAATTTTATGAATTTCTGTAAATTGTATTCAAGTGTGTGTTTTTTTAAATCAATAATTTGTGATTGTTATTTATTTTTTTAGTTGTTAGAATCATGTCACAATCAAACACAACAATTCCATCACCGAATCCAAAGAATATTGCCTGGAATTATGCAACTTTGGATAATGAAGATGATGACTATTTTGATATTTGATGTTTATCTGTCAAATTTGCAAAGATTCTTTACCTTATTTTTATTATTTTGATAATATTTTGTATATTGCGCTTTTTGTCCGTAAATCGTGCGCTTCGCTTTGCGCTTTAAGCCCAAACACACTTGAGCGCTTTTTTGCGCCTCACGCTTTTGACAACTATGGTTGGTCTTCAAATTTCTGTTGTACCTTTTATATATCATTATATTATTTACTGTCAGTTAGCAATATAGATGTGGATGTCAGGTATATAGCGTTATGAACAGCATTGCATATAACTGGTGATCGTTTCCATAATGTATATGGTATCCCAATAAAAAGATGAGAATAGAGAAATCTCTATACTCTTGTTAACTACTGCTTCTTAGTAGAATGGATCTCTCATCAGAGTTTTACTTTGAATATGTGCATGATTAAATTTGGGCCGTGTTCTTTGAACCATGCATTTTTCTCTTATTTTTTTGGTCTTTTGGGTATTTATTATCTCCGTACTTTTCTGGATCTTTCGTTTCGCTAGTGACTTTGATTTCTTTCTCACCCGCAGGGTTGTGGTCGATATGGTGCTGGGGACGGTGACTTTGTGGCAGGTACCAAATTATTCAATGTCCATCTGAGTTTGTTTCCTCGCTCAACTATATTTGACGGAAGATAGCCAAAGTGTTTAAATTTATCAAGTGAACAGAAGAATGCCATTTGTCACACTTTTCTGTAAGAATTTGCACAATGGAATCTAATGTCCATGAAATGAACAATATTGGTGACTTTCTCTGGTGGTGTTATATTTGATTGCTTAAGGCTTGTGAGACTTGTTTGATAAAGACGACGACATATGACTTTTCGATAACAGAGCAGAACCGATTGCCGAGTGCTGGGATAAGATAAAATTTACGATCCCGTTTTGGATTTTGAAGGTGAAAGGTGTTCAGAGACTTTTAGGTTTCGGATTTGTATAGGGATTGGAGTCTTATATTATGCTAAATTGCCTCTCGTTTTGATCTCATTTTGTGTGGACCTCTGGTCCACTTTTTGTAATTATTATCTTTCATATCTTAATGAATATTTCGTTTCCTACCAAAAAAAAAATGTTGAATAGGGGCAGCAAAATCGTCTAGGACAGCTACTACGCGATCTGAGAGAAAAAGTAAAAATAAATGTAACAACCAGCACCGTTGGTTTGTTACCTATTCTGATATTTATTGTTGTTTCCGTGTCATTTCTTCTGCCTGTGTTGGTTGCATAGTTTGGGTTCCAGGATTTCTCATACATTCATGTTTTATTCAGCACCTATGAGGGCTCCAAAGTGGTACAAGAGTAAGGCTGGAGTATCTTTTGGGTTTGGAGGCAAGCTTGTTTCATTCTACTCAATGGAAACTTCAAATCGATCGTCAGAGGTATGCTGATGGAGTTTTAAATCTTTTTTTTCCTTCGTCTTGTTTGAACTTGTGCTCTGATGGGATTTTCACCGTCAACAGAACACTATTTCTGCATTTCAGGTTTATTTGTCCAACTTGGTTACAGAACACGCTTTGGTGAGTCGATCTTCCGAATTTGAAGCTGCAATAAGAAATGGAGACAGATCAGCGCTCAAACTTTTATGTGAAAGAAAATCTGAAGAATCTGAGTATGTTTTTAATGTTTCAGATGTTACTTTCAAATTTTCGAAATTATGATTCATCACACTTTCTTGAACTTGCCTTTATTCTATTAATCCTGCTTAGATCTGAGGAGGATCGGGAAATATGGGGCTTCATGAAGGTTATGTTTACTGAGGATGGGACAGCAAGATCGAAGCTACTTTCTCATCTTGGTTTTAGTCGTCCGTCTGAAGCAAGTGATGCTGTACAAAATGATATCTCCGAGCAAGTGGATGCTCTTCACCTTGACGATGGTATGCCAGATCAAGGAGGAGTTTTGGGAAACAAAGACTCTTTGTTGATAACGACTGAAAATGAGGAAGATTTCTTTAACAATCTTGCTAGTCCTAAAACAGATACACCTTCCTCTACTTATAAGAAAGATTTTGTCATTGAAGAACAAGTAAAGGAATCCGAACAAGATATGGGCAAACAAAGTGAGAGTTTTGATCCATCGTTTGATGATGCTGTTCAACGTGCTTTGGTTGTTGGGGACTATAAAGGAGCAGTTGGGCAATGCATCTCTGCAAATAGGTTAGCAGATGCTTTGGTCATTGCTCATGTTGGTGGTGGTTCTTTGTGGGAGCGGACGCGGGATCAGTTCCTCAAAACTAGTCATTCTCCATACCTAAAGGTGGTAAAACATCATTGTTTAGATTGTTCAGGTGAGGAGTTAATTTCTTCTTGCTGATTGTCATCTTGCATTTTCTATTCTTTTTGTCTGTTAGGTTGTTTCAGCCATGGTAAACAATGACCTGATGAGCATAGCTAACACGAGGCCTCTAAAATCATGGAAGGAAACTCTTGCGCTCTTTTGTACTGTAAGTGTATTCTCTTTGCAGAAACAAGTGGTGTATGTAATGCTTGGAAGCATAATCACGCCTAATACAGGTTGATCATACTTGATTTTGTAGTTAGTGTATGGCCTTGATAAGCTTGACTTAGAGGGTGTTTGACTGAGCTTATAAGTTCTTCCAATTTGTTTTGTTTGGCAATAATTTGGTCAAACAACATAGAAGCGGTCAAAATAAGTTGTTTTACTGCTTATAAGCTGTTTTTAAAAAAGTTGTGGTGACTAAATTTTTTAAAATTCATATAATATAAAAAGTAATAATTCAATTTCACATACATAAGAAGTGTCCAAAGATTTTTTTAGTACAATATTCGTCATTAATAGAATATACATCTATAATCATGGGGTCTGGCCAATGTCTAGGCTAAAATTAATTGGGCTATGCACTTAGAGAAAAAAAAATTGTTTTTGTTTAGAAACCTACCTATTCTGGGCCAAAGCAGGTGTATCCCAGCCTGCCACCACTTGGACCCGCCACTGCTTACGGACTTCTGATATTTGAGAGAGAAATTTTGAACATGTCTGGAGTCATAGGGACGGATAACTGTGATGCGCTTGTTATTATATCATCATCATCATTATTATTATTATTATGTCGTAAATATAGTGGACTTTGTGATTTGATATCTTTATGTTACTTGATAGTAATTCGTTATCTATTTATGATTTATCTATTAGCATTGATTGGCATTTGTCCATCCAGTTTGCACAAACAGATGAGTGGACTATGTTATGTGACACTCTTGCTGCAAGACTTGTGGCTGCTGGTGATACATCTGCCGCAACACTTTGTTATATATGTGCTGGAAATATTGACAAAGCAGTGGAAATGTGGTCTAAGAATTTGACAACAGAGCGAGATGGAAAACCTTATGTAGACCGTCTTCAGGTGAGGACATTCATTAGACGTTGTCGTGTGGTTGTTTTTATGGATGTTATATTGACGTACACCTGATGTTTCTATTCTAAAGGATTTAATGGAGAAGACTATTGTCTTTGCCTTGGCCTCTGGACATAAGCGATTCAGCGTGTCATTGTGTAAGCTAGTCGAGAAGTATGCTGAAATATTAGCAAGCCAGGGGCTTTTAAGTACAGCAATGGAGTACTTGAATCTTCTGGGGACTGAAGAACTATCTACAGAACTTGTGATCCTACGTGATCGTATTGCTCTTTCAACTGAGCAAGGTAAGCCACTACCCCATGTCTTTTGCCACTATTTTCTTTCTTGGCCCAACTTGGTGTAGTTAGGTGGTTGGTTGTGAACAAAATACCGAAAATATTGGCAGTTTGAGAGAATGAGAGAGCAGTTAAAAACTTAAAAACATGTTGAAATTTGAAAATCTGCATTGGTAGTAGATGGGATGGAATTCAGCATCATGTGAGCTGGTATATCATAATTGGTATTACAGAAAAAGAAAGCAAAAAGAATATGACTTTGAAGTTTAAGCCTGTTGGTAGTACATGGGATGGGATGGAATTCAGCTCGTGGATATACCTGTTGCAATGTTTTACTCTATGAAGTTTAAGCCTCTATAGGCTGGCCTCTGTCTTTGAATTTGGATCATTCGAATTGATTTTACAGAAAAAGAAAGCGAAAAGACTGCGACTTATGAGAGCACGCAATTCCAAACCGGAACAACAATTGGTGTTGATCAATCAAGTTATGTTGGTGTTGATGCCTCTCAACTTTATTATCCGGTATGTTTACCAGTCACTTTTCTGAAATGTCCCTGGTTGATTTTACTGTATTTTAATTCTTTTAATTTAATGTATTTTTACATTTTTCCTCCCTCAGGATGCAGCACAACCGCAAATCCAACCAACTATTCCAAGCAGTCCGTATGTTGAAAATTATCAGCAGCAACCTTCTATTACGTCTGGGAGGGGGTACGGTGCTCCTCCCACATATCAACCAATGCCGCAGCCTAATATACCGCGGCCAAACATATTCGTTCCTTCGGAAGCAACTCCGCCTCAGATGGTAATACTATCATCTGGTTTTTTTAGGGTTTTTTACTGTTTGAAATTGTACTAAACGCTGGTTTGGGCTAGTGTGGCATATGGAGATTCTTAATTCCATGTGCTTGTATGTTTTTTAACCTCCTTGCAGGGAAACTTTCCCCCACCTCCTGTTAATACTCAGCCACCTGCGACATTTGTCCCTACTAACCCACCTCTATTAAAGAACGCAACACAATATCAGCAGCCATCATCTTTGGGTTCCCAGTTATATCCAGTATGCGATTACACTTACTTTTCCCCCTATTTAATTTTTAAATTAAATTTAAATTTGACCATCACTCATAAGCTGCCTTACATGTTTTTACTCAGGGGACTGCGAACCCTAGTTATCAAGCCGGTCCGCCGGGTGTTGCTTCATATGTTGGTAACATATCCCAAGTTGGACCAGTGCCGGGGCAAAGTATGCCTCAAGTCGTGGCTCCAAGTCCAGCATCCAGAGGGTTTATCCCTGTGAATAATTCAGTGGTTCAAAGGCCTGGGATGCAACCTCCTAGTCCTACTCAGCCTGCTTCAGTGCAGCCACCAGTCACTCCCGCTGCTCCTCCACCAACTGTGCAGACAGTCGATACTTCGAATGTGCCTGGTAAATTTTTCTCCAGTTTTATCTGGCAGGGATTGCATGAACAGACGCCGTCTCTGAATTACTTTGTTCAATGTGGGCTTCATTTCTCAGTTGTCATTAGGAGATCCTCGTAGATGGACTACTATTTAGGTTAGTAAGCTACTTTTAAGACAGAATATGGGATCCCCTGTAGTAAAGAAAATTGAAGATTTCACTTTGTTTTCTCAATGACAAAGGTGAGAAGGAATGATTTAATAATCTGAGAGTTAGATTTCGTCTTAGCCGTATGAAAGAGAAGCCCATAGTTAAGGAATCGTCAATAAGCTCAAAACCGAAAAAATACATCAGAAACTCACTCCGAAAAATGCATCCGGCAAAAATATAAGTCCTTGTAAGAGGGGGGGACATACCAGCTGAAAAAGTAGGAGAATAAGGTATTAATCAGAAGAATAGATGCAAGAACACCAGTAAAAGGAAATAAGAAAGCCACGAAAGCTGCTTCTAATTGTGAACGAAATACGAGTAATACACAATAAACACACAATAGGGAAATTGACCCAACATATTTCTGACAATAATCCAGCGAAAACTAGATTGAGGAAACAAAATCGAACCATGAGAGAGCAAGAACTACGGCAGTGTGTGATAGTGCTTCTCATTTGTAGAGAGAACTCAGAGAAGTGAGTACATTTCTTTTTAAGCTACAAACCCTTTTAGGTTTTTGTATTTTTTATGCTTATTCATTCTTTCACAACTATATGTTTTTAACCATGTCCCTCAACTTGGTAAGTGAATCTTTTCAGGGGATTTTCTTGTGCCATTTTGGAAGAGAGGCTGATCCTTCTCTTAGGCTTAGTTTTGTTTGCTGGTTTGGGATTTGGAAAGAAAAGAATGGAATGGAATGGAAAGGAAAGGAAATTTAAAATTTTGATTGGGTGGGAGATTTTAACACTAGGAAATTAAAAAAAAGTGATAGTTAGTTTTGCTGATTTCAGATCTTCTATTGTATAAAATGCATTTTATGTCATGTTCCATGCACGAGGTTGAATGACAACTGTATGAATCCCCGTTAGATACAGTTTGAATCGGACATCTTGATTGGTTTCACTGGCCCATTGATTCTGAAATTTTTTATTTCAGAGCAAGTTATTCTATTTTTTGTACCTGCTACAGCACAACAGAAGCCTGTTATCTCTACTTTAACTGGACTGTTTAACGAGACTTCTGAAGCATTGGGAGGATCACGAGCAAATCCGGCCAAGAAACGGGAAATAGAGGACAACTCAAAGAAGTTAGGCGCCTTGTTTGCGAAGCTCAATACTGGAGATATTTCCAAAAACGCTGCTGAAAAGCTTGTGCATCTCTGTCAGGCATTGGACAAAGGTGATTTCAGCACTGCCCTTCAAATCCAGGTATCTCCATTATTTAGTATCTGTGCTCTACTGCTCTTCTCACGAGTCTGATCGATAGCGAGCTACATGCTAACTGTTAACAATTCACAACAGGTTCAACTAACCACAAGTGATTGGGACGAGTGCAATTTCTGGTTGGCCACGCTCAAAAGAATGATCAAGACAAGGCAGAGCTTGAGATAAGTTATGCCATCACAACTCCACTCCCTTTTTATTCACCGAACTTGTGGTTGCCGTCAAATTTTAGTTGTTTAATCCATGTTTTCTGGCGCATCTGTACCCTTACAATTACAGACTTTTGAATAGATGGAGGAATTTTTTGCTTTTATTTGATTTGGGTTATTTAGACGAAAAGAAAATGAGCTGATTTATTCAATTGCAGTAAGTAAACATAGTTGTGGACAATGAAAGTTTTTTTACCATTGTTTATCACATAACATTAGAATTTAGACATCAACATTCAGCTGTCTATGTTTATGTACAATTTTGTTTTTTGTTTTTATTTTGGGAACAAATCGTGCTAATTAGCCAATGGTTGGGTTTGTCGACAATATTCGTTAATTTTTTGATGCTGTGTGAAGTATAAAAATAGAATCTTGTCGAGCAATATAAAATTTAATACCGACTTCCGAAAAAGGTTTCTATGTTTCGTGCAATTTTTTTAAATGTTTTATTTATGTTTATTATCGTACTATATGTACCATAGAAAATTCACCCAACGAGGAATAGAAATAAATAATCTTACAATTTAATTAAAAACTTCGCTTCATATTAATTAATTTCATGAAATCTAACTGAAAATAACAATTATATAATTGTTTATATAATATTAATAATGGTTTAAAAATAGAGAGTAACAAATATATCATTGTTTATATAATATTAATAATGGTTTAAAAATAGAGAGTAACTAATTCATTTTTAATGTATATAATTATATTTTCTTACGTGTTTTTTATTTTTCTTATTTAATAACTAAAAATCATCTTAATATTATTTCAGCAAGTCTTAAAATTAACATAAATTAATAAGCATAAATAAAATTATGTCACTGAATAAAATTATGTAAATGTATATATCGCAAACAAAGAGCTTCTCAGCTTATTTTATGAAATTTTCGTCGATCGGAGAATAAAAATTATTTCTCTGTGGTTATTAGTGCACACGACATATGTTCCGAAAAAAAAAAATGAAGTGTTTTTTATATTATTAAAAAGGTTTCAGAAGAGTTATTAATTTTTAAAATTGAAATGATATGAGAAAAATTAAAATATAAAGAAAAATATTGTTATAATATAATAAAATTATATAGTTAGTTTGATGAGATGAATGTGAAAGAGTGGGTGCCCTACTAGCCAACTTGTGGCTAATGTGACCTTTATGATTCTATTTGTAAACGGGATATATGGTTGAAGAGACCGTACTGTACGTTAACCGAAACCCACTGGTTCTTGCAGACACTATCAGTGATACCTAGGGAATCATGGGGCGATGTTGCTAGGCGCTCTTACCATGATTCGATGAGCAAGTCAAAAATTGTTGTTCCGAGTCACAAGGAGTTGTGGTCCCACGGCTAGCTGTATCCCTGAACCATTGAGGGTCACACAAGTAATAGATTTCCAATCCTCGTTGAGATAGTTAAATTTAATGAGTTAAATTTAGCAAACGAGAAGTAGGACTTTTTATTAATGAATAGAGGACGTGAGATTTCCTAAAATGACATGGGGATAGACCTGATCAAGGGCCGGGTCAAACCCGGACCCGATCCAAAAACGGGTTTGATGCGGAACCGTGACCGAACCGGCCAGTGACCGGTCCGGTCACGGTTTTTCCTTTTGAAGCCCGCGACCGGCTGTAGCGACCCTACCCGGATCCACTATCTAATCAGAGTGATTAGCGCAAGCAATAATAATTAAAGCGTTAAATAGCGGATAATTCCAAAGTACAACAAATCCAATCGGCAGAATACAACCGACGATAGAAACAGTGTATAATTCTTTATACAACCAAATCAAAATTAGGGTATCAGAATCCCTAACAAACTACCTCTGCACGGTAGCAACCTCAACCCTGCTGGGAACCACCGGGACCATCCAGCCTCAGACCTGACCCGCCACAAGATGTCCCAAAACACGAAACATAAAGGGCGTGAGCGACTACGCTCAATACGGAAGTAATGATATAAATACAAATATGAGCATGCACATGACTTTAAAAATCAGGGTTAAATCACTTTACTCATGGCGCCTGGAATACACAGTACCGAGCAAGAGAGCGACTCTGCGTGGTACTCGTATATTCCCAAGACACGAATCCTCAGGAAGAATTGCCTCGACTGATAGAAACTGTCATGACTCACATCATACCCGATGCAGTCTCCGTAAAAAAACATATGCATGTGCTAAAAACAGTAAAACATAGTCAATACAGCACATGCATCATGCATCACACACATATGTATAAATATCATGCCGGCTATCTCGGTCGGTACTTACGTACCTCTAACACTGCAGGTCAACTCCTAACACACCCGTCTAAGTCCAAAGCCTACAAGTCTACTCTACTGCGTCTACACATGCAAAAGTCCATGCATTACTATAAACGCTCTAAAAGCCTTAACTAAGCTATTTCATACTCCTAAATATTTTTAGGAAGCCAAATTATACCTTCGTCCGTCGTCAGCCCTGGTGTAGAATCGTCTCAAAACCTAGGCACACCTCCGCTACGACGCCGAGATCTCTAGAACTTCCGGATTCCCAATAAGATGCCTAGAACTCCGTAGATCTAAGTAAGAAGGTTCGAAAACCAGAGGAAAGGAGGGGAAATCGGTGCACAGAATGAGGGCTCGGACCCCTTATTTATAGACGGCGATCGGAACGTCCGATCCCTCATCGGAAAGTCCGATCGCGAACGGAGCGTCCGATCGTGACATCGGAACGTCCGATGTCACCACACGTGCGTAAGAAGTGACGTCATCTTGCTGACGTCGATGATGACGCCAGCCCTAGCCAGAACGGAACCTTCGATCCTCCAACGGAACGTCCGATCCCGATCGGAGCTTTCGATCCGTGCTTCGGAGCTTCCGATCCATTTCGGATAATTTTAGGCAAAATTTAGTAATTAATTTCCTTAATTACCTTGATTAATTGCGGGTCACTACATTCTCCCCCACTTAAGAAATTTCGTCCTCGAAATTACATCTTAAGGAAAACATAGTACGCAAAATCAATGCTCTTATTACAACTGAACAATATACATTCGATACAACAGAGTACAAAATCTTAAAACAACTCGGGGTGCTCGGCTAACATCCGACTCTCCAACTCCCAAGTAGCTTCCTCTGTACCTCTGCGTTGCCACTGTACCATTACCAACGGTATGCACTTGTTACGAAGCACCTTGTCCTTCCTGTCGAGAATCCTGAGAGGTTTCTCCACATATGACAAATCGTGGTCTAGTTGCACCTCAGTCGGACGCAAGATGTGGGACTGATCCGCCACGTACTGTCTCAACAAAGACACGTGAAACACATCATGAATCTTCGAAAGATTCGGTGGCAAGGCTAGACGATAAGCCACGTCTCCGACTTTCTCGAGAATCTCGAAAGGACCAATAAATCTTGGTGACAACTTACCCTTGAGACCAAACCTCATCACCTTTCGGAAAGGTGATACATGCAAGAATACATACTCTCCTTCTTCAAAATGAAGTGGCCTGCGGTGAGTGTTCGCGTAGCTAGCCTGTCGATCCTGGGATGCCTTAATCCTGCATCGGATCAATTCTACTGCATCAGTCATCTGCTGAATCATCTGAGGACCCTCCACCTGCCGCTCACCAACCTCGTCCCAAAACAAAGGTGTACGACAACGACGTCCATAAAGAGCCTCAAATGGTGCCATGCCAATGCTGCTATGGTAGCTATTGTTATAAGCGAACTCCACCAATGGCAAATGATCGTGCCATGCTGGGCCAAAATCCATTATGGTAGCTCGAAGCATGTCCTCGAGAGTACGTATAGTCCTCTTCGATTGTCCATCAGTCTCCGGATGATACACTGTGCTCAAACTCAAAGTGGTACCAAGAGCACGCTGAAAGCTCCCCCAAAATCTTGAGGTGAAACGAGGATCTCTGTCGCTCACAATACTCAGTGGAATACCATGCAAACGGACAATCTCTTGCACATACAGCCGTGCCATCCTGTCGAAGGTGAAATCCCGGTTATATGGTAAGAAATGCGCGGATTTCGACAATCGGTCAACAACAACCCAAATCGCGTCGCAATTCCTGGAAGACATAGGCAAGTGGGTGACAAAGTCCATCGTCACATGCTCCCACTTCCACTCAGGAATATTGAGATTGTGAAGTAGACCTCCGGGTCGACGATACTCTGCCTTGACCTGCTGACACACAAGGCATCGGGACACGAACTGATAAACGCTGCGCTTCATTCCTTTCCACCAAAATTGAGTACGTAGATCCTTGTACATCTTGATGCTGCCAGGATGTACTGAGAACCTACTATGATGAGCTTGCGATAAGATCTCGTCTCTAAGTGTGGAATCGTCAGGCACAACCACACGGCCAGAAAGACACAACAAACCATCCGCCTGAAAATGGAAACCAGCTGAATTCTCACCCTCAGTGAATCGGGCAAATCTCTGAATCTTGGGATCAACACCCTGTGCCTCACGAATATGTATATACAAGGCTGGCTCGGCAAGCACAGACGCAACACGAACTCCCTGTTGTTCCTTCTTATGACGGAAAGTGAAACCCAAGGAACAACACTCTTCGACCATTCGTGACACTGCACTGGTACGAAGGGAACTCAAATAAATCTTGCGACTAAGCGCATCAGCAACCGGATTAGAAGATCCTGGATGGTAATTGATTTCGCAATCATAGTCCTTCAGCAAGTCCATCCAACGGCGTTGTCGCATGTTCAACTCTGCCTGAGTGAACAGGTACTTCAAACTCTTATGATCGATAAAAATCTGGAATCGTTCACCGTACAAATAATGACGCCATATCTTCAGAGCAAAGACAATGGCTGCAAGCTCTAGATCATGTACGGGATAATTCCCCTCGTGAGTCTTTAGTTTCCTGGAGGCATAGGCAATCACATGCCCATTTTGAGTCAACACACACCCCAAACCCTGAAGAGAAGCATCGGTGTGGACTACGAAACCACCAGATCCAGTCGGCAAGGATATTACTAGAGCAGTCGTCAATCGACGTCTCAACTCACGAAAACTGTCTTCGCACGCAGAAGACCACTCAAAAGAAACATCCTTTTGCGTCAACTGTGTCAAAGGCCTGGCTATCTGAGAGAAATTCTCCACTAATCGACGGTAGTATCCGGCCAAACCCAAGAAACTACGAATCTCAGATGCTGTCGTCGGGCGCGACCAATTAAGAATAGCCTCTGTCTTGCTAGGATCCACTGATACTCCATCTCTAGAAATGACATGACCAAGGAACACAACTCGGTCAATCCAAAAGTCACACTTGCTGAGCTTAGCATACAACTGATGCTCTCGCAAGGTATGTAAAATAGTACGAAGATGAAAGGCATGCTCATCCATGCTACGAGAATACACAAGGATGTCATCGATGAACACTACAACGAACTTATCCAAGAGCTCTCGGAAAACCCTGTTCATCAAATCCATGAAAACAGCTGGAGAATTCGTCAGACCAAATGGCATCACTAAGAACTCATAGTGCCCATATCGAGTACGAAATGCTGTCTTCGAAACATCCTCTTCTCTAACTCGCAACTGATGATACCCAGAACGCAAGTCGATCTTGGAATAGACAGTAGTACCCTGCAATTGATCAAACAGATCGTCAATCCGCGGGAGAGGATACTTGTTCTTTACCGTCACTTTGTTCAACTGACGATAGTCAATGCACAAACGCATCGAACCATCCTTCTTATTGACGAATAGAACCGGGGCTCCCCAAGGTGAAACACTGGGTCAAATGTAGCCCTTATCAAGAAGATCCTGCAACTGCTGCTGCAACTCTCGCATCTCAGATGAAGCTAATCGGTACGGTGCTCGGGAAATCGGCGCTGTCCCTGGCAACAAGTCAATGCCAAACTCAATCTCTCGCACAGGTGGTAACCCTGGAATCTCATCGGGAAACACATCCGGGAACTCACTGACTACTGGTATCTCCTCCATGTCCGGACCCTCTAAGGATGCATCAATCACATAGATCAAGTAGCCTTCCCCGCCAGACTCTAAATCACATCGGGCTTTCAGAGCAGAAACCACTGGCATCGGGGGTCGCGCTCCCTCACCATAGAAATACCAAGCATCCTCAGCCTCGGGGCAAAACTGGACAAATCTCTGGTAGCAATCCACTACCGCTCGATACGAAGTCAGAAGATCAATCCCGATGATACCATCAAAGTCATCCATCGCTAAAACCATCAGGTTAGCGCTCAACAGATGTACCTCAAATCCCAAAATACAACCCAAAACAAGACGCTTAGCTAAGACTTCCTGACCCATCGGAGTCGAAACCGCTAACAAGACGTCTAAGGAAACAAAAGGTAATATATGCCTCTTAACAAACCGAGCTGATATGAATGAATGTGAAGCACCAGTATCGATCAAAAGATAAGCAGGAAAACCGCACAAACTAAAAGTACCTGCAATCATGTTCTCACTGTCTGCCTGAGCCTGTTCCTGGTTCAGCGCAAACACCTGCCCCTGAGCACGCGGGCGCGATGACTGTCCTCTCGAAGAAGACTGAAAATGATGTCGCTGCGATGGCTGCGACTGCTGACGCTGCTGCTGCGAAGGCTGCTGCTGATACTGCGGTGGCTGATAGATAGTGGTCTGAGAACCACCAACACTCCCCGAACCACTCACTGTACCAGCCAAAGTGGGACAATCTCTTTTCATGTGACCCTCCTGGCCGCACTGAAAACAAACACCAGTGATATGAGGACACGGTCCTGGGTGATGCTTCCGTTTGCACTGACGACAACGTCGTGAATCACCAAAATGATGAACACTGCCAGATCCGGAAAAACAAGAAGAAGTACCACCCCGTCTCTTAAAAGACTGGGCCCTTGGACCCAAAGAGCTAGATGGTCTGGATGCAGAAGATCCGAAAGTCCTGTTCCTCTGCAGACTGTCCTCTGCCTGGTGACAATTGTTCACCAAATTCTCGAAGTTCCTCTCTCTGCCCACGGCAACCAACTGATGAATGTCAGGGTTAAGGCCCTGAAGAAATAGATCGTGCATTGTCTCTGAGCTACTCGCAATATGGGGACTGAAAGAAAGAAGCTCAAAGAATTTCTGCTGGTACTCATCAATGGTCATAGTACCCTGTCGCAAACTCAGCAACTCGCTCGCCTTCGTCTGACGCAAAGCTGGAGGAAAGTAATGCTTCTCGAAGGAAGACTTAAACTCAGCCCAAGTAGCGGTACCCCTGGCGGCAATAAACGGAGTAGAAGTAGCTCTCCACCACCTCTTCGCATTTCCCTCTAGAACAAAATATAAAGTCTCCATCTTCTGGGCTTCAGTACACTGATACTCCGAAAACAACTCTCCATACTCTCCAACCAGTCCTCAGCAACTGGAGGAGCCTCGCCACCCACCAATGGCTTAGGAGCCATCTGAAGAAAACGGTTCATACTAAAACGCCTATGATCCTCATGATGATGTCTACGGTGATGTCACCTTGGTGGATCACCCCAACGACCACCGCTAGCCTGACTCTCGTAATCATCATCTGCCATCTGTCAATAACAACAGACAACTCTTAAAATCCGCTTTACTAATTCCCAGTTGCAATGCACTCTGATACCAATGAATGTAGCGATCCTACCCGGATCCACTACCTAATCAGAGTGACTAGCGCAAGCAATAATAATTAAAGCGTTAAATAGCGGATAATTCCAAAGTACAACAAATCCAATCGACAGAATACAACCGACGATAGAAACAGTGTATAATTCTTTATACAACCAAATCAAAATTAGGGTATCAGAATCCCTAACAAACTACCTCTGCACGGTAGCAACCTCAACCCTGCTGGGAACCACCGGGACCGTCCAGCCTCAGACCTGACCCGCCACAAGATGTCCCAAAACACGAAACATAAAGGGCGTGAGCGACTACGCTCAATACGGAAGTAATGATATAAATACAAATATGAGCATGCACATGACTTTAAAAATCAGGGTTAAATCACTTTACTCATGGCGCCTGGAATACACAGTACCGGGCAAGAGAGCGACTCCGCGTGGTACTCGTATATTCCCAAGACACGAATCCTCAGGAAGAATCGCCTCGACTGATAGAAACTGTCATGACTCACATCATACCCGATGCAGTCTCCGTAAAAAAACATATGCATGTGCTAAAAACAGTAAAACATAGTCAATACAGCACATGCATCATGCATCACACACATATGTATAAATATCATGCAGGCTATCTCGGTCAGTACTTACGTACCTCTAACACTGCAGGTCAACTCCTAGCACACCCGTCTAGGTCCAAAGCCTACAAGTCTGCTCTACTGTGTCTACACATGCAAAAGTCCATGCATTACTATAAACGCTCTAAAAGCCTTAACTAAGCTATTTCATACTCCTAAATATTTTTAGGAAGCCAAATTATACCTTCGTCCGTCATCAGCCCGCTGGTGTAGAATCGTCTCAAAACCTAGGCACACCTCCGCTACGACGCCGAGATCGCTAGGAAACTTCCGGATTCCCAATAAGATGCCTAGAACTCCGTAGATCTAAGTAAGAAGGTTCGAAAACCAGAGGAAAGGAGGGGAAATCGGTGCACAGAATGAGGGCTCGGACCCCTTATTTATAGACAGCGATCGGAACGTCCGATCCCTCATCGAAAAGTCCAATCGCGAACGGAGCGTCCGATCGTGACATCGGAACGTCCGATGTCACCTTACGTGCGTAAGCAGTGACGTCATCTTGCTGACGTCGGTGATGACGCCAGCCCTAGCCAGAACGGAACCTCCGATCCTCCAACGGAACGTCCGATCCCGATCGGAGCTTCCGATCCGTGCTTCGGAGCTTCTGATCCACTTCGGATAATTTTAGGCAAAATTTAGTAATTAATTTCCTTAATTACCTTGATTAATTGCGGGTCACTACAGGCGGTTCTGACCCGGGTCCGAACCGGTCAACCCGGCGGGTCGGTCTATTTTTAAATAATATATTTATTATTTTGTTAAAATTTTAAATAATATATTTAAAACCTATACATGTTGGATTTGAATAATATATTTAAAACCTATACATGTTGGATTTGAACCCAAGACCAATTGGTATTCTGGCATCACTCTTGTCACTAAGACATTAGATCATTTGATATTAGATTGTGATTGAAAATAATTAAATGTAATAAAATTTGTATACAAGATGTTTAAATTGAAATCTAATAGATTTTTTTATTGAGATAGGTATAGTTTTTAATATAAGATGTTGAAAGTTGAAATATAATATATTTTTTATTGAATAAATGTAATAAATTTTTTATTGAAATATATATAATTTTTAATATAAGAAATGTAATATATTTTTTATTTAATAAATATAATATATTTTTTTTATTGAGATAGACATAGTTTTTAATATAAAATGTTGAAAGTTGAAATGTCATATATTTTTTATTGAATAAATATAATATTAGAAGATGTTAAAAGTTTAAATGGATATATTTTTATTTAATAAATTTATATATTTTTTTATTGAGATAATGAAATATTTGATAGAGTTTTTAAAAGTTTAATTGTAAATTTTTTTTAAAAAAAATTATTATTTTTTTAAAAAGCAAGGGTTGACCCGGACCCGGAACCGGCGGTTAACGGGACCCGAACTGGAACCGTTGGTTCACCAACCCGGATCGGAACGGGCCAAGGGCGGGCCGGTTAAGGGTTGGTAAAATACCAACCCGGACCCAGCGGTTCCGACCCGGAACCGGACCGTGGCCAGGTCTACATGGGGATGCCATTTTTGAAAACCACTGAATTCAGATTCAGAAAATTTATCTTGACTTTAAAATATGCAGAAAAAGTTTCTGTATACATTGGTAAAATTGGTTTATCAATGAGTCACGATGAATTTTATATTAATTTTTGAACATGCGGGCTTTGCTTGTCAGGCTCGAACTTATGACTAACGGACCCTAAACTGTTAGCAGCCCATGTTATAAATAAGTTATTCCAGTACATAAATTAAACAACAAGGCTTACAATTTTTCGAAAACCTAGAGTTTTTCTCTCTAGGGTGGCCGACCCCTCTGTCTCCCACTCTCGAAAATCCAGTCTGCAATTTTCGAAAATTGCAGTCTGATTTAACAGATCAAATCTGTTAATTTCTCTTCGTAGAAACTTCTGATAGACTTTCTAGTGCAGTCTGTCAGAGGGATTAGAATTCTGTTCGTGGACCTGATTCAGGAGTTGAACGAGGCCTCAGTTCCTGGGATATAAAAGAAAAACAGATTTATCTGTTAGAGTCCATAACCTCAAGTTGAGACTTGAGAGGTAAATTTAATTCTGTTTTATTTTACGCATATTATTTTAATCGTACAGATTTGATACCCATGATCTGAAATCGTTTCAGATCAGAAAATAAAAATTTTAAACTTTCGCTGCCATGGATATCAGATCTGACAGATCCGAGAACGTGTTCCAACATAATGATGTTTCAGAGAAATATGAAATTACATCATGTAGTTAGTATAAGATGTAATTTTATTATATAAAGTAAAATAGCTCTCAAGATGCGAAATCTAACACATAATATTAAAGTAAATAATTCATCAATGGAGTTTCTTGAATTTGTATCACGAGTAGAATCGCACAAGTTTATGTATTTATATCTTAGTATATTTAACTATTAAAGTAGATAACATTTAATTACTAACTATCAATTAATTGATGAAACTTGAGGTAAAATTACGATAATATCCTAACTTAATTGACATAAAACCAAATTTATTAGGCATATTAGTTATTTTATACGATCTTATCTTTTTTTAGTCATTAGATGTTTTCTTATTTACTGTTGGTTTGTGAAACACAAACAATCTTGATTTTGATAAAAACAAAGCTTGTTATTGTGTTTCTAACATCTTTAATCAAGTGTGTAGTTGGTAGATCAAAGTTGGAAGTTTTGAGAAGCTGGAAATCGAATTTATTCAAGCTGGAATTATGACGTAGTTGATTGTTTCGAACATATCTCATATCTCGATGATCCAAATGACTAACCGCTTAATTCGATATTAAAAATAATTACTGGCAAGTGTACCAGGTCAAGTTATAGTAAGTGGAAAATGAGTCCATGTATCGATCCCACAAGGAATGTAGTCAATTTTTAAGAATTAATTATTTAGCTTAATCTAGACAGAATAATAAAACGAGCACTAAGAATTAAATAAAACTTTATTACTAAAATAAAATAAGAATTAAAATAGAAGAAGAATAAATTCAATTAAATATAGACAACCAAGACACACGCAGGTACCAAACAAATCATACAAACAAGTGGCAAATCCAGGATCCAGATTTAATCTTAAATCACGGCGAATTCTCCTAATTTATTTAACAGTCTATTTCTAGAACAGTTAAACCTATTCAAATATTGATGGATTAATCTCACATAATTCAAATCAAATTCAAATGCATTGGGAGTTATGAGAATTTAGTTTTCACCTAAAATCGCATACTGAAACCGAATACTATTTCTAGTCGGTTTAACCATATGTCAATTATTAGAGTGATCAAAATCAATTCCTAACCTTTTGACTCGGAATTAATTAACAAGCAAGTAAATAATTGATCAGGTTATTCACAAGACAAAATTTAAATCCAATAATCAATAATTTGAAGAAAGATCTAAAAATCCTAAATCAAAATCCACAGTTTAACAAAAATCTGTTCGGCCCAATATCGATATCTTGGTTGAAGAAAAACTAATCAATAAACGAAAATATAGTTCAAACAAAAGTTTAATAATCAAAAGAAAAAGGGAAGAAAAACTCGAATGTAGCGCTCTTCAATCTCCAAGCCTCCTAGCCGCCGCCTCTATGATGCGATTCGAACCCCTTAATCACGTTCTGAACTCTCCTATTTATATGTCTTTGAAAGCCCAAGAAATAAAGCCCGGAAAGTTAAGAATTTTAATTTTCAAAAATTTTATTTTTCTGATTCTGCGACATGCACGGACCCGGGACATGGGTCCGTTCCTAGGTCGGTGCATTAAACTGGAATTCCTATTTTTTTACGGAGATGTACGGACCCTTATCCGCACCAATGCACGGGTCTGTGCATACCTCCCTAGAAGCGCATACGTTTTTTCAAAAATTCATATCTTGAGTTTTAGCCGTCGGATCGAGCCAAAATTTGGACAGCATCTTCACAACATCTTGAATTTTTATTTGAATGGTAGAGATCGGATTTGGTTCTATCTAATATTAAAATTTAATTTTTACAATTCCTGCTCCGTAATTCATTCTTGCGGCTCTTCTCTTGATCCGAATTCTTGATTTTTTCAATATTTCCTTCAAATAAAACCCGAAGAGTGAAATGCACACATGAAATAAAATTATAAATAAAATATGTAAAAACACACATTAAACCATATAAATGCATGCAAAATAAATATTAAAATAACATAAAATAATGCACACAAAATGCACTTATCAACACCCCCATACTTAAATCTTGCTCGTCCTCGAGCAAGACTAACAACCCAATAAACACACAATAACAAACAAAAGTAGAAACAATTCATGGGAATTAGCCTCCGAGAAGTTCTATGTCAACTAAAAAATACAAATGATCTCAACCGTTCATAATATACTTTCGGTTTAGCGTGAACGTGTGTGTGGGCAATGTTATTCTAACTACATGCAACTTAAAAAGAATTCGTTTTAAAACTGCTTAGCGACCTAAAAACACCACAGTGCAAGAGTTACATGCATGCATCCATTATTTCCAATTACTTCTAACAAACGACACCTCCTTTGAGATTATTTTTACGCACTTCTGGATTTTGCACCTGACATTTTTAAACCCCAATAATTACCCGCAAACTTAGCTATAACTTTGATATGATTAAAATTTCAATCCCCTCGTCTATAGCCCGGATGGAGCATCAATCCCATTTAACCCGCAAACTTAGCTTCTAACCAGGCGATTAGGATTTAAATCCCTTGTCAGAAACCCGGATGGAATTGTTATTAATTTTCAAAAACCAAATTATTTCTTTTTAAGAAAGCAACACCATTTAATCCGCAAACTTAGCCAAGGACAAGGTAATTAGGATTTCAATTCCATGTTCATGACCCGGATGGATTTGAGTGCTTCAAATTTTTTTTTTCTATGTCACCTTTTAAAAATTTTTGGTGCGCCCAAGATCATAAGTGCAATTTTCAGAGGATCATAGAAAATACAGGACACAATTAATTTCACTAAATACCTAGTGTCGTGCAATGGTCAAACATACATAAACTTCATCAGTTTTATCGCTACAATTCACTATTATAACATGAGTGCTTAAAAATATTCACGATTCGCCTTATGGTTTCTCATGTCAAGTCAAGAGTAAAAACAAAAATTTTTTCACAAAAATCATAACTTCATATCATCATTGGCTCCTAATTATCATCATACTCAACACACATGCATACAAAAAAAAAAAAAAAAGAGATGCAAAGACACAAAACGATTACGAATGCAACACAAACACAACACTAGACTACCCCCCATACTTATCCAAAGCATTGCCCTCAATGCTTTAGAAAAAATGAAAAAAATGCAAAACGAAAAAATGCAAATACGAAAATAAACACAATGAAAACAAAAATAACACTCCCATGTTTTTCGATTCATCCTCGTTCTTCTTGACAGTATTCGCTGGGACGGCAACATCAGACTATGTATATCGGTAGGCATGACAAACTTGAAAGAGAAAGAAGCAAAAAATATGAAATAAAGATAAAAATAAAAATAAAAAAAAGAAACTAAAAAGGAAGGTATGAACACTGGGTTGCCTCCCACTCAGCGCTAAATTTATAGTCTACATCCCGACTATGCAGAAGCAACCATCAAAGAGCGGCTGCCGCCCATAGTAGGAATCATACGACTCTACATATGGGTTTTGATTTCCTATGCCCTCAAGCTTGGCGTGATATTGGCATTGTAAGCTTGTCGGTCCAGTAATACTTGGCATGAACTGATTAGTATAGAAGGAGACTCCGTGTAGTAGCCCGTATCCAGAATTAACGATTAATAAGTATTTAATCATGTAATTATGTTTGGATTAAGTAAAACATGATTAAGGAAATTCCAGAAGGGTTAACGGAGTCCAGAAATGGATCCAAAACACTCGAAAATGGTTTGGAGGGTCCCAAGATTCGAGTGGGATCGGAACCACCGATCCAGGATAGGAACTTCCGATCTTGGTGTGTTCGGAACCACATCGGAAGCAGGGAGATCGGAACGTCCGATCAGGATCGGAGCTTCCGATGGCTGTCGGTGACAGGTGTGTGGTTGCATGTGGACCGAATTGACACATAACGAACGGAGCTTCCGATCGGGGGAACGGAGCTTCCGATCTACACGTTCGGAGCTTCCGATCGAGGAACGGAGCTTCCGATCGATGCCTATAAATATGAGGTCTGAGCTCCTCATTTCTTGCCAATTCCGAGTTCCTCTCCTTCGCCTAGTAGCTCTATTTTAGTGCTTTGGGTACTCTTATTTTAGAGTTGGAGTAGGGAATATATTTTAGTATAGTCAGACAGTGTCTGACATAGTAGCAGAGCAGTGCTCGAGTAGCGGAGCAGCGCTTGTGTAGCGGAGTAGTGCTCGAGGCTGTGGAGCTGCAGCAGGGGTGTGCCCCTAGTTGCGGGATAGTCGCCATCAGTGGGCTAACGACGGACGCAAGTATAGCTATGGTCTTCTTAAATTATTTAGGAGTATGCAATAGCTTAGTTAAGACTTTTAGCGCTTATTGAATGATGCATGGGTATTTGCATTGTAGACTTGATGATAGGCTTGGAACCTAGAATAGGACTACTAGGACTGCCTTAGAAAGGTACGTAACTACTGACTGAGATTGCCAGCGGATATGCATGCTTATATGTTGCATTTATGTGTTTTCATGTTATTATTGTTATGCGGCATGTGCATATCATCTTGTGCCTGTACATCTGTATATCTTTCGAGATGAGCCAGTTAGGGTTGCTCAGCCCTGTTAGGATGTTTGATATCGAGTACCCCTAGGTACTGATACCGGAAGGACTCCGTGGTCCGCGTCCGTGATTTGGGAATGAGTGGTCGCACACAGTGGTTAGCTACACCGATGTGACGAGCTTATATCCCAGGCGCCAGTCTGAGTAGTTGTATACAGTTATCCCAGATATGGATACCCTGTCATTTGCATGCATCATATTTGTATGTTTATCCATGCTTTCGTATTGAGCTTAGAGCTCACGTTTAGTATTTTCTGTGTATCTGGATACCCTATTCGACGGGGTAGATGTAGGTGCAGGATTGAGCACCAGGAGCCTGGAGGAGCCAGTGACCTTGAAGACAACAGTATTTAGCTGTAGGTCTTTATCTATGTAAATTCGATTGGGTTGTATAAATCGAGTTTGAATAGCCGGTTGTATTCTGCCGGTCTGCTTGTATTTAAGTCTTCCGCAGCGATTTTATTTAATGCATGCTTAATTATGCTCTTAACTCTGATTAGGTAGTGGATCCGGGTCGGGTTGCTACACTCCGAATCTAGGCTGAAGCTCATAGAGGATGGAATACTGTAGAGTTGGCGTCAATGGCAAGAAAAGATCTTCAAGTGGTGTACATGTAAAGTCCATTGACGAGGTCATATCTATCTGAAAGAGTGGGTGCCCGGTGAGCCAACTTGTGGCTAAGGGCTTTTATGACTCTATGTATAAACAATCTTTTGTTTAATATAATTTACACTTTTATAATGGCATTTACTTTATCTTTTATCATATTATTATGTTGTGACATACTATAAGATGTTTAGATGAAGACCTTGAATATACTATAGTATATGTAAAATGTGGTGGCACATGGGGATGGCTATCATGAAACACATCTTATAGTCACTGTATATTCTAAACAGTTCCTAGTCGATTGAGCCGTCCGTTAATAAGGATAAGGATCGCTCGAGATTGAGACTAGCATTTGCGATGCCGAGTACCACGTTTCATTGGTATGGAACATAGAGATGTTCAAAGCATGAAAATGGATATTCATACGATGAATGATCGAACTACCCTATTCGAACTTTCCAAGTGGTTATCACTTATCGAGTGGATAAAGTCCGCGGTTTTGGTTGTACACCATTAGTCCTTACTACTTGAAACATCATTGAGACTCTATATGCTAGTACTGTACTTTGACTCGTTTACCGACTCTATTGGGGTCATCAGGTGTCGGGATTGGGTACAGTTACGACACATATAGGAGTCGATGCTTTGTTGTCAAGGATTCACCACATACTTGCTAGTGTGGATATCCTATGCAATCTGAGAAGATATTAGTGTGACGAATCTCTGGCCAGAGTACATGATGTGTTTTAAGAAATGGTTTCTTAGTAGCACATGAGATGTCACTATTTGATCTTCAAGATGCATTGCATAGTTATCGAATCTCGAACGACTCTCGATTTACCAATAGTTGTTGATTCGATCGGGATATATGGATGAATGGACCGTACTGTACGCTAACCAAAATCTATTGGTTCTTGCAGGCACTATCAGTGATACCTAGGGAATCATGGGGCGATGTTGCTAGGCGCTCTTACCATGATTCGATGGGCAAGTCGGAAATTATTGTTCCGAGTCACAAGGAGTTGTGAGCCCACGGCTAGCTGTATCCCTGAACCATTGAGGGTCACACAAGTAATGGATTTTTAATCCCCGTTGAGATAATTAAATTTAAAGAGTTAAATTTAGTAAATAAAGAAGTGGGACTTCTTATATCAGAGTAGAAGAGTAAGATTTCCTAAAATGACATAGGGATGAGCATTTTTGGAAATCACTGAATTCGGATTCAGAAAATTTATCTTGACTTTAAAAGATGCAGAAATGGTTTCTGTGCACATTGGTGAAATTGGTTTATCAATCTGAGTCACGATGAATTTTATATTAATTTCTGAATATGCAGGCTTTGCTTGTCAGGCTTTAACTTATGACTAATGGGCCCTAAGCTGTTAGCAGCCCACATTATAAATAAGTTATTGCAGTGCAGAATTGTTCGAGTCCGAAAATTTTAAAATTAATTTTTGGATAAATTTGAATTTTTGGACAATTTATAGATTTTATCCGTTAAATCAGATTTTATGAAATTAATTATTTTTGGTACAATTGATGATAAGATATGATCTTATGGAAATATTGAGTAAAATATGATTTTATGTATAAAATTGGATTTTATATGTAAAATATGATTTTATTTGATAAAAAGTTAAAATATGATTTTGTATGTAAAATAAGATTTTATATATGGAATATGATTTTATCCTTTTTAATTTAATTGCCATTGCATGTTATCCAATAAATTAATTTTTGAATTAAATATTATTGGATAAGGATGATCGATTGTCATGACCAATATTATAGGTGTATGTTAGGTTGTTTATATTTGACTTTATTATTGATTGTTGGGTTTTATTAATGGGCCTGGTTTATGGCCCAAATTTGATTTTATCATTTGTAATAAAAGTGGGCCTGGTTTATGGCCCGTTCCCACCCCTACAATGTATCCATTTATTTGTCATAGTAATTTATTGTAAATTCACTAGAAATAGTGGGAGTTTTTGAAGATGGAGGTGGGACCAGCAAGCAATGATAAAGACTGAAGAAATGTAAATTGGAAGCACAATGTAATATGATTGCATTGCATACTTGCATATCACCTAGGATTGGACTTAGACTCGTGATTGGCAACCACGAGTCGATTAGTAATGGAATCGATCATCCTAAAATATAATATATGATATTATCGTTGTATGCATGTTTAGACTAAACTGTATGAATCCCGCAAGCATACAAATTTTAAATGATGAGACAAATTTTCAAAAATTAAAATCCCTCATTTTAAATATGATTTAAAATTGATATCAAGATAAATAAAGGAAATTTAAATATTGTTTAAATGTTCCTACCTTCCATCAACGATCAATGTATGAGATGCTACCCGCGGATACGGTCCGGCTCATATTATTGGGGGGGGCCCGTTCGTCGGAAAGCTGTACATTGGATCGACACATGTTGTAAGTTGGATGGAACTCCCATGGGATTGGCTCATATTATTGGGGATCCACATGGCGACTGTCCATCATAACTTGATATTGATGGGTCATCTTGACATGTCACAATAAACGGCGTCATATTATTGGGCCCTTATTGGACATGAGGTAAAAACATGGAGGTTGCTTTGGAAGCAATTGGGCTCTACCTTTTGAAAATTATGGTTGGCTGATATTATTCGGGACTATAGTTTGTCAATTGGACTCCATGTTCCCACTAAAGAAAATGTTTCTCGTTTTCACTAGAGGGTAGTGAAATCGTTAAAATAGTGGGAGTGAGATTCATAAAATAAATTTTGCCTATTTTATGTCTTAGTAAATTAATTAAACAATCACTGATTATTGTCTGTTTCTTTTCAGTATTTCATTAAGATGAATTCGCGCAATCCACTATTCTCTATTCTCGAACAAAATAAACTGACTGGCGCAAACTATACGAAATGGTTCCGTAAGTTGAAGATTGTCTTGACCTCGGAGAAGATGTTCTACGTGTTAGAAAAATCTCCTCCGAAGGAAGCACCAGCTGATATAAGTCCGGAAGAGTTGGCCAAACTTGATAAATGGTGGGACCATGATATCAAGGACAAATGCTATATGCAAGCTTCGATGTCTGATGAACTCCAGAGGCGATTTGAGGATACCGTGAATGCTGCTGACATTCACGTACAACTCAAGGAACTTTTTGGGGCTCAATCGAGAGATGAAAGGTTCGTTACTGTAAAAGAGTTAATGACGTGTCGCATGCGTGAAGGGACTTCGGTCCGTGATCATGGGGTACGCGTGATTTGGCTCATTCAGAAGTTGGTAACGCTTGATTTGGTATTGGAGCATGAACTCAATGTGGACTTATTACTTCTCTCTCTTCCTTCATCGTTTGAAGGTTTTGTGGTAAATTTCAATATGAACAAGATAGAGGCCTCCCTTGAAGAGATGGTCAATATGCATGTAACTTATGAAGCCACTTTAAAGAAGGATAAACCGGTTCTCTTGGTGGGCTCCTCTTCTTCTGCTAAGAAGGGGCCAAGTACAAAGGGTAAGAAATGTTCTGCCCCATCCAAGAAAACCGGACCCGAGAAGAAGAACAAGACAAAGGCTTCAAACATGGAAAAGTCCAAGGATGTTTGCCATCACTGCAAGAAACCCGGTCATTGGAAACGTAACTGCAAGGAATATCTTGAGCAGTTGCGAACTGCGAAGGGTATGTTTTATATTGAAATAAATGTTTCACTTAATACTACTTCTTGGGTATTGGATACCGGATGTGGATCTCACATTTGCAATGATTTGCAGGTGATGACAAGAAGTCGCAAGCTTAGAATGGGTGAGACCCAGCTGAGGCTCGGAAATGGTTCTAGAGTTGAAGCCAAAGTTGTGGGAGACGTTTATTTAATTTTGCAGAACGATTTTAAGTTACTTTTGAGAGATGTTTTATTTGTTCCAGACTTGATTAAAAACATTATTTCTATTTCTATGCTTGATAGAGATGGTTTTTCTTGCAATTTTGTGAATGAGATTTGCAATATTTACAAGAATGAATGTTTTATTGGAAATGGACAACTTGAAAACGATCTATATAACTTAAAATTGAAAGACGTTCCAATAAATTATGTTAATAAACCGGTAACAACGAACAAAAGGAAAATCGATAGTCAAAACCCGGCAAACCTTTGGCATGCTAGGCTAGGTCATATTTCATCAAGGAGGATGAACAAGCTAGTGGGAGAGGGCATGTTTGATATGTCTGATATTAACTCTCTAGCTACTTGTGAGTCCTGCCTGAAAGGAAAAATGACTAAATCTCCTTTCAAAGGAAAACCTGAGCGTAGTCAAAATCTATTGGATTTGATCCATACGGATGTTTGCGGACCATTTAGTATTGGTACAAAATTTGGTCACACCTACTTTATTACCTTTACTGATGATTATTCTAGGTATGGGTACTTATATTTGATGAAATATAAGTCTGAATAATTTGAAAAGTTCAAAGAATTCAAGGCTGAAGTAGAAAACAAACTAGGTAAGAGGATTAAAGCACTTCGATCAGATCGAGGTGGAGAATACTTGAGTACCGAGTTTTTGAGCTATCTAAAAGAGAATGAGATTCTCTCTCAGTGGACTCCTCCTATGACACCTCAGCTTAATGGTGTTTCAGAGCGTCGCAATCGAACTTCGTTGGACATGGTTCGATCCATGATGAGCTTCACTGAGCTCCCACCTTCGTTTTGGGGCTATGCTCTTGAAACGGCGGTATTGTTGTTGAACAACGTTCACACTAAAGCAGTGAACAAAACACCATACGAGTTATGGAATGGCAAAGCTCCTAAGTATTCGTACTTGAGGATTTGGGGATGTCCTGCTTACGTGAAGCAGACAGTGGGAGATAAGTTGGATAGTCGATCCACCTTATGTTATTTTGTAGGGTATCCGAAGAATTCAATTAGATATTATTTCTATCATCCTACTGAAACAAAAGTGTTTGTTTCAAGGAATGCCACCTTCTTGGAGAAGGAGTTCTTATTGGATAAGAAAGGCAAGATGATGGAACTCGAAGAAATTCGAGAAGAACCTGAGATACAAAATAATGATCCTACACCTCAGGAACCATTGATTGACACACCTATTACTAGAAGATCCGAGAGGACTTCTAGGCCTCCTATTAGATATAGTCTTCTTCTTGAAGGGGATCAAAGTGAACCCGACATTGGATGTGATCCAAGAAACTTCAAGGAAGCAATTTCTGATGCGGATTTGAATTTATGGATTGAAGCTATGCAGTCGGAAATAGATTCGATGCATACAAACCAAGTTTGGTCTTTAGTAGATCCTCCCGATGGAATTGTTCCAATAGGGTGTAAATGGATCTATAAGAGAAAACTTGGGCCTCATGGAAAGGTACTGACCTACAAGGCACGATTGGTGGCAAAAGGTTATACTCAAAGACAAGGAGTTGACTATGATGAAACTTTTTCACCAGTCGCAATGTTCAAGTCCATAAGAACCCTTATTGCCATAGCAGCATGGTATGACTATGAGATATGACAAATGGATGTGAAGACTGCATTTCTTAATGGAAACATTAAGGAAGAAATCTATATGATGCAGCCCGAGGGATTCACATCCATGGGAAGTGAGCATAAGGTATGCAAGCTTCAGAGATCGATCTATGGTCTCAAACAAGCATCAAGAAGTTGGAACCAGAAATTTGATGAAACAATAAAGGATTTTGGTTTCATCAAGAACCCAGAGGAACCGTGCGTGTACAAGAAAGTAGTTAAGGATGCTGTGACATTCTTAGTACTTTATGTTGATGACATCTTACTCATTGGGAATGATATAGGGATGTTGCAGTCAACAAAGATATGGTTATCAGGTAGATTCTCGATGAAGGATTTGGGTGAGGCGTCCTATATTCTAGGGATACAGATCTATAGAGATAGATCTAAGAGAATGATAGGACTTACTCAATCTACCTACATCGACACTATATTGAAAAGGTTTTCAATGGATGAGTCCAAGAGAGGACATCTACCTATGTGTCATGGAGTCTCTCTATCCAAGTCTATGTGTCCCAAGACTGACGAAGAGATAGAGAAAATGACACACATACCATATGCGTCAGCCATAGGGAGTATCATGTATGGGATGATATCTACCAGACCGGATGTGGCATTTGCTCTGAGTGTCACGAGCAGATATCAAGCCAATCCCGGTCAAATGCATTGGAAAGCCGTGAAGGATATTCTTAAGTACTTGAGAAGAACTAAGAATGTATTCATGGTTTATGGAGGACGAGAACTAAAATTGGAAGGCTATACCGACTCTAGCTTCCAAAGTGACGTGGATGACTTGAAGTCAACCTCTGGATTTGTGTTCATGCTCAATGGCGGTACTGTCTCTTGGAAGAGTTCCAAGCAAGACACCACAACGGATTCCACCACTGAGGCAGAATACATTGCGGCATCAGCTGCTGCTAAAGAGGTTGTTTGGATGAGGAATTTCGTCCAAGAGTTGGGCGTTATTCCTGAAGCTGTTGGTCCAGTCCCGGTGTACTGTGACAACACGGGTGCCGTTGCTCAGGCAAAGGAACCAAGGTCTCATCAAAGATCCAAACACGTACTGAGGAAATACCACATCATCCGGGAGATCGTGGAAAGAGGAGACATCACTGTCGAGAGAGTGGCCTCTGCAGACAATATCGCCGATCCACTTACTAAGCCCTTGCCAGGACCATTATTTGACAAACATCGCGAAGCAATGAGACTACGTAGTATGACTAGTTGGCTTTAGGGCAAGTGGGAGATTGAAAGAGTGGGTGCCCGGTGAGCCAACTTGTGGCTAAGGGCTTTTATGACTCTATGTATAAACAATCTTTTGTTTAATATAATTTACACTTTTATAATGGCATTTACTTTATCTTTTATCATATTATTATGTTGTGACATACTATAAGATGTTTAGATGAAGACCTTGAATATACTATAGTATATGTAAGATGTGGTGGCACATAGGGATGACTATCATGAAACACATCTTATAGTCACTGTATATTCTAAACAGTTCCTAGTCGATTGAGCCGTCCGTTAATAAGGATAATGATCGCTCGAGATTGAGACTAGCATTTGCGATGCCGAGTACCACGTTTCATTGGTATGGAACATAGAGATGTTCAAAGCATGCAAATGGATATTCATACGATGAATGATCGAACTACCCTATCCGGACTTTCCAAGTGGTTATCACTTATCGAGTGGATAAAGTCCGCGGTTTTGGTTGTACACCATTAGTCCTTACTACTTGAAACATCATTGAGACTCTATATGCTAGTACTGTACTTTGACTCGTTTACCGACTCTATTGGGGTCATCAGGTGTCGGGATTGGGTACAGTTACGACACATATAGGAGTCGATGCTTTGTTGTCAAGGATTCACCACATACTTGCTAGTGTGGATATCTTATGCAATCTGAGGAGATATTAGTGTGACGAATCTCTGGCCAGAGTACATGATGTGTTTTAAGAAATGGTTTCTTAGTAGCACATGCGATGTCACTATTTGATCTTCAAGATGCATTGCATAGTTATCGAATCTCGAACGACTCTCAATTTACCAATAGTTATTGATTCGATCGGGATATATGGATGAAGGGACCGTACTGTACGCTAACCAAAATCTATTGGTTCTTGCAGGCACTATCAGTGATACCTAGGGAATCATGGGGCGATGTTGCTAGGCGCTCTTACCATGATTCGATGGGCAAGTCGGAAATTATTGTTCCGAGTCACAAGGAGTTGTGAGCCCACGGCTAGCTATATCCCTGAACCATTGAGGGTCACACAAGTAATGGATTTTTAATCCCCGTTGAGATAATTAAATTTAAAGAGTTAAATTTAGTGAATAAAGAAGTGGGACTTCTTATATCAGAGTAGAAGAGTAAGATTTCCTAAAATGACATAGGGATGAGCATTTTTGGAAATCACTGAATTCGGATTCAGAAAATTTACCTTGACTTTAAAAGATGCAGAAATGGTTTCTGTGCACATTGGTGAAATTGGTTTATCAATCTGAGTCACGATGAATTTTATATTAATTTCTGAATATGCAGGCTTTGCTTGTCAGGCTTTAACTTATGACTAATGGGCCCTAAGCTGTTAGCAGCCCACATTATAAATAAGTTATTGCAGTGCAGAAATTAGACAACAAGTCTCATAATTTTCGAACACTAGGGTTTTGAGACCTAGAGTGGCCGCCCCCCCTCTCTGTGTTTTTCTCTCTGAAATCCAGTCTGTGAATTTCGAATTTGCAGTCTGGTTTAACGGATCAAATTCGTTAATTCTCTTCGTAGAAACTTCTGATAGATTTTCTAGTGCAATCTATCAGAGGGATTCGAATTTTGTTCGTGGACCTGATTGAAGAATTGTTCGTCCATCAGTTCCTGGGATATACAACAAGAGCAGAGTTATCTGTTGGTGTCCATAATCTCGTTTCGAGATTCAAGGTAAAAATTTAATTGTTATTTAATTTTTACACGCACAATTTAATCGTAAAGTTTTGATACCCATGATATGGAATCGTTCCATATAAAATTTTAAAACTTCCGCTGCACCGGGTATCAATTCTGATTGATCTGAACACCGTTTTTCCAACACTATCTCCTTGTATGTTTCTTCCTCATCCACTGTCACTTTTGGCTCTTTTTCGCATGAAGATTCCTCAAAAAAAATTTCCTCTTGATCTGGCTCAATTACGGTTGCAGGATAACATTCACATGCAAATTGATCAACACAAATTGCTTCATTCTCTTGGTTGATATTAGGAATGGATTGCATCAAAAGCTTCATTTGTTCATCCAAGAAACTCAAAGAATTGATGTGAGTTTCCGAAAATTTTTGGTTGATCTCTGTCTTTTTATTAACAATGTCCTGCAACTGATTCAAAAATTCTTCAGAGTATGCTCCATTCTCCACGTTATGCTCAAGAGGTTGCTTTGAAAACTTTGGGTAGTGGAGTGTTGTAGGATATTGGTGACTCCAACCGTGCAGGGAAGAATCCCAATGCCAATGGTAGTCGAAATCTACCATATCATTTAACAAGTGCATAGCACTGTCGTAATCTCTGTTGAACAAGTGACTGCCAGTTGCCAAAGCTCCATAATCTACCCAACTTCTTGTTGTCTCATCCAAACCACCATAGAAAATCTGAGTTAGCGTGTAGTTTGAAAAATCATGCTAGCGAAATATGTCTGCCAAATCATTGAATCTCCCCCAAACAGCATAAAATGGTTCCGAATATTGTTGGCCAAACCTTGTAAACACTTGTCGATGATCCATCTCCAAGTACCTCACAAGTAAAGAAAAACAAAATTAATAATAAATAATAAATAACTAACAATAATAAAATATCTAGTCTCAAGCAAATAATCTATCCTAATAATAACTAAACAGTCCCCAGCAACGGCGCCAAAAAGTTGACCGCTTAATTCGGTATTAAAAATAATTACTGGCAAGTGTACCAGGGCAAGTTATAGTAAGTGGACAATGAGTCCAAGTATCGACCCCACAAGGACTGTAGTCAATTTTCAAAAATTAATTATTTAGCTTAATCTAGACAGAATAATAAAACGAGCACTAAGAATTAAATAAAAATTTAATTACTAAAATAAAATAAGAATTAAAATAGAAGAAGAATAAATTCAATTAAATATAGACAACAAAGATACACGCATGTACAAAACAAATCATGCAAACAAGTGGCAAATCCAGGATCCAGATTTAATCTTAAATCACGGCGAATTCTCCTAATTTATTTAATAGTCTATTTCTAGAACAGTTAAACCTATTCAAATATTGACGGATTAATCTCTCATAGTTCAAATCAAATTCAAATGCATTGGGAATTATGAGAATTCAGCTTTCACCTAAAATTGCATACTGAAACCGAATACTATTTCTAGTCGGTTTAACCATATATCAATTATTGGAGTAATCAAAATTAATTCCTAACCTTTCAACTCGGAATTAATTAACAAGCAAGTAAATAATTGATCAGGTTATTCACAAGACAGAATTTAAATCCAATAATCAATAATTTGAAGAAAGATTTAAAAATACCAAATCAAAATCCACAGTTTAACAAAAATCTGTTCGGCCCAATCTCGCCGTCTTGGTTGAAGAAAAACTAATCAATAAACGAAAATATAGTTCAAACAAAAGTTTAATAATCAAAAGAAAAAGGGAAGAAAAATTTGAATGGAGCGCTCTTCAATCTCTAAGCCTCCTAGCCGCCGCCTCTCTGATGCGATTCAAACCCCTTAATCACGTTCTAAACTCTCCTATTTATATGTCTTTGAAAGCCCAAGAAATAAAGTCCGGAAAGTTAAGAATTTTAACTTTCAAAAATTTTATTTTTCAGTTTTTGCGACATGCACGGACCCCGGACATGGGTCCGTGCCTAGGTTCGTGCATTAAACTTGAATTGCGATTTTTTTTACGAAGATGCACGGACCCTTATCCGGACACATGCACGGGTCCGTGCATACCTCCCTACAAGCGCACACTTTTCTTCAAAAATTCATATCTTGAGTTTTAGCCGTCGGATCGAGTCGAAATTTGGACATCATCTTCACAACATCTTGAAATTTGATTTGAAGAGTGGATATTGGATTTGGTTCTCTCTATCATTAAAAATGAATTTTTGACAATTCCTGCTCCGTAATTCATTCTTGCGGCTCTTCTCTTGATCCGAATTCTTGATTTTTTCAATATTTCCTTCAAATAAATCCCGAAGAGTGAAATGAACACATGAAATAAAATTATAAATAAAATATGTAAAAACACACATTAAACCATATAAATGCATGCAAAATGAATATTAAAATAACATAAAATAATGTACACAAAATGCACTTATCAACACCCCCATACTTAAATCTTGCTCGCCCTCGAGAAAGAATAACAACACAATAAACACACAAACACAAACAAAATTAGAAACAATTCATGGGAATTAGCCTCCGAGAATTTCTATGTCAACTAAAAAATACAAATGCTCTCAACCGTTCATAATACACATTCGGTTTAGCGTGAACGTGTGTGTGTGCAATGTTATTCCAGCTACATGCAACTTAGAATGAATTCGTTTTAAACTGCTTAGCGACCTAAAAACACCACAGTGCAAGAGTCACTTGCATGCATTCATTCTTTCCAATTACTTCTAACAAACCACACCTCCCTTGAGATTATTTTTATGCACCGCCGGATTTTGCACCCGACATTTTTAAACCCCAATAATTACCCAGAAACTTAACTATAACTTTGATAGGATTAGAATTTCAATCCCCTCGTCTATTGCCCGGATGGAGCGTCAATCCCATTTAACCCGCAAACTTCATCAGTTTTATCGCTACAATTCACTGGTCTAACATGAGTTCTTAAAAATATTCACGGTTCACATTACGGTTTCTCATTTCACGTCAAGAGTAAAAAAAAAAAAAAATTCACAAAAATCATAACTTCATATCATCATAGGCTCCTAATTATTATCCTACTCAACACACATGCAAACAAAAAAAAAAAAAAAGGGAGATTCAAAGACACAAAACGATTACGAATGCAACACAAACACAACACAAATAAAAACATAAACACTAGACTACTCCCATACTTATCCAAAGCATTGCCCTCAATGCTTTAGAAACAATGAACAACATGCAAAACGAAAAAATTCAAAGACGAAAATAAACACAATGAAAACAAAAATAACACTCCCCTGTTTTTCGATTCATCCTCGTTCTTCTTGACAGTATCCGCTGGGACGGCAGCAACAGACTGGGTATATCGGCAGGCATGACAAACTTGAAAGAGAAAGAAGCAAAAAATAAAAAATAAATATAAATATAAAACTAAAAAAGAAACTAAAAAGCAAGGTAAAAACACTTGGTTGCCTCCCAGTCAGCGCTAAATTTATAGTCTACAGCCCGACTATGCAGAAGAAAAAATATAAAAGAGCGTCTGTCGCCCATAGTAGGAATCATACAACTCTACATATGGGTTTTGATTTCCTATGCCCTCAAGCTTGGCGTGATATTGGCATTGCAAGCTTGTCGGTCCAGCAATACTCGGCATGAACTGATTAGTGTAGAAGGAGACTCTGATTCTAGGCTGAAGCTCATAGAGGATGGAATACTGTGGAGTTGGCGTCAATGGCAAGAAAAGATCTTCAAGTGGTGTAGATGTAAAGTCCATTGACGAGGTCATATCTGTCTCCTTGTATGTTTCTTCCTCCTCCAGTGTCACTTTTGGCTCTTTTTCGCATGAAGATTCCTCAAAAAAAATTTCCTCTTGATCTGGCTCAATTACGGTTGAAGGTCACATTCACATGCAAATTGATCAACACAAATCTCTTTATTTTCTTGGTTGATATCAGGAATGGATTGCATAAGAAGCTTCATTTGTTCATCCAAGAAACTCAAAGAATTGATGTGAGTTTCCGAAAATTTCTGGTTTATCTCTGTCTGTTTATTAACAATGTCCTGCAACTAATTCAAAAATTCTTCAGAGTATGCTCCATTCTCCACTTTATGCTCAAGAGGTTGCTTTGAAAACTTTGGGTAGTGGAGTGTTGGAGGATATTGACGACTCCAACCGTGCAGGGAAGAATCCCAATGCCAATGGTAGTCAAAATCTGCCATATCATTTAACAAGTTAATAGCACTGTCGTAATCTTTGTTGAGCAAGTGACTGCCAGTTGCCAAACCTTGTAAACACTTGTCAATAATCCATCTCCAAGTACCTCACAAGTAAAGAAAAACAAAATTAATAATAAATAATAAATAACTAACAATAATAAAATATCTAGTCTCAAGCAAATAATCTATCATAATATTAACTAAACAGTTCCCGGCAACGGCGCCAAAAACTTGACCGCTTAATTCGGTATTAAAAATACTTACTGGAAAGTGTACCAGGTCAAGTTATATTAAGTGGACAATGAGTCCAAATATCGATCCCACAAGGACTGTAGTCAATACTCAAGAATTAATTATTTAGCTTAATCTAGACAGAATAATAAAACGAGCACTAAGAATTAAATAAAAAATTAATTACTAAAATAAAATAAGAATTAAAATAGAAGAAGAATAAATTCAATTAAATATAGACAACCAAGACACACGCAGGTACCAAACAAATCATACAAACAAGTGGCAAATCCAGGATCCAGATTTAATCTTAAATCACGGTGAATTCTCCTAATTTATTTAACAGTCTATTTATAGAACAGTTAAACCTATTCAAATATTGACGGATTAATCTCTCATAATTCAAATCAAATTCAAATGCATTGGGAATTATGAGAATTCAGTTTTCACCTAAAATCGCATACTGAAACTGAATACTATTTCTAGTCGGTTTAACCATATGTCAATTATTGGAGTGATCAAAATCAATTCCTAACCTTTCGACTCGAAATTAATTAACAAGCAAGTAAATAATTGATCAGGTTATTCACAAGACAGAATTTAAATCCAATAATCAATAATTTGAAGAAAGATCTAAAAATCCCAAATCAAAATCCACAGTTTAACAAAAATCTGTTCGGCCCAATCTCGCCGTCTTGGTTGAAGAAAAACTAATCAATAAAAAAAATATAGTTCAAACAAAAGTTTAATAATCAAAAGAAAAAGGGAAGAAAAACTCGAATGGAGCGCTCTTCAATCTCCAAGCCTCCTAACCGCCGCCTCTTTGATGCGATTCAAACCCCTTAATCACGTTCTGAACTCTTCTATTTATATGTCTTTGAAAGCCCAATAAATAAAGCCCGAAAAGTTAAGAATTTTAATTTTTGAAAATTTTATTTTTCTGATTCTGCGATATGCATGGACCCCGGAGATGGGTCCGTGCCTAGGTCCGTGCCTTAAACTGGAATTGCGATTTTTTTTACGAAGATACACAGACCCTTATCCGGACCCATGCACGGGGTCCGTGCATTCCTCCCTACAAGCGTGCACTTTTCTTCAAAAATACATATCTTGAGTTTAACCGTCGGATCGAGCCGAAATTTGGACAGCATCTTCACAACATCGTGAAATTTGATTTGAACAGTGGAGATCGGATTTTGGTTTTCTCTATCATTAAAAATGAATTTTTGACAATTCTTGCTCTGTAATTCATTCTTGCGCCTCTTCTCTTGATCCGAATTCTTGATTTTTTTCAATATTTCCTTCAAATAAAATCCGAAGAGTGAAATGCACACATGAAATAAAATTATAAATAAAATATGTAAAAACACACATTAAACCATAAGAATGCATGCAAAATAAATATTAAAATAACATAAAATAATGCACACAAAATGCATTTATCAATGACCAGAGGCCAAATCGGTTTTAAATACTACTCAAATATTTACAAGTCATATTTCAGACCAGATCACTTAGTTTGGATGTTATCAAGGTGAAATGGTAGTCGCAATATCAAGCTGGATGAAATTTATGTAGCAATTATATCAAACATGACCAGCTCTCGTATTTCGGCCATATCGTCTAGTTAATTTATCCAAATAGAACGATTCTGTATGCGTTGAGAAGCTAAGGCAATGATCTACAAATCATATGCACAAGTAAAAGTTTGAATCGGAGCATAAGAAGCTGATAGATTGCTGTTGTGAAAATTCCTCGCAAGCGTACGAGTGTCAAGTTTTAATATAGTGATAAAATCAGATATCGATCCCACAGGGAATAAAATGAAAATATTTAGTGCTTGTAATTAAAATAGTCCAAACTTTATCTAGAAAATCAATATTTGAGAAATTTGCATAAAAATAAAATAATCAATGAGTTTAAAAGCACGCACACAATATTCAGATAAATATCAATCAGAGGAAAAATGGTCTAGAGGTATAGATTTCACCTGGTTTCAACAACAATCAATCCTAATTAATTAATCTTCATGAATTCCAGTCAATTATTGTAGTGACCCGCAATTAATCGAGGTAATTAAGGTAATTAATTACTAAAATGTACCTAAATAGTCCAAGGTAGACCGGACAGTCCGAAGAGGAGTTCGGAGGATCCGAAGTGGATCGGAAGCTCCGAAGTCAGGATCGAAAGCTCCGATCGAGATCGAAAGCTCCGTCGGCAAGATCGGAAGCTCCGATCGGACTCAGTGTACACATCATCGCTTATGTCAGCAAGGTGACATCATGGCTGACGTAATATCGGGCGATCGGAAGCTCCGAAGAGGGGTTCGGAGGTTCCGATCATGATCGGAGGGTCCGAACCGTGTTCGAAGGCTCCGAACTGTGTCTATAAATAGGGGATCCAAAATTCATTTTTCTTCGCACCAATTCCTCTCTTCTCTCTGATTCCTATGCCTTATAACTCAGATCTAGGGAGATCTAGGCGTCCTATCGGTAATCCGAAAGTGGCTTAGTGATCTAGGCGTCGTCGCGGAGCTATGGCCTAGTTTTGAGGCTATCGACAGCAAAGGGCTAACGACGGACGCAGGTATAGCTTTGGCATCCTAAAAATATTTAGGAAGATGCTTTCGCTTAGTTAAGGCTTTTAGAGCTTTATTGTTGATGCATGGATAATTGCATTGTAGTAGCAGTAGACTGGACTAGTAGGCTTGGAGTATAGGCCAGTGGAGCTAGGTTTGTCCAGCAGTGTTAGAGGTACGTAAGTACTGACCGAGATAGCCGGCATGATATAATTTCATGTATTTTGCATGAGCATGTGCTATATTTTTATCATGTTTTATCACCTTAGCACATGCATGATTTTACGTATGACTGTATCCGGAGAGATGTGAGTCATTGACAGTCTCAATAGGGAACTATGATCTCATTTTGGACTCGAGTCAGGTATGAAAGTTTCCATATGGGGCTTTTATCCTGTTTTGGATTCGGGCCAGGATGGGGTTGGCTCAGCCCTGATATGGAGTATACGAGTACCTCGCGGAGTTGCTCTTTAGCCTCTACTGTATATTCTCGGCTCCATGAACAAGTGTTTTCACGTGAGTTTTAAATCATCTGTGTGCGCATATTTGTATTTATATCATTGCTTCGTATTGAGCGTTCTAGCTCATGCCCCTGTGTTTGGGTATTCGTTGTGTACCTTGTGGCGGGGCAGGTTTGAGGCTGGACGGTCCAGGCGGGTCTCAGCAGGATTGAGCTTGGGAGGGTGTGAGGTTGTAGAGGGTAGGGATTTATTTACCCTGAACCTTTGATTTGGTTGTATAACAGTACTTATACACTTGTGATATCATCGGTTGTATTCTGCCAATTGGATTTGTTGTATTTTAATTATCCGCACTTTACGCTTTAAGCTTTTATTGCGTGCGCCTTTACTGTAACTCTGATTAGGTAGTGGATCCGGGGTGGGTCACTACATTTTTGGTATCAGAGCACGCATTGCACTGGGAATATCGTAAATCGGATTAAGTAATTATATGTTCTTATGCAACAGATGGCAGATTACGATGAGAGCCACGATAGCGGAGGCGGCGGTCGTTCGGGCAATCCAGATGATTGTAGACGTCGTCATGGTCAGCCAGAGGAGCGCAAGCGAGTGATTATGCGTAGATTCAAGGAGGTTAGCCCGAAGCCTTTGACTGGAGGTGAGACAGCTGAAGAGGCGGAGGATTGGATTGAGAGGATGGAGCAGTGCTTCCAGGAGTTCCGTTGCACGGCTGAGGATAGGATGAAGATTCTTGCCTTTATGCTTGAGGGCAGAGCGAGGAAGTGGTGGAGATCTACTTCCGCACCGTTCATAGCAGCTAGAGGTGCAGCTACTTGGGTTGAGTTTTGTACTGCTTATCAGAGACTATATTTTCCTCCAGCTCTTCGTCAGGCGAAACCCAGTGAGTTGTTGAGTTTGCGACAGGGAACGATGACGATCGAGGAGTACCAGCATAAGTTCTTTGATCTGCTACCTTTTTGTCCTCATGTTGCTGATAGTTCTAGGGCGAAGTTTGACCATTTCCTTCAAGGGTTGAACCCTGATATTCATCGGATGGTTGCTGTGGGCGGCGATGGGACTTATGAGGATTTGGTGGACAGTTGTCGCCAGGCCAAGGACAGTATTTGGAAGAACAGGGGACTTTACTCTTCTTATTCCAGGTCAGCGAGTGCTAGTGCTTTGGGCCCTAGGGGGCAGTCCTTCAAGAAGCCAGGTGGTACTTCTTCTTCTTCTTCTTCCTCTGGATCTGGTGGAGTGCATAACTTTGGTGGTCAAAGGCCGAACCGTTGTCATCAGTGCAGACGCAGACATCTGCCAGGGCAGTGCAGTCGATCGACCAGTGCATGTTTTCAGTGTGGCCAGGAGGGTCACATGAAGAGAGATTGTCCTATGCTGATTGGGGCAGTGAGTGGTTCCGGAGGTTCTCAAGCATCTGTTCAGCCACCTCAATACCAGCAGCCACCTTTCCAGCAGCAGTATTCGTAGCAGAGCCAGCAGCCGCAGCAGTCTCATAGACAGCCTACTCAGACTCCTTTTCGGGGTCATTCTTCTTTGAGGCCACGTGCCCAGGGTTAGGTCTTTGCACTTAATCAGGAACAGGCAGAGGCTGACAGTGATCGGATGATCGCATGTACCTGTAGTTTGTGTGGTTTTCCTGCATTTTTTTTATTTATACCGGTGCATCGCATTCTTTTGTCTCAGCACGTTTTGCTAAGAAGTATAGATTGCCGTATATTCCTTTAGACGTGTTGCTAGTGGTTTCTACTCCCATGGGGAGCGAGGTTTTAGCCAAGCGTCTAGTTGTGGGTTGTGTTTTGGATTTCGAGGGACATCAGCTTAGTGCTAACCTGATGATTCTAGCAATAGAGGATTTCGATTGCATCATTGGGATAGATGTCTTAACTACCTACCGAGCGATAGTGGATTGCTATAAGAGGTTTGTTCAGTTTCGTCCAAAGGATGACGAGTCATGGTATTTCTATGGTGAGGGAGCGCGACCCCCGATGCCAGTGGTTTCAGCTCTGAAGGCCCGGCGTGCTTTAGAGTCTGGCGGGGAAGGCTACCTTATCTACGCCATTGATGCATACTTAGGAGAGCCAGATATGCGAGAGATACCAGTGGTTTGTGACTTTCCAGATGTATTTCCGGAGGAGATTCTAGGTTTGCCACCAGTAAGGGAGATTGAGTTTGGCATTGAGTTAGTGCCAGGGACTGCACCGATTTCCAGAACTCCTTACCGATTGGCATCGTCAGAAATGAAAGAGCTGCAGAAGCAATTGCAAGATCTTCTTGATAAGGGTTATATTCGACCTAGTGTTTCGCCATGGGGAGCCCCAGTACTGTTTTTCAAGAAGAATGATGGGTCGATGCGATTGTGTATTGACTACCGTTAGTTGAATCAGGTGACAGTGAAGAATAAGTATCCTCTTCCGTGGATAGATGATCTCTTTGATCAGTTGCAGGGTACTTCTGTCTATTCTAAGATTGATCTTCGGTCTGGGTATCATCAGTTGCGAGTTCGACAGGAGGATGTTCCTAAGACAACATTTTGTACGCGGTATGGACACTATGAGTTCCTAGTGATTCCGTTTGGTCTGACGAATGCTCCAGCTGTTTTTATGGATCTGATGAACAGAGTTTTCCACGACATTTTGGATAAGTTTGTGGTGGTGTTTATCGATGACATTTTGGTGTATTCTCGCAGCATGGATAAGCATGCCTACCATCTCTATACTGTACTGCAGGTCTTGAGGGAGAGACAGTTGTACGCGAAGCTGAGTAAGTGTGACTTCTGGATTGACCGAGTTGTGTTCCTTTGTCATGTCATTTCTCAGGATGGCGTATCTGTTGATCCTAGCAAGACAGAGGCTATTTTGAATTGGTCACGTCCGACTACAGCTTCTGAGATTCGTAGTTTCCTTGGTTTAGCAGGATACTATCGTCGTTTTGTGGAGAATTTCTCTCAGATAGCTAAGCCTTTGACTCAGTTGACGAAGAAAGACGTTTCTTTTGTTTGGTCTGATGCTTGTGAAGACAGTTTTCGTGAGTTGAGACGTCATCTGAAGACAGCTCCAGTTTTTGCTTTACCATCTGGATCAGGTGGTTTTGTAGTCTTCACTGATGCTTCTCTCCAGGGTTTGGGGTGTGTGTTGACTCAGAATGGCCACGTGATCGCTTATGCCTCCAGACAGCTGAAGACTCACGAGGAGAACTATCCCGTACATGATTTAGAGCTTGCAGCCATTGTCTTTGTTCTTAAGATATGGCATCACTATTTGTACGGAGAACGATTTGAGATCTTCACTGATCATAAGAGTTTGAAGTATCTGTTCACTCAGGCTGAGTTGAACATGCGGCAGCGTCGTTGGATGAATCTGTTGAAGGATTAAAATTGTGAAATCAAGTACCATCCAGGTTCTTCAAATCCTGTTGCTGATGCGCTTAGTCGCAAAGTCTATGCGAGTTCCCTTCGTACCAATTCGGTACGGAAGGCAGTGGAAGAGTGTTGTTCTTCAGGACTCACATTCTGTCATAAGAAAGAACAGCAAGGGATTCGTGTTTCTTCTTTGCTTGCAGAGCCAGCGTTGTATCGACGAATCCGGGAAGCTCAGAATTCTGATCTGAAGACGCAGAAGTTAACCCGTTTGGCTGAGGGTGATAATACTTCTGGTTTCCATTTGCAGGGAGACGATCTGTTGTGTCTTTCTGGTCGAGTTGTGGTACCCGAGGATTCTACTTTGAGGGATGAGATCTTATCGCAAGCTCACCGCAGTCGATTCTCTTTACATCCAGGCAGCATGAAGATGTATAAGGATCTTCGCACTCGATTTTGGTGGAAAGGGATGAAGCGCAGTGTCTATCAGTTTGTGTCCCGATGCCTTGTGTGTCAGCAAGTCAAGACAGAGTTTAGATGACCCGAAGGGTTACTTCACAGCTTAGAGATTCCTAAATGGAAGTGGGAGCATGTGACGATGGACTTTGTCACCCCCTTGCCTATGTCTTCCAGGAATTGTGATGCTATTTGGGTTGTCGTGGATCGGTTGTCGAAGTCAGCGCGTTTTCTTCCCTATAACTGCGATTACACCTTTGATAATATGGCGCAATTGTATGTGCGGGAGATTGTTCGATTGCATGGGATTCCATTGAGCATTGTTAGCGATAGAGATCCGAGGTTCACCTCGAGATTTTGGGGTAGTTTCCAGCGAGCCCTTGGTACTACTTTGAGCTTGAGTACGGCTTATCATCCAGAGACGATCGGATAGTCGGAGCGTACTATTCGCACTCTAGAGGATATGCTTCGCGCGGCGGTGATGGATTTTGGTCCAGCGTGGCATGATCATTTACCCTTGGTGGAGTTCGCCTACAACAATAGTTTCCATCGCAGCATTGACATGGCACCATTTGAGGCTCTTTATGGACGTCGTTGTCATACACCTTTGTTTTGGGACGAGGTTGGCGAGTGTCAGGTTGAGGGTCCTCAGATGATTCAGCAAATGATTAGTGCAGTAGAGTTGATCCGACGCAGAATTAAGGCGGCCCAGGATCGACAGGATAGCTACGCGAACACTCACCAGAGGCCGTTACACTTCAAAGTGGGAGAGCATGTTTTCTTGCGTGTGTCACCTTTTCGGAAGGTGATGAGGTTTGGTCGCAAGGGTAAGCTGACACCTAGATTTATTGGTCTATTCGAGATTCTCGAGAAGGTTGGGGATGTGGCTTATCGTCTGGCCTTGCCACCCGATCTTTCGGAGATCTACAATGTGTTCCACGTGTCCTTGTTGAGGCAGTATGTGGCGGACAAGTTGCATATTTTGCATCCGACCGAGGTAAAGGTAGATCGGGATCTATCGTATGTGGAGAAACCCCTGCAGATTCTTGACAGGAAGGAAAAGGTACTTCGTAACAAGCGTATACCGTTGGTGATGGTACAGTGGAAACGCAGAGGGATAGAGGAAGCTACTTGGGAGTTGGAGAGCCAAATGTTAGCCGAGCACCCCGAGTTATTTTGAGATTTTGTATTTCATTATATCAAGCTGTACTTGTTCAGTTGTAATAAGATTATTTGGTTGAATATTCCTATTTTCCTCTAAGACTTAAATTTCGAGGAAGAAATTTCTTAAGTGGGGGAGAATGTAGTGACCCGCAATTAATCGAGGTAATTAATTACTAAAATGTACCTAAATAGTCCAAGGTAGACCGGACGGTTCGAAGAGGAGTTCGGAGAATCCAAGTGGATCGGAAGCTCCGAAGTCAGGATCGGAAGCATCGTCGACGAGATCAGAAGCTCCGATCGGACTCAGTGTACACATCATCGCTTATGTCAGCAAGGTGACATCATGGCTGACGTAATATCGGGCGATCGGATGCTCCGAAGAGGGGTTCGGAGGCTCCGAACTGTGTCTATAAATAGGGGATCCGAAATTAATTTTTCTTCGCACCAATTCCTCTCTTCTCTCTGATTCCTAAGTCTTCTAACTCAGATCTAGGAAGATCTAGGTGTCCTATCGGTAATTCGGAAGTGGCTTAGTGATCTAGGCGTCATCGCGGAGCTATGGCCTAGTTTTGAGGCTATCGACAGCAAAGGGCTAACGACGGACGCAGGTATAGCTTTGGCATCCTAAAAATATTTAGGAGTATGCTTTAGCTTAGTTAAGGCTTTTAGAGCTTTATTGTTGATGCATGGATAATTGCATTGTAGTAGCAGTAGACTGGACTAGTAGGCTTGGAGTATAGGCCAGTGGAGCTAGGTTTGTCCAGCAGTGTTAGAGGTACGTAAGTAATGACCGAGATAGCCGGCATGATATAATTGCATGTATGTTGCATGAGCATGTGCTATATTTTTATCATGTTTTATCGCCTTAGCACATGCATGATTTTACGTATGACTGCATCCGGAGAGATGTGAGTCATTGACAGTCTCCATAGGGAACTATGATCTCATTTTGGACTCGAGTCAGGTATGACAGTTTCCATATGGGGCTTGTATCCTGTTTTGGATTCGGGTCAGGATGGGGTTGGCTCAGCCCTGATATGGAGTATACGAGTATCCCGCGGAGTCGCTCTCTAGCCGGTACTGTATATTCTTGGTGCCATGAGCAAGTGTTTTCACGTGAGTTTTAAATCATCTGTGTGCGCATATTTGTATTTATATCATTGCTTCGTATTGAGCGTTCTAACTCACGCCCCTGTGTTTGGGTATTAGTTGTGTACCTTGTGGCGGGGCAGGTTTGAGGCTGGACGGTCCAGGCGGGTCTCAGCAGGATTGAGCTTGGGAGGGTGTGAGGTTGTAGAGGGTAGGGATTTATTTACCCTTAACCTTCGATTTGGTTGTATAACAGTACTTATACACTTGTGATATCGTCGGTTGTATTCTGCCGATTGGATTTGTTGTATTTTAATTATCCGCACTTTACGCTTTAAGCTTTTATTGCGTGCGCCTTTACTGTAACTCTGATTAGGTAGTGGATCCGGGGTGGGTCACTACAATTATTAGCCAAGAACACTTAAGTTTGTTATTTCCCTCTCCCGAGCAACAAATAATTTTTATCAACTACAATTCAATTCCAATATCCCCATTAAGAATTTATCGCAGTGATATATCACAAAACAATGTTTTTTTTAAAAGCTCTGTTAAAATTATACACTCTCCCGAGCTATATAAATAATTAACAGTGTATTACCTATTGGTCCTATTAAAAATCTCCTCTCCCGAGTGCCAGATTTCAAATAAATATAACAAATCAATTATTGATCAGATAATTGAAAAGACAATAAATTCTAGAAAAAATAATTAATCTAGAAGAAACTCAATTTAATAAAATCAAAAATTCATGAAAGTGTCTACACCAGGTTCAATCTGACCTCTAGACTCTAAAAAATTAGTTCATAATAAAACTCTGAATAAAACAATAATTCATAAATCCAAACATATTCTGAATAAAATAAATAAAAAGTAAAGGAAACAAATCCGTCGTCGACGCCGTGTCTGGTCGATCGATCTCCGTCTTCAATTAAGCTCCAGATTTCCTCCCAAAAGTTCACGATCAAATCTCTGATATGCTACGTAAGTATTGTGGCGGCTTCCCTATTGTCTGATAAAGAAATCTCTTTTATATCGTACACAAAAGCCCACTCAAAAGCCCATGAAAATAATTTCCCAAAATAATAAAACGCTCAGATTCCCGATCGGGGAGGGCGCTAAGTACACGGCGCGGGCGCGCCTCAATCTCGCTTTTTCAATCTTCAAGGCACAGCGCGATTGCGCTTAATTGAGCTCTAACAACAAGCGCTGATAGTCAAGGCCCACTAAGAAAATCCCATCTCCTCTCTTGTCAGATCGTTCCTTTTCTTTTTTCTTTTCTTTTCTCAATTTTTTTCCTTTAATTTTCTCTTCTTTTCTCTTCTAAATTCTCCTTTTTCTTCACTTTTTCAAATAAAATCAATAATTCTCTGCAAGCACAAAAACAACACAATTCAACATAAATCTGCTCGAAACAAACAATTAACAATTAAAATTATATATAAATTAAGTGTATAAAATACACTTATCAAATACCCCCAAACATAGACTTTTGCTAGTCCCGAGCAAAACTATTCAAAACCAATAAATTCCAAAAATCAAATCATCAAACCAACAAGAATAGCCAAGAAATATTATGGAGCAATGACCTTAGCAATAATTTCAATGAATTTTCATATCCAATCTCATCCAACCTACTAACACTCACTTGAAAGTTTCAATCATAACAAAATAACCTCATAAACTCACAATCTCCGCAACTCACGTTCAAAACACCCTTATCCGAATTCAATTCAAACATTCATAGATCATGAGGATTTTTCGAGGTAGCATATGATCAAATATAGGATATTAATAAAAAACACTCACAATTAGGTAAATGCAACGAATAATAGTGTGTAAGTGTTTAGATCAAAATTCATAATCATTAAAAGTATCAATCAACAGTCCATAGGCTAAATTCTCGCAACTCTTCTCCACTAGTATATTGGGCAACTGAGACTCGGCCAATAGGACTTAATCAGCTTATAATTTAAGGCCTGACCCATGGCTACAAATAAAGGATAAAAATTCAAAATAAGGAGTAATTTATATTATTGCTCTAATTACGACTCATTTTCATTCACAATTTCACACTTTTTTCACTTCATTGATTTTTCAAATTTTTCTCTTTTTATACCAACAATTTTTTCACAACTTTTTTCAACCATTTTTTTTTTCAACTTTCATTTTCTTCTACTACCTCTTTCTTTTCACCACTACCTTCTTCATTTCAATTCATCCACCACACCATTCCATATTCACAAATAAAACTAGGAGCAAAAAATATTTTAGCATTCAAATTACTCCTTAAAGGTAGGAATTAGTGTTTAGGCTATTCAGGTAGTCAATGTAGGACCTTGAAATAATGACGAATGGGGGTTTAATCACACGTTTACACGCATACCATTCAATTTTCAATAAGCTCAAACAAGGTATTAGAGATAAAATATATAATTAGGTAGCTTGAAAGGCTCAAAAGAATTCAAAAAAAATTGCCTAAATCATTCCTAATCACAGTTTTGCCCGTATTTCGCCTCGAAGAGTGTCCGAACTAGTTCTAGACAAGTCTCAATCCATAATTAAATCATACAAATATCAATCAGTGCAGAAAAAACAATCATCAGCAGTAAACGATGATTTTCCAACAATAATTCAGATTTTTCCGTACCTTAATGTACTAATAAACGTGTAGCTCAAATTGAAAACTAGGGATAAATTTTTTTCAATAAAATTCAGGCCCAAAAAAATTCCAAACAATGCCTCAATCATCTCTATGTCTGTATGTCTCAAAAATCAGATTTAAGTATTAATTACAGAGTATATAGGAAATTTTTCATTTGCCATGGATTTCAGTGATAGCACAAAAAAAATTTTCTCATCTGCCATGCATCCATTTCTTTCTCGACTTCTTTTAAACTCAACTCAACTAACACAACAAAATTTTAATCTATGAAGCACACAATAAATCCACTCAAACTAATCAACTCAACATAAACACGATCTCACAACTAAAATAACAACTAAGTCATTGCACAAAAATGATTGACTCCCCCCAAACTTATTATAATCATTGTCCCTAATGATTGAAAACAAGAAAAAGAACAAGGAACTCATACCTTCGACACATGACTCGGCATCATTAAAATATTCATAAAAATTCGCAGCCGCTATACCGTTGGAGAAGTGGTGGATAAGCGCAACAGGGACATCCAATTTAACCTTCGAAGAAAACATGCACACAATTAAAACATAAATATTGAAACCCAAAGCAATCGATCAGGGCAATATTGTGAGAAGCAGCACGAATGCAAGTACGAGCTGTGCCCGTAGGAGCTCGATGGTTCATGGGAGAAGAGAGCGGCTAGAAGTGAATGCTGCTGTACAGGATTGGTCTCGCATGGTAGAGGTGATGATGGCATGCTCCAATGGGGAGTGGGATGCGCAATCGCGCAAGAGGCAGCGCTAATGGGATTGTTAGCGCAAGGTGCAAGATGGGGTGCTGCGTGTTTGCACTTGTTGCAGGGGTTGGGGATGCGCAATCGCGCAGGAGGACGCTGCGCTATTGAGAATGTTTGTGCTTGGGTTAGATGCAGGTGAGGCGCGCGATTGAGCATAGGAAGCACGGATTGTGTGTGCGTTTACGCTAGTTCTTGCGCTGATCTTGCATCAGTGTGGCACAGAGGAAGCGCGGACGCTCGAGAGGAGTGGCGCGGGCGTGCCGTTTGTTCGCAAATCAAGCCTATTTCGTCCAGGAGCTGCGCGGGCGCTCCAATTAATGGGGCGGGCGTGCCGCTTGCTCGATTTTGAGATTTTTAAGCCTGAAAAAATTTGAAAATTAAGAAAATATAAGCTAAAAAATTGAAAATAAAAATACTTAAAAAAATTAAATAAAAAAAATTAATTAAACTGAAAATAACAGTAAATAGAATAAAATAAAATGCTTGGATTGCCTCCCAAGTAGCGCTTGGTTTAAAGTCGTCAGCCCGACTTTCACCGGATTAATTCTTCCCTTTCTCTTTCATGCGCCAAATAAATTCCACGAACCTCCTTTTAAATTTCTCTTTCTTGTTCTTCGTGGCTTTCTTTGTTGGTAAATTAGGCGCTTCCAACTTCTCAACTGGCTCAATTAAACACAATTTTTCGAAAGGTGGATTAGGTGCTTTTGTGAATAAGTTGAAGACCACTCGTTCGTACTTCACACCCATAGACAATTCACCTTTCCTTACCTTTATCTTGGCATCCGCTGTAGCCAAAAACGGTCGTCCAAAAATCAGCGGAGCACCATGATCCGCTTCAATATCCAAGATCACAAAATCTGCTGGGAAGATGAATTTATCCACCTTGACTAAAACATTTTCAACAATTTATCGGGGATATGTAATGCTAAGATTCACCAATTGCAATGAAATCTTAGTTGATTTCATCTCTCCCAACTCCAAGGCCCTGTAAATAGATAATGGCATTAAGTTAATACTGGCCCCTAAATCACAAAGTGCATTATTAAAATGAGAACCACCAATAGAACAAGGAATAGTAAAACTCCCTGGATCCTTAAGCTTTTGTGGCATCTTCTTTTGTAGCACCGCACTGCACTCTTCTGTCAGATTGACCACCTTGTTCTCTAGCAGCCTCCTCTTCTTGGACATCACCTCCTTGATGAACTTCGCATAATTCGTCATTTTCTCCAAAGCTTCAGCAAAGGGGATGTCGATGTTAATTTTCTTGAAAATCTCCAAGAATTTGGAGAACTGCTCATCCAACGCCTTCTTCTTGAACCTTTGTGGGTAGGGGAGTGGAGGCTTGTACATCGGTTTCGAGTCAGGTTCAGGCTCTTCTCTTCGACCGCTTCCTCAATTTTCTTCTCTTCAACAGCAAGTTCTTGGACTCCAACTTCTTTTCCACTCCTCAACTCTATGGCCTTACAGTGTTCTGTGGAATTCACCTCAGTATTGCTTGGGAATTGACCGCGATTATTATCTTTCAGTGCATTTGCCAACTGCCCAATGCTAGTCTCCATAGACTTCATCATGGCACCCATATTTACCACATGTGTCTCCAAGGTGTCAAGGCGAGACTCAGTTCTCGTCATCTTCTTACCTGATTCCTGCACAAAGGTACTAACCACATCCTCCAAAAAAAACTTCCATCACCCTTATTAGTATTGTTAGCATAAGAAAAATTTTCATTATCCCGCAAACTAGGGTGATAAGTATTGGGAACATGATTACCTCTATAGCCTCCATATCCTCGGTAGCCATTAGGATTGATATAATTAACTTCCTCTGGGGCATGTGATCCTTCAACTCCAGTTGAATTTGCAACATTCACCTTATTTAAAGCAGCTACCTGTGTAGTCAGTGCAGATAATTGGGCAGTAATAGATGTGAGAGGATCCACTTCATACATTCCAACTGGCTTCTTGACTCCCATACGCTTAGATGACCATTGAAAACTATTAATTGTCATCTGTTCCAGCATATCATAGGCCTGAGCGGGATCCTTTGAATAAATAGTACCTCCAGCCGCAGAATCCACATTCATCCTTGTAGGCGCATTCAGTCCATTGTAGAACCACTCGATTTGCTCCCAATCTGCAAAATTGTGGTTAGGACAACGTCTTAATAATTCTTTATACTTTTCCCATGCCTCGTAGAGCTGTTCAGAATCCATCTGCCTGAATGTGCTGATCTCAATCTTCAGTTGGGTGGATTTCGCAGGTGGAAAATATTTTGCAAGAAATTTTTCTGCCATCCCCTCCCAAGTAGTGATGCTTCCTAGCGGCAGTGATTGCAACCAACTCCTCGCCTGATCCCTGAGAGAAAAAGGAAACAAGCGTAAACGAATAATATCCTCAGGAACACCATTATATTTTACCGTATCGGTAATCTCTAAGAAGGTCCGTAGGTGCAGGTGAGGATCAGCTGTAGTGCTTCCATTGAATTGGTTTGATTGCACCATGTTGATTAACGCCGGATTCAGTTCAAAATTTTTTGCGTTAATGGTCCCTCAAGCAATTTCAGAATAGTGAGCCTGGATCGTCGGCCTGAAGTGATCTCTGATAGGCACCAAGGGAGCTTGTTGTGCTTCTTCTTCAGCCATGTTCCTTAATTCTTCTCTTCTCACTCTTATCAAAGCACGTGCAGTGCGCTCGATCTCCGGATCAAACAGTAGATAATTAGCACTTTGAGATCGTCGCATAAACTGCAATTAAAAATAAGAAGAAATTAATTAGTAAATTAAAAATAAATTAAAAAACTCTAAATTAAAATCTAGACTAATTGGTAACAAGACTAAAAAAAATAATCAAAATTTACTCCGCGACAATGGCGCAAAAAACTTATTGTGAAAATTCCTCGCAAGCGTAAGAGTGTCAAGTTTTAATATAGTGATAAAATTAGATATCGATCCCACAGGGAGTAAAATGAAAATATTTAGTGCTTGTAATTAAAATAGTCCAAACTTTATCTAGAAAATCAATATTTGAGAAATTTGCATAAAAATAAAATAATCAATGAGTTTAAAAGCACACACACAATATTCAGATAAATATCAATCAGAGGAAAAATGGTCTAGAGGTATACATTTCACCTGTTTTCAACAACAATCAATCCTAATTAATTAATCTTCATGAATTCCAGTCAATTAATAGCCAAGAACACTTAAGTTTATTATTTCCCTCTCCCGAGCAACAAATAATTTTTATCAACTACAATTCAATTCCAATATCCCTATTAAGAATTTATCGCAGTGATCTATCACAAAACAATGTTTTTTTTAAAAGCTCTGTTAAAATTATACACTCTCCCGAGCTATATAAATAATTAACAGTGTATTTCCTATTGGTCCTATTCAAAATCTCCTCTCCTCAGTGCCAGATTTCAAAAAAATATAACAAATCAATTATTGATCAGATAATTGAAAAGACAATAAATTCTAGAAAAAAACAATTAATCTACAAGAAACTCAATTCAATAAAATCAAAAATTCATGAAAGTGTCTACACCAGGTTCAATTCGACCTCTAGACTCAAAAAATTAGTTCATAATAAAATTCTGAATAAAACAATAATTCATAAATCCAAACATATTAATAATAAAATAAATTAAAAGTAAAGGAAACAAATCCGTCGTCGACGCCGTGTCCGGTCGATCGATCTCCGTCTTCAATTAAGCTCCAGATTTCCTCCCAAAAGTTCACGATCAAATCTTTGATATGCTGTGTAAGTATTGTGGCGGCTTCCCTATTGTTTGCTAAAGAAATCTCTTTTATATCTTACACAAAAGTCCACTCAAAAGCCCACGAAAATAATTTTCCAAAATAATAAAACGCTCAGATTCCCGATCGGGGCGGGCGCTCAGTACACGGCGCGGGCGCGCCTCAATCTCGCTTTCTCAATCTTCAAGGCACAACACGATTGCGCTTAATTGAGCGCTAACAACAAGCGCTGATAGTCAAGGCCCACTAAGAAAAGCCCATCTCCTCTCTTGTCTGATCGTTCCTTTTCTTTCTTCTTTTCTTTTCTCAATTCTTTTCCTTTAATTTTCTCTTCTTTTCTCTTCTAAATTCTCCTTTTTCTTCACTTTTTCAAATAAAATAAATAATTCTCTGCAAGCACAAAAACAACACAACACAGTATAAATCTGCTCGAAACAAACAATTAACAATTAAAATCATATATAAATTAAGTGTATAAAATACACTTATCAATTGTGATGAAATTTCTGGTTCTACACTGAAATTCTGCAAAGTAGAATTTATGGCACAACTGAAGTTTTTGATCATATCTTTCTCGTGCAAACTCGAAATCGAGTGATTCTTGATTTTGTGGAAATCCAAGACAAAGGAATACAACTTTCATGTTCATTACTTTGCTTAAAAACATGTGAATCAAGAACTACAATCAAAGGAACAGATCAGATCAATCTAGACCAGACCAGCTCAAATTGGACCAAATCACTTCGAATGGACCAGATCACTTCGAATGGATCAAATCAGTTTGAGCAGACCAGATCAAAATTTTTATAGACCAGATTAGTCAAACCAGACCGATGAACAGTAAAATCATCTTAAGTTCAGAAAATTTCCAGCAACTCAAATATGAACGTTTCAACATCACAAAGTGTCTAGAAACTTCTCAAATCATCATATTCTTGAATCTAACGTTCATATCATTCTTGGAGGCCATAAATACAACACTTTGAAGATAATTTATCAGCTTTTGATGGGGATCAAAAGCTGGGGTAGCCTACTTGAAGAAATTAGCTAGAATGAGAGCAAGCCCAAGGTGTGAAGAACAAATAGAGTCTTGAGTGTTCATGTAGTAACCCGCATTTCTGATTAGTGATTAAATGAGTAATTAATCACGTGATCATGTTTAGATTAAGTAAAACATGATTAATTATGTACCTGTTGGGATAACGGACATCAGAAATGGATTCATAGCACTCGAATTAATTGAATTGGTTCAGCGGGATCGGACGGTCCGAAGAGGAGATCGGACGATCCGAAGTGGATCGGAAGCTCCGTGCCAGGATCGGAGGCTCCGATCGAGATCAGAAGCTTCGTTGGCAAGATCGGAAGCTTCGATCGGACTCAGTGTACACGTCATCGGTTACGTCAGCAAGGTGACATCATGGCTGACGTAATATCGGGCGATCGGAAGCTCCGAAGGGGCGATCGGAAGTTCCGATCGTGATCGGACGTTCCGAACTGGGTTCGGAGGTTCCGAACGTTGCCTATAAATATATGGTCCGAGAATTCATTTCTCACACCAATTCACTCTCTTCTCTCTGATTCCTAAGCCTTCTAACTCAGATCTAGGGAGATCTAGGCATCCTACGGGGAATCCGGAAGTGGCTTAGTGATCTAGACGTCGTCGCGGAACTTTGACCTAGTTTTGAGGCTATCGTCAGCAAAGGGCTAACGACAAACGCAGGTATAGCTTTGGCATCCTAAAAATATTTAGGAGTATGCAATAGCTTAGTTAAGGCTTTTAGAGCTTTATTGTTGATGCATGGATATTTTCATTGTAGTAGCTAGTAGACTGGACTAGTAGGCTTGGAGTCTAGACCAGCGGAGCTAGGTTTGACCAGCAGTGTTAGAGGTACGCAAGTACTAACCGAGATAGCCAGCATGATATATTTGCTTATATGTTGCATGAGTATGTGCTATATGTTTTATCATGTTTTAGCATGTTTTATCACCTTAGCACATACATGATTTTACGTGTGACTGCATCCGGAGAGATGTGAGTCATTGACAGTCTCCATAGGGAACAATGATCTCATTTTGGACTCAAGTCAGGTATGACAGTTTCCATATGAGGCTTGTATACTGTTTTGGTTTCGGGTCAGGATGGGGTTGGCTCAGCCCTAATATGGAATATACGAGTACCCCGCGGAGTATCTCTCTAGCTGGTACTGTATATTCCCGGCGCCATGAGCAAGTGTTTTCACTTGAGTTTTAAAGCATCTGTGTGCGCATATTTGTATTTATATCATTGCTTCGTATTGAGCGTTCTAGCTCATGCCCCTGTGTTTGGGTATCGTGTACCTTGTGGCAGGGCAGGTTTGAGGCTGGACGGTCCAAGCGGCTCTCAGCAAGATTGAGCTTTGGGGAGTGCGAGGTTGTAGAGGGTAGGGATCTATTTACCCTGAACCTTCGATTTGGTTGTATAAAAGTATTTATATACTTGTGATAGCGTCAGTTGTATTCTGCCGATTGGATTTGTTGTATTTTAATTATCCGCACTTTACGCTTAAAACTTTTATTGCGTGCGCTTTTACTATAACTCTGATTAGATAGTGGATCTGGGTTGGGTCACTACATTTTTGGTATCAGAGCGACGCATTGCATTGGGAATATCGTAAAGCGGATTAATTAATTATCTGTTCTTATGTAACAGATGGCAGATTACGATGAGAGTCACGGTAGCATAGACGGTGGTCGTTAGGGCGATCCAGATGATCGTAGACATTGGGGACAGCCCGAGGAGTGCAGGCGAGTGAGCATGCATAGATTCAAGGAAGTTAGACCGAAGCCTTTGATGTGGGGAGACAGCTGAAGAGGCGGAGGATTGGATGGAGAGGATGGAGCAGTGCTTCCAGGAGTTCCGTTGCACGGCTGAGGATAGGATGGAGATTCTTGCCTTTATGCTTGAGGGCAGAGCGAGGAAGTGGTGGAGATCTACTTCCGCACCGTTCATAGCAGCTAGAGGTGCAGCTACTTGGGTGGAGTTCCGTACTGCTTATCAGAGATTTTATTTTCCTCCAGCTCTTCATTAGGCGAAAGCCAGTGAGTTGTTGAGTTTGCGACAGGGGACGATGACGATCGAGGAGTACCAGCAGTAGTTCTTTGATCTGCTACCCTTTTGTCCTCATATTGCTGATAGTTCTATGGCGAAGTTTGATCATTTCCTTCAGGGATTGAACCCTGACATTCATCGTATGGTTCCTGTGGGCGGCGATGGGACTTACGAGGATTTGGTGGACCATTGTCGCCAGGCCGAGGACAGTATTCGGAGGAACAGGGGACTTTACTCTTCTTCTTCCAGGCCAGCGAGCTCTAGTCCTTTGGGTCCGAGAGGATAGTCCTTCAAGAAGCCAGGAGGTAATTCTTCTTCTTCCTCTGAATCTGGTGGAGTGCATCGTTTTGGTGGACAGAGACCAAACCGGTGTATTCAGTGCCGACGCAGACATCTGCCAGGGCAGTGTGGTCGATCGGCCACTGCATGTTTCCAGTGTGGCCAGGAGGGTCACATGAAGAGAGATTGTCCTATGCTGGTTGGAATAGCCAGTGGTTCCGGAGGTTCTCAGGCATCTGTTCAGCCACCTCAGTACCAGCAGCCACCTTTCCAGCAGCAGTATTCGCAGAAGCGCCAGCAGCCGCAGCACTCTCAGAGACAACATACTCAGACTCCTTCCCGGGGTCATTCTTCGTTGAGACCACGTACCCAGGGTCAGGTCTTTGCGCTTAACCAGGAGCAGGCAGAGGCTGACAGCGATCGGATGATTGCAGGTATCTGTAGTTTATGTGGTTTTCCTGCATATGTTTTAATTGATACAGGTGCATCGCATTTTTTTGTCTCAGCACGTTTTGCTAAGAAGTATAAGTTGCCATATATTCCTCTAGACGTGTTATTAGTGGTTTCTACTCCTATGGGTAGCGAGGTTTTAGCCAAGCGTCTAGTTGTGGGTTGTGTTTTGGATTTCGAGGGACATCAGCTTAGTGCTAACCTAATGATTCTAGCGATGGAGGATTTCGATTGCATCATTGGGATAGATCTATTGACTACCTATCGAGTGATAGTGGATTGCTATCAGAGGTTTGTTCAGTTTCGTCCAGAGGATGACGAGTCGTGGTATTTTTATGGCGAGGGAGCACGACCCCCGATGCCAGTGGTTTCAGCTCTGAAGGCCCGGCGTGCGTTAGAGTCTGGCGGGGGAAGGCTACCTTATATACGCCATTGACGCATCCTTAGGAGAGCCAGATATCCAAGATATACCAGTGGTTCGTGACTTTCCAGATGTATTTCCGAAGGAGATTCCAGGTTTGCCACTAGTAAGGGAGATTGAGTTTGGCATTGAGTTAGTGCCAGGGGCTGCACCGATTTCCAGAACTCCTTACCGATTGGCACCGTTAGAAATGAAAGAGCTGCAGAAGCAATTGCAAGATCTTCTTGATAAAGGTTATATTCGACCTAGTGTTTCGCCATGGGGAGCCCCAGTACTGTTTGTCAAGAAGAAGGATGGTTCGATGCGGTTGTGTATCGACTACCGCCAATTGAATCAGGTGACAGTGAAGAATAAGTATCCTCTTCCACGAATAGATGATCTCTTTGATCAGTTGCAGGGTACTTCTGTCTATTCGAAGATTGATCTTCGGTCTGGGTATCATCAGTTGCGAGTTCGACAGGAGGATGTTCCTAAGACAGCATTTCGTACGCGGTATGGACACTATGAGTTTCTAGTGATGCCGTTTGGTTTGACGAATTCTCCAGCTGTTTTTATGGATCTGATGAACAGAGTTTTCCGCGACTTTCTGGATAAGTTCGTGGTGGTGTTCATCGATGAAATTTTGGTGTACTCTCGCAGCATGGATGAGCATGCCTACCATCTCTATACTGTACTGCAGGTCTTGAGGGAGAGACAGTTGTACGCAAAGCTGAGTAAGTGTGATTTTTGGATTGACCGAGTTGTGTTCCTTGGTCATGTCATTTCTCAGGAGGGCGTATCTTTGGATCCTAGCAAGACAGAGGCTATTTTGAATTGGTCACGTCCGACTACAGCTTCTGAGATACGTAGTTTCCTTGGTTTACAGGATACTATCGTTGTTTTGTGGAGAATTCTCTCAGATAGCTAAGCCTTTGACTCAGTTGACGAAGAAAGACATTTCTTTCATTTGGTCTGATGCTTGTGAAGACAGTTTTCATGAGTTGAGACATCGTCTGACGACAGCTCCAGTTCTTGCTTTACCGTCTGGATCAGGTGGTTTTGTAGTTTTCACTGATGCTTCTCTCCAGGGTTTGGAGTGTGTTTTGACTCAGAATGACCACATGATCGCTTATGCCTCCAGACAGCTGAAGACTCACGAGGAGAACTATCCCGTACATGATTTAGAGCTTGCAGCCATTGTCTTTGCTCTTAAGATATGGCGTCACTATTTGTACGGAGAACGATTTGAGATCTTCACCGATCATAAGAGTTTGAATTATCTGTTCACTCAGGCTGAGTTGAACATGCGGCAGCATCGTTGGATGGATCTGTTGAAGGATTAAGATTGTGAGATCAAGTACCATCCAGGTTCTTCTAATCCCGTTGCTGATGCGCTTAGTCGCAAGATTTATGTGAGTTCCCTTCATACCAGTTCAGTTTCGAAGGCAGTGGAGGAGTGTTGTTCTTTGGGATTCGCATTCCGTCATAAGAAAGAATAGCAAGGGATTCGTGTTTCTTCTGTGCTTGCAGAGCCAGCGTTATACAGAAGAATCCGGGAAGCTCAGAATTCTGATATGAAGACTCAGAAGTTGGCCTGCCTGGCTGAGGGTGATAATACTTCTGGTTTTCATCTGCAAGGAGACGGCCTGTTGTGTCTTTCTGGTCGAGTTGTGGTACCCGAGGATTCTACTTTGAGGGATGAGATCTTATCGCAAGCTCACCGCAGTCGATTTTCGGTACATCCAGGCAGCATGAAGATGTATAAGGATCTTCGCACTCGATTTTGGTGGAAAGGGATGAAGCGCAGCGTTTATCAGTTCGTATCCCAATGCCTTGTGTGTCAACAAGTCAAGGCAGAGTTTAGACGACCCGGAGGGTTACTTCATAGCTTAGAGATTCCTGAATGGAAGTGGGAGCTATGACGATGGACTTTGTCACCCACTTGCCTATGTCTTTCAGGAATTGTGATGCTATTTGGGTTGTTGTGGATCGGTTGTCGAAGTCAGTGCATTTTCTTTCCTATAACCGCGATTACACCTTTGATAGGATGACGCAATTGTATGTGCGAGAGATTGTGCGATTGCATGGGATTCCATTGAGCATTGTCAACGATAGAGATCCGAGATTCACCTCGAGATTTTGGGGTAGTTTCCAGCGAGCCCTTGGTACTACTTTGAGCTTGAGTACGACTTATCATCCAGAGACAGACGGACAGTCGGAGCGTACTATTTGCACTTTAGAGGATATGCTTCGCCCGGCGATGATGGATTTTGGTCCAGCGTGGCATGATCATTTACCATTGGTGGAGTTCGCCTACAACAATAGTTTTCATCGCAGCATTGGAATGGCACCATTTGAGGCTCTTTATGGACGCCGTTGTTGTACACCTTTGTTTTGGGACGAGGTTGGCGAGCATCAGGTTGAGGGTCCTCAGATGATTCAACAGATGATTGATGCAGTAGAGTTGATCCGACGCAGGGTTAAGGCAGCCCAGGATCGACAGGCTAGCTACGCGAACACTCACCGCAGGCCACTTCATTTTGAGGTAGGAGAGTATGTTTTCTTGCGTGTGTCACCTTTCCGAAAGGTGATGAGGTTTGGTCGCAAGGGTAAGCTGACACCTAGATTTATTGGTCCTTTTGAGATTCTTGAGAAGGTTGGGGATGTGGCTTATCGTTTGGCCTTGCCACCCGATCTTTCGGAGATCCACGATGTGTTCCACGTGTCTTTGTTGAGACAGTACGTGGCGGATCAGTCCCACATCTTGCGTCCGACTGAGGTGCAACTAGACCACGATTTGTCATATGTGGAGAAACCCCTACGGATTCTTGACAGGAAGGACAAGGTGCTTCGTAACAAGCGCATACCGTTGGTGATGGTACAGTGGCAACGCAGAGATACAGAGGAAGCTACTTGGGAGTTGGAAAGCCAGATGTTAGCCGAGCACCCCGAGTTATTTTGAGATTTTGTACTTCTTTGTATCGAGTTTGTTCAGTTGTAATAAAGAACATTTGGTTTGCTATTTATGTTTTTCTCTAAGACTTAAATTTCGAGGACGAAATTTCTTAAGTGGGGGAGAATGTAGTAACCCGCATTTCTGATTAGTGATTAAATGAGTAATTAATCACGTGATCATGTTTAGATTAAGTAAAACATGATTAATTAAGTACATGTTGGGATAACGGACATCAGAAATGGATTCAGAGCACTCGAATTAATTGAATTGGTTCAGGGGGATCGGACGGTCCGAAGAGGAGATCGGACGATCCGAAGTGGATCGGAAGCTCCGTGCCAGGATCGGAGGCTCCGATCGAGATCGGAAGCTCCGTCGGCAAGATCGGAAGCTCCGATCGGACTCAGTGTACACGTCATCGGTTACGTCAGCAAGGTGACATCATGGCTGACATAATATCGGGCGATCGGAAGCTCCGAAGGGGCGATCGGAAGTTCCGATCGTGATCAAACATTCCGAACTGGGTTCGGAGGTTCCGAACGTCGCCTATAAATATAGGGTCCGAGAATTCATTTCTCACACCAATTCCCTCTCTTCTCTCTGATTCCTAAGCCTTCTAACTCAGATCTAGGGAGATCTAGGCGTCCTACGAGGAATCCGGAAGTGGCTTAGTGATCTAGACGTCGTCGCGGAGCTTTGGCCTAGTTTTGAGGCTATCGTCAGCAAAGGGCTAACGACGGACACAGGTATAGCTTTGGTATCCTGAAAATATTTAGGAGTATGCAATAGCTTAGTTAAGGCTTTTAGAGCTTTATTGTTGATGCATGGATATTTGCATTGTATTAGCTAGTAGACTGGACTAGTAGGCTTGGAGTCTAGACCAGCGGAGCTAGGTTTGACCAGCAGTGTTAGAGGTACGCAAGTACTGACCGAGATAGCCGGCATGATATATTTGCTTATATGTTGCATGAGTATGTGCTATATGTTTTATCATGTTTTAGCATGTTTTATCGCCTTAGCACATACATGATTTTACGTGTGACTGCATCCGGAGAGATGTGAGTCATTGACAGTCTCCATAGGGAACAATGATCTCATTTTGGACTCGAGTCAGGTATGACAGTTTCCATATGAGGCTTGTATCCTGTTTTGGTTTCGGGTAAGGATGGGGTTGGCTCAGCCCTAATATGGAATATACGAGTACCCCGCGGAGTAGCTCTCTAGCCGGTACTGTATATTCCCGGTGCCATGAGCAAGTGTTTTCACTTGAGTTTTAAAGCATCTGTGTGCGCATATTTGTATTTATATCATTGCTTCGTATTGAGCGTTCTAGCTCACGCCCCTGTGTTTGGGTATCGTGTACCTTGTGGCGGGGCAGGTTTGAGGCTGGACGGTCCAGGCGGCTCTCAGCAGGATTGAGCTTTGGGGAGTGCGAGGTTGTAGAGGGTAGGGATTTATTTACCCTGAACCTTTGATTTGGTTGTATAACAGTATTTATATACTTGTGATAGCGTCGGTTGTATTCTGCTGATTGGATTTGTTGTATTTTAATTATCCGCACTTTACGCTTAAAGCTTTTATTGCGTGCGCTTTTACTGTAACTCTGATTAGATAGTGGATCCGGGTTGGGTCACTACAGTTCAAAGTCAACATCTTCACACCAAACCCAGTTTATAGAACATTATTCTATGTTCAATATCTTTTTATATTAGTTGAAGAGAGCTTACTCACACACATATGAAAGATGTTTTATGAAAGATTAGTTGAGTGAGAGTCTTAGTACAAAGACATTAAAGATTGTGTTTGTAGTCTTGACATAAAAGACATTAAACATTATGCGGATTGTGAGGTTGAAGCCTACAATCGAGTGTTCTAGGAGTTCTTGTTTAGGCAGTGGGTAATTCCTAGACCAGATTGGGTTTGTACAAAAAGTTGTATAAATCAAAGTCTTCTAGTGGATCCTTCCAAGGGAAGAAGGGGTCACGTAGGTGTAGTACTTAAAAACCCAATCTACTAAATCACATGCATTAAATTAAATAAATATTAGGATTATTATTTTAGTTTAATTGATTTAAATTTTTTATGTAAATTATGTGCTAATAAAAAATTTTATTATTTATTCAAATGATTTTTATTGTACTAACTATTTAATTAATGTTTTTAATTGTTTAAGTTTATTTTTCTAAATGCTTTTATTGTGAAATTTAATTGTTTTAAATATTTTAAAGGTTTAAGCGTGCATACTTAAATGATTTTAATTGTTTATTTTATTCATTTAAATGATTTTCTTTCTGTTTAGCTTATTTGTTTAAATACTTTTGATTGTCCAACTTGTTTATTTTAAATAATTTAAGTTAGCGGTTAGTTATTTTAAATTATTTTAAAAGCCTAGATTATTTATTTAAATACTTTTTAATTGTTCAAATCATTTTAAAGGTTTTTTATTCTTCTTGTGTATTTATTTAAACTTCTTTTAAACGTTAGTTTAGTTTTTTAAAATTTATTTTAATCGCTCTGTTTATTTTTTAAATATTTTATTTATCGCTGCGACATCAAAATATTTAAAGTGTTGATTTTTAATTCCTAAGTTGCTAGTTGGATTAGGACTTCTTAAAAGTGTGTATCACTTTTTTTCCTAACACTCATACACTCACATCTATATACATACACCTATACATACACTCTCAACTTTACACTTAGTTCCAAGAATTAACCCTAGCCCCAAAATCATATCATTTTCACGCCTCACTCACGTTTAACTCTCATTTCTCATCCCCGTCACCATCGGCTTCTTCATCTTCTAGCATTTCCGATCGCCGCCGCCGATTTCCACCACCCTTGCTGATTGAAGCTCGCCTTTTGAAGATTTTCCTAGCCACTGGTTCGAGTTTTCTAGCCTTGTTTCTCGATTTTTTTCAGCTTGCTCCATCTCCATTTCTCTCCAAGAAGCTCACGGCTCCTTCCATTTCTTTCCCTTTCACTTCGGCCGGCCATTCCAGCCACTAGTTGTAGTAGCCCGTACCCAGAATAGGTGATTAAGATATTAATCAACGCAAAATAAGAAATCGAGTCATGAGAATAACGGAAGCTCTGTTGTAGGGAACGGAAGCTACGATGGAGATCGGAAGCTCCAGTGTGCAACGGAAGCTCCAATAGTATTACGTCATCCATGACGTGTGGGACAACGGAAGCTCCGATCGGGAACAGAGGTTCCGATATCCCCTATCCGCAACCAGCCAATGAAATTTTTCCATGTGGCAGATAAGCCAGAACGGAAGCTCCGATGCTGCATCGGAGGTTCCGATTGTGTCCTATAATTATAGGACCGAGGCTTCAATTTTCATTGCCAATTCCTCAAGTTATTTTCCCTTCTTAGCTTATTTTAGTGGTTCTAGCCTTCATAGAATTGGCCCGGGGGTCGGTGAGGCGTTCTGGAGTCGCAGCGGAGTTGTGCCCAAGTTTTGGGGGCATCGACATCAAAGGGCTGACGACGGACGCATGTATAGCTTTTGCTTCCTAAAAATATTTAGGAGTATGCAATAGCTTAGTTAAGGCTTTTAGAGCACTTTAATTGTAACACCCGAAAATTTTAATACGTAAATTTGCATGCATAATTAGGAAAAATAATTATTTAAAATTTATATTTGGGTTAAATGACATTTATGTGTTATTATGTGAATTATATGAATGATTTAATTTATTTTAGCATTTAACCCGCTATTTTAGAATTTTTAGATTTTTAAGCAATTATTGGTTTTGATCGCGTAGACGGGACCGTGGACAGACGAGATACCAAAATTCTTAGCCAAAAATATTTTATGAGTTTTATGAGCCTTAGAATAATATTTTAAGGTATTTTGTCAAGAAAATTTTAGTATTTAATTATATATTTATTTAAGGGTTGATTTTTAGCCAAAATAAGTCATTTTATTGACTTTTATTAATTTTTAAAAATCCCTTAAGTCTTAATTTCGGGATTTGAGTTTTAGTATCAGATTTTTATTATTATTAGGAGTTTTAAATAAAGTTTTGTTGGTATATTATCTTTATGTTGATTATTATTATTTATTTAAACCAATATCTACTCAAATTAAACCTAAAAATCAATCCCTATACCGATTAAAAATCTTTAGCCGCCTCCCCCATATTTTTTCATCGTCTTCCTCACGTTTCATCAGAAAGTTTCACACCATAGCCAAAGCCTTCTAGGTTTTCAAGAAATCAAGAAGATCCGTTCATCCCGGAGCGCCATACACGCGATTATTGTCTTGTTTCTTCGTTTATCTTCGTCTAAGGCATGTATAAAACTTTTCTTTTGCCACCATATAAGCTATATATCATGCATGACATCTTTCTTAAGGATTTATTATTGCTTGGTTCGAATTTATGCAAGATATTGTGGTTTGATGCATGCTTTTGGTGATTTCTTGTTCATGCTCATGTTTTATCCATCAAGGTTCGGTCTAGGGCAGTTAGCTGAGGGTCAAGGGGTGTCTTAGGGTCCTCATGGTCGAGTGATGTTGTTGTACAGGGGCTGGATGGGTCAAAGGCAAAGCAATCACATCTGGTGTATGGTTCGCTCAGGTTTAGGCTTCTGTGGAAAAGAGGTTCGTTCTCCTTCCTCAGGAAACCATTTTGGGTGAGGTTTGTTGGGTTTGAAAGCTTTAGATGTTGCTAAGTTTGAGAGGTGGTTTCGTGGCCTTTGGTGGTTTGACTCGTTGGCACGAAGCAAAACTCTGGGACTGCTCGCATCTGCGTGCGAGCTGAGGACGGGGCGACTTGCAGGGATTTGTTCTCCTTAGTTAGGACTCTGTTTTGGCTGGTTTTTGGCTTTATGGAAACGTCTTGAAGTCCTCTAGGTGTAGATGGTGGAGCGCCGGCCGGTAGATGGCCAGAGCTGACCGGGAGCAGGCCACAAAGCCTGCTGCTCATGGCTGAGGAGAGCTGGGAAGGGGGGGGCTACGGGTTTGGGTCCAGGAGGGTTTACGGGTCGGTTCTGGGCTCTGGGTCGGGTCTGGGGTGTAGTGGGTCTGGTCAGTAGGGTTTGGGTCCGGATTAGGTGGGCCGGGCTCGGGTATTTTAATTTTTAAGTGTTTATGGATTTAAGTGGTTTTTGGGCTTTAATAAATAGTTAGAAAATTATTTGGGCTTTCAAATATTTTTATTTGGGACTTAAATAATTTATTTAAGTTAGCCCAATGATTTCTATGTCTTGGGAGCCCATGAGAATTTTTGGGTCAGTCAGTTGATTTTTGGTCCAGTCAGTGGATTTTTGGGTCAGTCTAGATTTTTATTGTGTTTAATTAAGTTAATGGGCTTAAATATTTTATTTGGGCCCAGTTAAGTTTAATTAAGTTATTTGGGCTAAAAATATGATTATTGGGTTTTATTTAAGTTTAATGGGACTAGATGAGTGACCAGCAGTCTAAACCAACCCATGAAAAATAAATAAGTCCGGAATATATATTTAATTATTTTTATGCATGAAGTCTATTTTAAGTATAAGTATATTATATTATGAAAAATTAATTAAATATATATTACGGACATATTTTCAGTGCATGCATTCATGAAATTTCTTATGTATATAATTATGTAAATGATGAGCAATAAAATATTTTGGTGAAAATTGAAGTATGTGTGACATAGGGGTGGTTTTCCACCATATGATTCGGTAGTTTTACTACCATAGGGGTGGTTATCCACCATATGATTCGGTAGTTTACTACCATAGGAGGTGATTTATCACCGCCATCGTACGTTGGTTCAGGAGACTGATCAGTCGACAAATGAGCGTCACACTTATGGATAGGACCATATGCAGGTTTCAAAAGCATTGCTCAATTATGTTATATATGATGAAAAAATAATATGGTTATGATTATGGTTATGATACAGTTTATGATTCAGCAGTTTTATGATGTGATGAAAATATTTCCATGCATGCTCATGTACATGTATATGTATTAGTAATTATGTGATGCATTATTTTTAACCTTGTTATAAAGGATTAGACATGTTGAGCCCCTAGGCTCACTATTCTTATATTGTGCAGGTGAGCATGATGATGTTTATGTAACTCCTACCGGTGGTGAGGACTTATGAGCTCACGGAGCAGTGGACCCCGTGACCGTCGCAGCTATTTAGTTTATTATGTTGAATTTTGAAACATGTTTTATTTTATTATTGTTTCAGCATATGAAATTTTTCAGCAGCATTTTTTATTATTTTAAATTGATGCATGAAACATTTTTAAGGATTTATTTATTTAATATTTTTCAGGTTATTTAAGAAAAAGTATGTTATTTTTATATACATATATGTATGGGCATGTATGTATAGTAGTATTTTAAAAAAAAAAAAATTCCGCATTTATTAGTAGTAGGCGTTCTATTTGGTATTAGAGCGCGGTCCTTGGAGGGTGTCCTACTGCCACGTGAAGCTTAGAAATCTCACTATCGGTCTGTAAGTTTTAAATGTTTTCTTATGAATTATAAGGATCAGCCGTAATGATTTAAGATTTTCATGTTAGAAAAGTTTTAGAACCCTTGAGTTATGCATTGCGATTTACGTAAAGAAATATATGGTGGTGCAGAATGCCTCCGAGACAGGTTAACAGACGCGGGGGACCTCCACCTCCACCTCCGCAGAATCCGCTTTCAGCATTGGAGCAGGCCAATGCAAATATGATGGCTGGGATTTCTGCTCTGTTGGAGCAGTAGGCGGCACGTCCTAGGCTCACACATGATGAGGATGTTGCCGAGCGGTTCCAGAAGAAGGGACCTAAGGAGTTTGTCGGCACCACTGATCCACTCATTGCTGAGGGGTGGATTCGATCACTGGAGTCCATATTTGACTACATGGGGATCACTGATGCTGACAGGGTGAAGTGTGCAGTGTATATGATGAGAGGTGATGCAGCCTCTTGGTGGGAAGGTGCGGTTCGAGGTGTGAATCTACCTACATTGATTTGGATAGAGTTCAGATGCATGTTCTATGCCAAGTATTTCACTGAGGATGTGTGCAGTCGCATGATCCGGGAGTTTATGAGTCTCCGCCAGGGAGACAAGTCTGTGGTGGATTACACCACCCAATTCGAGAGAGGGTGTCGTTTCGTGCCTCTTATTGCTAACAGTGCGCCGGATAAGTTGAGGCAATTTGTGGATGGTTTGCGGGCGGACATCAAGCATGACGTTCGCATGTTGGATGTCACTACTTATGAGGCGGCAGTTAGCAGAGCATTACGTTCTGAGGAAGGGAGGCGAGAGATGCAGCGAGAGCAGCAGAGTAAGAGGTAGTTTCAGCCAGGGTATCAGAGGGCGACTTTGCAGCCTCCTGCGAAGAAGCCGTATACTGGGCCGTTTAAGGGCCCGAATCAGCAGGGACAGCAACAGAGGCCTCAGAGGCGTCAGCCACAGCAGCAGCAGAGGGGCGGGGCCCCTAATACTGGAGGAGTTCTGATCTGCCCGCAGTGTCAGAAGCCACACACCGGGAAGTTTCTAGTGGGGTCCAATGTATGCTATGTTTGCAAAGAGCCAGGGCATGTTTCATATAACTGCCCGAAGAGGAAGAACATCACTGGGCGGGTGTTCGTCATGCAGTCTGAGGAGGCAGACCCAGATATCTCCTTAATCACCGGTATTTCCTAAAATTCTTCTTTTAAGAAATTTTTGGGAATTTACTTCATGATTTTAAATTGCATGAATTATCTGTTTGTTTGGTTAGAGTAGGATGTTCATTTTATTCGTGTTTAATTAAGATAAATATTTTGTAACTCTTATTGGGAGAAAAGTAAGTTTAGTATGCGATTGTTGGGATTTTTTGCGTGCAGGGAGAATTCTAGTGGGATGAAATTCCACGTTTGCGTTGCTAGATTCAAGAGCTACGCATTCGTTCATCTCCCTAGAGTTTATCAGGCGGGTATGCATCAAGCCTGAGGTTGCTGTTACAGGTTACGATGTCACTATGCCGTCTGGTCAGATTCTTACTACCACTAGTGTCTGCAGAGATTTGGAGATGGAGTTACAGGGACATACTATCAGAGCAAATTTTGTGGTTTTACCGTTGATTTGATTCGATCTGATTTTATGTATGGATTGGTTGTCAGTCAACGGAGCAGTGATTGATTTTCGGCAGAGGACGGTGGCAGTGAAACCAGTGGTAGGCGACCAGTTTGTTTTCTATGCATCTCTGAGCAGTGAGATCTCACCTGTTATCTCTAATACACGTGCGAGGAAGTTATTGAGACGTGGTTGCCAGGGGTTTCTCGCCAGTGTAGTCACTTCATCAGAACCACCTAGCAGATCATTGTCAGATATAGAGGTGGTTTGTGACTTTTCAGATGTCTTTTCGGAGGACGTTTCGGGAGTCCCGCCAGCTAGAGAGGTGGAGTTCAGTATTGATCTGATACCAGGTACTGTGCCTATCTCTAAGGCACCGTATCGAATTGCTCCTACTGAGATGAAAGAGTTGAAGGAGCAGATTCAAGAGTTGTTGGAGAAGGGCTTTATTCATCCTAGCTTTTCTCCTTGGGGAGCTCCAGTGTTGTTTGTGAAGAAAAAGGATGGTAGCATGAGACTTTGCATCGATTACCGAGAGCTCAACAGGGTCACTGTGAAGAACAAGTATCCACTGCCGAGGATTGAGGATTTTTTTGATCAGTTACAGGGAGCTTCGATGTTCTCTAAGATCGATCTGCGATCTGGCTATCATCAGTTGAGGATTGAGATCTTGACAGAGGCTCATACATCTCCGTATTCCATTCACCCCGGAAGTACGAAGATGTATAGAGATTTGCAGTCATTGTATTGGTGGCCCTACATGAAGAGAGATATTGGCCGATTTGTATCAGAGTGCTTGACTTGTCAGCAGGTCAAGGCAGAGCATCAGCGTCCTGCAGGGTTACTTAAGCCTCTACCCATTCCGGAGTGGAAATGGGAGAACATCACGATGGACTTTGTGGTTGGCCTTCTGAGGAGTACTAGAGGATGTACAACTATTTGGGTGATCGTGGATAGATTCACCAAGTCAGCTCATTTCTTGCCGGTGAGGACTACTTACTCATTGACGCAGTATGCAGAGCTTTACATCAAGGAGATTGTTAGACTGCATGGCATACCAGTGTCGATAGTATCGGACAGAGATCCGAGATTTACGTCTACATTCTGGAAGAGTTTGCACATCGCTTTGGGGACTCGGCTATTATTCAGTACATCGTTCCATCCCCAGACAGATGGTCAGTCGGAGAGGGTGATCCAGATTCTTGAGGATCTACTGAGAGCTTGTGTCATTGATTTTCAGGGGAGACTAGACTGCCATTAGTGGAGTTTACCTATAACAACAGTTTTCAGTCGTCTATAGGTATGGCTCCTTATGCAGCTCTCTACAGGAGGAGATGCAGATCGCCGGTGCATTGGGATGAGGTTGGCGAGAGGATTTTACTTGGTCCCGAGATTGTACAGCAGACTGCCGAGATTGTGACACAGATACGGGATCGTATGAGGACAGCTCAGAGTCGTCAGAAGAGTTATGCTGATACTCGACGACGAGATCTTGGGTTTGTAGTAGGTGATCATGTGTTTTTGAAAGTATCACCTATGAAAGGGGTGATGAGATTTGGTCGCAGAGGCAAGTTGAATCCGAGATATATTGGGCCATTTGAGATTTTGGAGAGAGTTGGCACTTTGGCATATCGTTTAGCACTACCGCCAGGGCTTGCAGCAGTGCACAACGTTTTCCATGTATCCATGCTTCGAAGATACATCTCTAACCCATCGCATGTGTTGGATTACGAGCCTCTACAGTTGACACCGGAGGTAGCATTTGAGGAGAGGCCAGTTCGGATCTTGGCTAGGGAGGAGCGGAGATTGAGGACGCGGGTCATACCAATGGTCAAAGTCCAGTGGCTGAATCACTCTGAGGAGGAAGCCACTTGGGAGACCGAGACAGATATGAGGACTCGCTATCCAGAGTTGTTCGGGTAAGCACTTTAATTTCGAGGACAAAATTCAATTTAAGGGGGGGGGGGGGGGGGGGAGAATTGTAACACCCGAAAATTTTAATACGTAAATTTGCATGCATAATTAGAAAAAATAATTATTTAAAATTTATATTTGGGTTAAATGACATTTATGTGTTATTATGTGAATTATATGCATGATTTAATTTATTTTAGAATTTAACCCGCTATTTTAGAATTTTTAGATTTTTAAGGAATTATTGGTTTTGATTGCGTAAACGGGACCATGGACGGACGAGATACCAAAATTTTTAGCCATAAATATTTTATGAGTTTTATGAGCCTTAGAATAATATTTTAAGATATTTTGTCAAGAAAATTTTAGTATTTAATTATATATTTATTTAAGGGTTGATTTTTAGCCAAAATAAGTCATTTTATTGACTTTTATTAATTTTTAAAAATCCCTTAAATCTTAATTTCGGGATTTGAGTTTTAGTATCAGATTTTTATTATTATTAGGAGTTTTAAATAAAGTTTTGTTGGTATATTATCTTTATGTTGATTATTATTATTTATTTAAACCCATATCTACTCAAATTAAACCTAAAAATCAATCCCTATACCGATTAAAAATATTTAGCCGCCTCCCCCATATTTTTTCATCGTCTTCCTCACGTTTCATTAGAAAGTTTCACACCATAGCCAAATCCTTCTAGGTTTTCAAGAAATCAAGAAGATCCGTTTGTCCCGGAGCGCCGTACACGCGATTATTGTCTCGTTTCTTCGTTTATCTTTGTCTAAGGCATGTCTAAAACTTTTCGTTGGCCACCATATAAGCTATTTATCATGCATGACATCTTTATTAAGGATTTATTATTGCTTGGTTCGAATTTATGCAAGATATTGTGGTTTGATGCATGCTTTTGGTGATTTCTTGTTCATGCTCATGTTTTATCCATCAAGGTTCAGTCCAGGGCAGTTAGCTGAGGGTCAAGGGGTGTCTTAGGGTCCTCATGGTCGAGTGATGTTGTTGGAAAGGGGCTGGATGGGTCAAAGGCGAAGCAATCACTTCTGGTGCATGGTTCGCTCAGGTTTAGGCTTCTGTGGAAAAGAGGTTCCTTCTCCTTCCTCAGGACACCATTTTGGGTGAGGTTTGTTGGGTTTGAAAGCTTTATATGTTGGCTAAGATTTAGAGGTGGTTTCGTGGCCTTTGGTGGTCTGCGTCGTTGGCACGAAGCAAAACTTTGGGACTGCTTGCGTCTGCGCGCGAGCTGAGGACAGGGCGAATTGCAGGGATTCGTTCTCCTTCGTTAGGACTCCGTTTTGGCTGGTTTTTGTCTTTCTGGAAACGTCTTGAAGTACTCTAGGTGTAGATGGTGGAGCTTTTGACCACTAGATGGCCAGAGCTGGCCGGCAGCAGGCCACAAAACCTGCTGCTCATGGCTGAGGAGAGCTGGGAATGGGGGGCTACGGGTTTAGGGTCCAGGAGGGGTCCGGGTTGGTTCTGGGCTCTGGGTCGGGTCTGGGGTGTAGTGGGTCAGGTCAGTAGGGTCTGGGTCCGGATTAGGTGGGTCGGGCTCGGGTATTTTAATTTTTAAGTGTTTATGGATTTAAGTGGTTTTTGTGCTTTAATAAATAGTTAGAAAATTATTTGGGCTTCCAAATATTTTTATTTGGGACTTAAATAATTTATTTAAGTTAGCCCAATGATTTTTATGGGCTTGGGAGCCCATGAGAATTTTTGGGCCAGTCAGTGGATTTTTGGGCCAGTCTAAAATTTTATTGTGTTTAATTAAGTTAATGAGCTTAAATATTTTATTTGGGCCCAGTTAAGTTTAATTAAGTTATTTGGGCTAAAAATATGATTATTGGGTTTTATTTAAGTTTATTGGGCCTAGATGAGTGACCAGCAGTCTGGACCAACCCTTGAAAAATAAATAAGTCCGGAATATATATTTAATTATTTTTATGCATGAAGTCTATTTTAAGTATAAGTATATTATATTATGAAAAATTAATTAAATATATATTACGGACATATTTTCAGTGCATGCATTCATGAAATTTATTATGTATATAATTATGTAAATGATGAGCAATAAAATATTTTGGTGGAAATTGAAGTATGTGTGACATAGGGGTGGTTTTCCACCATATGATTCGGTAGTTTTACTACCATAGGGGTGGTTATCCACCATATGATTTGGTAGTTTACTACCATAGGAGGTGATTTATCACCGCCATCGTACGTTGGTTCAGGATACTGATCAGTCGACACATGAGCGTCACACTTATGGATAGGACCATCTGCAGGTTTCAAAAGCATTGCTCAATTATGTTATATATGATGAAGAAATAATATGGTTATGATACAGTTTATGATTCAGCAGTTTTATGATGTGATGAAAATATTTCCATGCATGCTCATGTACTTGTATATGTATTAGTAATTATGTAATGCATTATTTTTAACCTTGTTATAAAGGATTAGACATGTTGTGCCCCTAGGCTCACTACGCTTATATGGTGTAGGTGAGCATGATGACGTTTATGTAGCTCCTACCGGTGGTGAGGACTTATGAGCTCACGGAGCAGTGGACCCCGTGACCGTCGCAGCTATTTAGTTTATTATGTTGAATTTTGAAACATGTTTTATTTTATTATTGTTTCCGCATATTAAATTTTTCAGCAGAATTGTTTATTATTTTAAATTGATGCATGAAACATTTTTAAGGATTTATTTATTTAATATTTTTCAGGTTATTTAAGAAAAAGTATGTTATTTTTATATACATATATGTATGGGCATGTATGTATAGTAGTATTTTTTTAAAAAAATATTTCCGCATTTATTAATAGTAGGCGTTTCATTAATGATATTAGTATCATTTTGCTGTGTAGTGCGAACTATAGGCGTTGACCTAGAGCCGGTAGAGCTTGCCTAGTAGTTGAGGTACGAAAGTACTGTTCGAGATATCCTGACTGAGTATGCATGTATTATGTGACTGCATGATTTATACGACATGATTTTATGCTGCATACATTAGCATATTGAGCTATCTCATTTGAGATGTCTAGTAGTAGGGTTTTACCCTATCCGGTTAGTGGATGAACTTCCATCGATTTGGGTCCGGAGTATCCACTAGTATTTTAGTATGAGAGCCACCTCCTGAAGCGACGACACATCGTGCTACATACCAGGGCCCGATCTATCTTTGTTATCTGATCCTTGGCCTCTAGTTCAGTAGGCGGTAACACTTGCATTCATGTATTCATATGTACGACATACTCATACTCTCGTGCTGAGCGTTTTATGCTCACGTCTCGTACTTTGTGTATCTGGACACTCTATTTCATGGGGCATGTTTGCGATTGGATGAGGTGGGTGGATCCAGGAGGGAGTAGGCAGTGGATGGCCAGCTGGAGCTTCGCCTAGGGTTTTATTTTGATGTATTGGGATGATACAATATTAGATTTGGTTGTATAAATATTTGGGGTATTTGCAGATTCCTTTCCTTGGGATTGTATAATGTTTATTGCTTCCGCAGTTTATTTTGGTTTACTATGTTGTTAAGTTAATTGCATGCTTAAGTTTCTGATTAGTAGGTGATCTTGGTAAGGGTCACTACATTTATGGTATCAGAGCATGCATAGTAATTTTGGGATTTAGATTCTGCATAAGATAACCGTGGGGTAATTTTGTTGATGGAAAATTACGATGACCAGAGTAGCCATGGTAATGGAGGTGGATGCTGGGGAGATGATGATCATGATCGTCTTCGGGAGCCCCATCATCATCATCATGATGATCATCGTCGTTTCAGTATGAATCAGTTCATGCAGATGGGTCCTAAACCTCTGGTTGGAGGCGAGACTCCTGAGGATGCTGAGAACTGGCTAGAGCGCATGGAGAGTTGTAATCAGACATACCGTTGTACCGAGGAGAAGAAGATGGAGACGTTTGGTTATCTCTTGGAGGGGAGAGCCTGTAAGTGGTGGAGGTCCACTTCTGCACCGTTCATTGCTGCGAGAGGAGTTGCTACTTGGGTCGAGTTCCGCACAGCTTTTCAGAAGTTGTATTTTCCTCCCGCACTTCGTTAGACGAAGGAGAGTGAGTTGCTGAGTCTACATCAGCGAGCTATGTCAATTGACGAGTACCAGCTGAAGTTCTTCGACTTATTGTCCTATTGCCCTGAGATTGCTAACAGCTCAGAGATGAAGTATAATCTATTTTTTCAAGGCCTTAACCCAGATATTCATGACTGGGTGGTGGTCGGTGATGACATGACTTATGTGGGGCTGGTGAGTCGATGTCACCAGACGCAGGATAGCATTCGGCCTAACAGGTCTTTCTCTCAGTCTAGGCCTGCGTGTTTTTTGGGTCCACGTGCACAGTCTTTTAAGAAGTCTGGATCCTCTTCTTCCTCTGGTTCTGGTGGCGTCACCCATTTTGGGAAGAAAGAGAAGTGCGACCATTGCGGGAAGAATCATCCGACGGACAAATGCCGTAAAGCTTCTGGAGCATGCTTTCGATGTGGAGAGGTGGGTCATCTCTGGAGGGATTGTCCACTTGCTGGAGGAGGTGGTTCTGGTTCTGGTTCTGGTTCAGGATTGGGTTCTTATACTACCGTTCAGCAGATATCGGAGGGACAATCTGCTGGGAGTTCTCATCTAAAGCCGCGGACATCTAGTCAAGTGTTTGACTTAAAGCATGATCAGGCAGTGGAGGAGAATGAGAGGTTCATCGCAGGTACATTTCTGTTATATGGCATGCCTGCTTTTGTACTCATTGACACTGGTGCATCTCATTCCTTTATTTCTGCACGTTTTGTTAAGAAGCATAAGTTGCCATGCATTGACTAGACATAGTGATTTCTGTTTCTACTCCTACGGGCCAATCTGCATTGGCTAAACGTCTAGTGATGGGATGCCCTTTAGAGTTTGAAGGGAACATGCTGATATCGAATCTCATGGTTCTTGCGATGGAGGATTTTTATTGTATTCTGGGGATCGATGTATTGACTACTTACCGAGCTTCAGTGGACTGCTATCAGAGGTTGGTATGCTTTCATCCGGCTGAGGGTGATAGTTGGTTTTTCTATGGTGAGGGAGCGACCTCCGATGCCGTTGGTGTCTGCTTTGAGAGCTTGTCGAGCTCTAGAGTCTGGTGGGGAAGGCTACCTCATCTATGCAGTTGATTTGTCTGCTGAGAATGTTAGTATAGAAAGTATTCCAGTTGTGAATGAATTCCCAGATGTATTTTCTGATAAGATTCCGGGTTTTCCACCTGTTAGGGAAGTCGAGTTTGACATAGAGTTGATGCCGGGTACTTCACCTATTTCACGAGCACCGTATCGTCTGGCTCCATCAGAGATGCGTGAATTGAAGAATCAGCTACAGGATCTTTTGGATAAGGGGTACATTCTTTCTAGTGTATCTCCTTTGGGAGCTCCTGTTCTCTTTGTGAAGAAGAAATATGGGTTTATGCGGTTGTGCATTGACTATCGGCAGCTTAATCGAGTTACTGTGAAGAATAAGTATCCCTTGCCTCGTATTAATGATATGTTTGACCAGTTGCAGGGTACTTAGGTTTACTCCAAGATTGATTTGAATCTGGTTATCAACATATGAGGGTCCGAGATCAAGATGTATCCAAGACTGCATTCCGTACTAGCTATGGGCATTACGAGTTTCTAGTGATGCCTTTCGGATTGACTAATGCACCGGCTATATTTATGGATCTGATGAACCGTGTATTCAGGGAATTTTTGGATAAGTTCATCGTGGTTTTCATTGACTATATCCTGGTTATTTGCGTGATGTGGATGAACATGTTTCTCATCTGTGGTTGGTGCTGCAGACTCTTCGGGATGAGCAGTTGTACGCCAAATTGAGTAAGTGCGAGTTTTGGATGGATCAAGTGGTCTTTCTTGGCTATATCATATCCACGGATGAGATTTCTGTTGATCAGAGCAAGATTGAGGCTGTGTTGATGTAGCGACCCAACCCGAATCCACTACCTAATCAGAGTTAGAGCATAATTAAGCATGCATTTAAAATAAATCGTTGCGGAAGACTTAAATAAAAACTGATCGGCAGAAAACAACCGGATAAATAAGCCAATATACAACCCAATCGAATTACAAATAATCCTAAGGGTAAAGACCTACAGCTAAACCTGCTGTCTTTAAGGTCACTGGCTGCTCCAAGCTTCTGGTGCTCAATCCTGCACCTACACCTGCCCCGTCGAATGAGGTGTCTAGACATACAAAAAATAATGGACGTGAGCAACTACGCTTAATACGAAAGCAATGACATATAAAATATATGCAGCACATAAATGACTTTAAAACAAGGGTTTAAAACAATAAGCTCAGGGCTCCATGAATATACATGGCAATGCCGGATAGCTAGTCCGCGGTGCCGCTCCTATTTTCTCCTGTCAACTATAGCGTCTACTCCACCGTCGTGGTCGCTCCTAGTGATAGAAAAACCAGGGGCTGAGCACCCCCAGACACGAATCCATAAGGAGTAACTCATCACCGATGGAAACTGTCTAAACTCACATCATACCAGATGCAGTCTACTGTATAAAACATGCATGTGCTAAAGCCGGAAAACATATAAAACAAGTAGCACATACTCATGCAACACATATAATATATATCATGCTGGTCATCTCAGTCAGTACTTACGTACCTTACTACAGGCAGTCCTAGTAGTCCCACTCTAGGTTCCACGCCTATCATCAGCTCTACAATGCAAATACCCATGCATCATTCATTAATCTCTAAAAGCCTTAACTAAGATATTGCATACTACTAAATAATTTAAGGAGACCATAGCTATACCTGCGTTCGTCGTCAGCCCACTGATGGAGACTATCCCGCAACTAGGGGCACACCCCTGCTGCAGCTTCACATCCTTGAGCACGGCTCCACTACATGAGCACTGCTCCGCTACTATGTCAGACACTGTCTCACTATACTAAAGTATATTTCCTACTCCAACTCTAAAATAAGAGTACCCAAAGCCCTAAAATAGAGCCACGCGGGCGAAGGAGAGAATTCGGAATTTGCAAGAAATGAGGAGCTCGAACCCCATATTTATAGAACACGATCGGAACCTCCGTTGAAGCATCGGAGCTTCCTATAGCTCTTATCTGCCACGCGCCATTCCCTCATTGGCTAGCTGCGGATAGAGGAAATCGGAACCTCTGTTCCCGATCGGAGCTTCCGTTGTTGCTTACGTTGTAGTAGCCCGTGCCCTAATTGAGTAATTAAAGGATTAATGCTAATTAATTGAATTAGGTATCGGACGAATCGGAAGCTCCGAAGGCACGATCGGAAGCTCCGAACAGGATCGGAAGCTCCGATGAGCGATCGGAGGCACCGATGTTTTTACGTCAGGCATGACGTGTGGTTGGATCGGAAGCTCTGATCAGGATCGGAAGCTCCGATCACCCCTATCCGGAGTCAACAAGTGATATTTTGACACGTGGCAGATCAGGATCTTCGGAAGCTCCGATGGCAGGATCGGACGTTCCGATCGAGGTTCGGACGTTCCGATCAAGGATCGGAAGTTCCGATCGTTGTCTATAAATAGAAGGCCGAGACTTCACTTTCATTTGCCAATTCCGAGTTCTCCTTTCCTTTCTAGTCCTTTTGGAGCTGTTCTAGTCTTCTTAGGCTTGGTCCGGAGGTCGGCGAGGCGTTCGGTAGTCGTAGCGGAGTTGTTCCCAAGTTCTGGAGGCATCGACATCAAAGGGCTAACGACGGACGAAGGTATAGCTTTTGCTTCCTATAAATATTTAGGAGTATGCAATAGCTTAGTTAAGGCTTTTAGAGCACTTTAATGATAGTAGTATCATTTGGCAGTGTAGAGCAGACTATAGGCGTGGACCTAGAGTTGGTAGAGCTTGCACTGTATTGAGGTACGAAAGTACTGTTCGAGATATCCTGACTGAGTATGCATGTATTATATGACTGCATGATTTATATGCCATGATATTATGCTGCATTCATTTGCATCTTGCTGTATCTCCTTCGAGATGTCTGTAGTAGGGTTGTACCCTATCCTGTTAGTGGATGGACTTCCATCGATTTGGGTCCGGCGTATCCACGGTTATCTCGGTATGGGAGCCACCTCCTAAAGCGATGGCACAGCGTGCTACTTACCAGGGCCTGGTCTGTCTCTGTTATCTGATCCTTGACCTCGAGTCTATAGGGAGTTCACTTTGCATGCATGTATACTCATACTCTCGCACTGAGCGTTTTATGCTCACGTCTCGTACTCTGTATTTTTTCTGGACACCCTATTCCATGGGGCAGGTTTGCGATTGGACGAGAAGGGTGGATCCAGGAGGGGCTAGTCAGTGGTTGGCCAGCTGGAGCTTCGCTTAGGTTTTATTACTGTTGTTTGGGTTTATGCAGCTATTTCGATTTGGTTGTATATTATTGGATAATTACAGATTCCTTTACTTGGGATTGTATAATGTTTATGGTTTCCGCAGTTTTATTCTGATATCTGTTTAATTAAGCTAATTGCATGCATAAGTTCTGTTTAGTAGGTGATCCGGGTAAGGGTCACTACATTTATGGTATAAGAGCATACAAAAGAATTCTTGGGATTTAGTCTCATCTTGAGGTATTTTTGTAGATGTCAAATCGTGACGACCAGAGTTCTCATGGCAGTGTTGGTGGGCGTTGGGGTGATGCCGACCCGGAGCCTCGTTGAGAACGGCGTCATCGTCACCATGACGACGAGCGTTTCACTGTGCGTCGATTCTTAGCTATGGGTCCTAAGCCCTTAGTTGGAGGTGAGTCTCCGGAGGATGCGGAGAACTGGTTAGACCGCATGGAGACAACTTTTCAGACTTTCCAATGCACCGATGAGCAGAAGGTGGAGACCCTTGGCTATCTTCTGGATGGGCGTGCGCGCAGGTGGTGGAGGTTTACTTCTACACCTTTTGTTGCGACGAGAGGAGTGGCCACCTGGGCCGAGTTCCGCACAGCTTTCCAAAAGCGGTATTTTCCTCCTGCACTCCGTCAGTCGAAGGCAGGCGAGCTACTGAGTCTGCGACAGGGAGCCATGTCTATCGATGAGTATCAGCAGAGGTTCTTTGATCTGTTATCCTATTGCCCCGAGATTGCTGATAGCTCAGAGATGAAGTATAATCTGTTCCTTCAGGGCCTTAACCCTGAGATCCATGACCGTGTGGCGGTTGGCGACGACATGTCCTATGAGGGCTTGGTGAGCCGTTGTCACCAGGCGGAGGACAGCATTCGGCGGAATAGGTCTTTCCCTCAGTCGAGGCCTGCTAGTTCTTTGGGTCCCCGTGCCCAAAATTTCAAGAAGTCTGGATCTTCTTCTTCCTCTGGTTCTGGAGGTATTGTCCGTTATGGTAAGAAGGAGAAGTGTGATCACTGTGGGAAGAACCATCCATCCGACAAGTGCCGTAGAACTTCTGGAGCTTGTTTCCGTTGTGGAGAGACTGGTCATATCCGGAGAGATTGTCCAATGTCTGGGGGAGGTGGTTCTGGTTCAGGTTCAGGATCGGGTTCTTAGGCTACCGTACAGCAGAGGTCGCAGGGACAGTCTGCTGGGAGTTCTCATTTGAGGCCACGAGCTTCTGGCCAGGTGTTTGCCCTGAGACATGATCAGGCTGTGGAGGAGAATGAGAAAGTCATCGCAGGTACATTTATGCTTTATGGTATACCTGCTCTTGTACTTATTGACACTGGTGCATCTCATTCCTTCATTTCTGCACGTTTTGTTAAGAGGCATAAGTTACCATGCATTGCACTAGACGTAGTGATGTCTGTTTCTACTCCGACGGGCCAATCTGCTTTGGCTAAGCGTCTAGTGATGGGTTGCCCTTTAGAGTTCGAAGGGAACGTTCTGTTAGAGAATCTCATGGTCCTGGTGATGGACGACTTTGATTGCATTCTGGGAATAGATGTGCTAAATACCTATCGAGCTTCAGTGGACTGCTATCAGAGATTAGTACGCTTTCATCCGGAAGGGAGTGAGAGTTGGTTTTTCTATGGTGAGGGAGCGCGACCCCCGATGCCTTTGGTATCAGCTTTGAGAGCCAGTCGAGCTCTAGAGTCTGGCGGGGAAGGCTACCTTATCTATGCAGTTGATTTGTCCGCTGAGAGTATTGGGATAGAGAGCATTCCTGTTGTGGATGAATTTCCAGATGTGTTTCCTGATGAGATTCCGGGTTTTCCTCCTGCTAGGGAAGTCGAGTTTGGCATAGAGTTGATGCCGGGTACTTCGCCTATTTCTAGAGCACCGTATCGTCTGGCTCCGTCAGAGATGCGTGAGTTAAAGAATCAGCTACAGGATCTTTTGGACAAGGGGTACATTCGTCCTAGTGTATCTCCTTGGGGAGCTCCTGTTCTCTTCGTGAAGAAGAAGGATGGGTCGATGCGGCTGTGCATTGACTATCGGCAGCTGAATCGAGTGACTGTGAAGAACAAGTATCCGTTGCCTCGTGTTGATGACTTGTTTGACCAGCTGCAGGGCACATCAATTTACTCCAAGATTGACTTGAGATCTGGGTATCATCAGTTGAGAGTCCGTGATCAGGACGTAGCCAAAACTGCATTCCGTACTCGCTATGGGCATTACGAGTTCCTAGTGATGCCATTTGGTTTGACTAATGCGCCGGCTATATTCATGGATCTGATGAACCGTGTCTTCAGGGAGCCTTTGGACAAGTTTGTCGTGGTCTTCATTGATGACATCCTGGTTTATTCGCGTAATACGGAAGAGCATGTTTCTCACTTGCGGTTGGTACTGCAGACTCTTCGAGATGAGCAATTGTACGCCAAGCTGAGCAAGTGTGAGTTCTGGATGGATAGAGTGGTCTTTCTTGGCCATATCATATCCAGGGAGGGGATTTCTGTTGATCCAAGCAAGATTGAAGCGGTACTTAATTGGTCGCGTCCGACGACAGTTGCTGAGATCCGTAGTTTTCTGGGTCTAGCAGGGTATTATCGTCGCTTCATTCTGAACTTCTCTCAGTTAGCTCGACCGTTGACGCAACTTACCCGCAAGGGTGTGGATTTTGAGTGGTCCTCCGAGTGTGAGGAGAATTTCCGTGAGCTTCGACGGCGGTTGACTTCTGCGTCGGTGTTAGCATTACCGTCAGGATCTGGAGGGTATGTAGTTTACACGGATGCTTCTCTTCAGGGGTTAGGTTGTGTCCTGACTCAGAATGGGCATGTGATCGCATACGCTTCTAGACAGCTGAAGCTTCACGAGGACAATTACCCAGTCCATGATTTGGAATTGGCAGCCATTGTGTTCGCTTTGAAGATCTGGCGTCATTATCTTTATGGCGAGAAATTTGAGATCTTCACCGACCATAAGAGTCTCAAGTATTTGTTCACTCAGGCAGAATTGAACATGAGACAGAGACGTTGGATGGACTTGCTTAAGGACTATGATTGCGAGATTAAGTACCATCCGGGAGCTGCTAATCTCACCGCTGATGCTTTGAGTCGCAAGGTGCGACTATCCGCACTTCAGACTTGTTCGATGTCTAGTGCGATCAGTGACTGTTGTACTTCATGTTTTACCTTCAAGCATAAGAAAGGTATGCAGAGTATCCAGATGTTTGCGATATTATCTGAGCCAGCCTTGTATTCGCGGATCCGAGATGCTCAGATGTCTGATTCAAAGACCCAGCGTTTAGCTCGTCTAGCTAACGAGGGTAGCTCATCTGGATTTCATTATCAGTCAGATGGCTTTCTGTGTTTGTCTGGTAGGCTTGTGATTCCACAGGATGAAGAGTTGCGAGAGGAGATTTTGTCTCAGGCACATCGCACTAAGTTGAGTATTCATCCTGGGAGCAACAAGATGTACAAGGATCTACGTACTCGTTTCTGGTGGAAGGGAATGAAACGCAGTGTTTATCAGTTTGTTTCGAGATGTTTGGTGTGTCAACAGGTCAAGGCAGAGCACCGACGACCTGGAGGATTGCTTCACAGTCTGCCTATTCCTGAATGGAAATGGGAGTTTATCACTATGGACTTTGTGACCCATTTGCCGGTATCCCCGAAGAACTGTGATGCTATCTGGGTGGTGGTGGACCGACTCACCAAGTCAGCGCATTTCATTGCCTATAGCCGAGAGTACTCTGTGGATCGCATGGCACGGATGTACATTCAGGAGATCGTCCGACTTCATGGAGTGCCTGTGAGCATTGTCAGCGATCGGGACCCCAGGTTTACTTCTAGATTCTGGGGGAGTGTTCAGCGTGCGATGGGTACTACTCTCAGTTTGAGTACAGCCTATCATCCGGAGACTGATGGTCAGTCAGAGCGCACTATCCGTACGTTAGAGGATATGCTTAGAGCGTGCGTCATGGATTTTGGTTCAGCCTGGCAGGATCATTTGTCGTTGATCGAGTTCGCTTACAACAACAGCTATCACACTAGTATTGGGATGGCACCTTTTGAGGCGTTGTATGGGCAACGTTGTCGTACTCCACTCTTCTGGGAAGAAGTGGGGGAGAGACAGGCTGAAGGACCGGAGTTTATCCAGCAGGCGATAGACATTGTTGATCAGATCAAGAAACAGATTAAGACTGCCCAGGATCGTCAGGCCAGTTATGCTAATATCAAGCGTAGACCTTTGCAATTCGAGGTCGGGGAGAAAGTGTTTCTGAGAGTGTCACCTTTCCGCAAGATTCTCAGATTTGGCCTTAAGGGCAAGTTGTCTCCCAGATTTATCGGTCCGTTTGAGATCTTGGAGAGTATTGGCGATTTGGCTTATCGACTAGCTTTGCCACTGCATCTATCCAGCATTCACGACGTGTTCCACGTATCTCTGTTGCGACGGTATGTGGCGGATGAATCTCATATTCTGCAGCGATCTGAGGTTCAGGTAGACAAGGATTTGACTTATGTTGAGAAACCTCTTCGTATCCTGGATTATAAGGATAAGGTTTTACGGAACAAAGTCATTCCTTTGGTTTTAATTCAGTGGCAGCGCCGAGGTACTGAGGAAGCTACTTGGGAGCTTGAGGACAGGATGCGTAAAGACCATCCTGAGTTGTTTTGATTTCATTCTTTAAGTTGTATTCAGTTGCAAACTCTGTAAACGTTTGATTTGAATAAAGAATGTTTCTGATTTCTGTTTTTGCATTCGGTACTTAAGATCTGATTTCGAGGACGAAATATCTTAAGTGGGGGAGAATGTAGTAGCCCGTGCCCTAATTGAGTAATTAAAGGATTAATGCTAATTAATTGAATTAGGTATCGGACGGATCGGAAGCTCTGAAGGCACGATCGGAAGCTCCGAACAGGATCGGAAGCTCCGATGAGTGATCGGAGGCACCGATGTTTTTACGTCAGGCATGACGTGTGGTTGGATCGGAAGCTCCGATCAGGATCGGAAGCTCCGATCACCCCTATCCGGAGTCAACAAGTGATATTTTGACACGTGGCAGATCAGGATCTTCGGAAGCTCCGATGGCAGGATCGGACGTTCCGATCGAGGTTCGGACGTTCCGATCAAGGATCGGAAGTTCCGATCGTTGTCTATAAATAGAAGGCCGAGACTTCACTTTCATTTGCCAATTCCGAGTTCTCCTTTCCTTTCTAGTCCTTTTGGAGCTGTTCTAGTCTTCTTAGGCTTGGTCCGGAGGTCGGCGAGGCATTCGGTAGTCGTAGCGGAGTTGTGCCCAAGTTCTGGAGGCATCGACATCAAAGGGCTAATGACGGACGAAGGTATAGCTTTTTCTTCCTATAAATATTTAGGAGTATGCAATAGCTTAGTTAAGGCTTTTAGAGCACTTTAATGATAGTAGTATCATTTGGCAGTGTAGAGCAGACTATAGGCGTGGACCTAGAGTTGGTAGAGCTTGCACTGTATTGAGGTACGAAAGTACTGTTCGAGATATCCTGACTGAGTATGCATGTATTATATGACTGCATGATTTATATGCCATGATATTATGCTGCATTCATTTGCATCTTGCTGTATCTCCTTCGAGATGTCTATAGTAGGGTTGTACCCTATCCTGTTAGTGGATGGACTTCCATCGATTTGGGTCCGGCGTATCCACGGTTATCTCGGTATGGGAGCCACCTCCTGAAGCGACGACACAGCGTGCTACATACCAGGGCCTGGTCTGTCTCTGTTATCTGATCCTTGACCTCGAGTCTATAGGGAGTTCACTTTGCATGCATGTATACTCATACTCTCGCACTGAGCGTTTTATGCTCACGTCTCGTACTCTGTATTTTTTCTGGACACCCTATTCCATGGGGCAGGTTTGCGATTGGACGAGGAGGGTGGATCCAGGAGGGGCTAGTCAGTGGTTGGCCAGCTGGAGCTTCGCTTAGGTTTTATTACTGTTGTTTGGGTTTATGCAGCTATTTCGATTTGGTTGTATATTATTGGATAATTACAGATTCCTTTACTTGGGATTGTATAATGTTTATGATTTCCGCAGTTTTATTCTGATATCTGTTTAATTAAGCTAATTGCATGCATAAGTTCTGTTTAGTAGGTGATCCGGGTAAGGGTCACTACATACGTCATGGCTGACGTAATATCACCGGAACTATCGTTACACATCGGTGCTTCCGATCACCATTGGATCTTCCGATTGTCACAACAAAGCTTCCGTTCTTGGTCATCCTTCGGCCATTTCCGATCCTTCTGAGTTCATTTTCGAAGTCCGTTATTCCATCTGAAATTCCCTTAATCATGTTTTACTTAATCTAAATATGATCAAATGATTAATTAATCATTAATCATTAATTCTGGATATGGGTCACTACATTCTCCCCCCCTTAAAATATTTCGTCCTTGAAATCTAGGGTAAAAACCTCGAAAACGTACTAGAGACACTTGCTCGAGTGTCGGGTCGAAATAGCTTCTAACACACTCAAACTCTTGTCGAATCCCCTGCAAGCTTCAACCGCTTGATTAACTTTCAGCACTCTTCAAACCCTTGGACTAGGTTCTGAAAGTCTATGTGCTAACATACGAACATCAAGTCTCCTAGGCACTAATGTATCACAACACTGGTACATCTTCCGTCCTGACCAAGATCTTACTGATCACGAAGGATACTAACATTCATTCGATTGAGATCATTGTCCCAAAGAAAATCTTAGAATGACAAAGACCAAGTCATAACCTGACTGGATTATGACATTCGTCGAATCACTAACTGAATTTAACCATCTAATGGTTCCAAAAGCTCTTGGTGCATAACAACTCTAGTCTGGAAATACCGATCCCAACACTGCGTCATGAAGGAACTCTCATCACATGTCAATCATGTCACAAAATCCTCCCTTGAACCATTTGTCTGCGAAGTCATATACATATGCTGCAATTGCAATCATCGCGTCTCTGAAGATCTACATCATCTCGACCATAGGTTATTCTCCCATGAATTCCAATCGATGGACATCCTCTCGCAATCACTGTACTCACATCAAGACTAAGGCTAGCTCCCACCAATATGCTCGGCTAGGACAATCCACAGTTCACAGACATATGGAAACGCTTCCTATTCCGTCTCGAAACTCTACAGTCCCTGCACCTGATATAACTTGCTACGGAGCCTATGATGATACCATCATCGCTCGTCCCAACCTCACAAGGTGGAACTTATTGATCCTGAAAACTAAATCCCAACGGATTTAAACAGTCAACTCGTGCCTTTGCTGAACGCATCAGCCATATCACTTAGAGGACTAAATCATCGATCTCCGAGTCACTCCTGAAGACACTATTCGCTTGAATTAACCTGTCACACGAAACATATCCTACCATCGTCCATTGCTGGAACGCAATATTCCTGACATACAGTCCACAGATGTGACTTGCTGACTGGAAATAACGAATTCAATCTTTCCCGATCTTGCGAAGTCTTCAATCCCAAAGGCAAACCTCGTTGGTTACTAAGTCGATCATTGACTATCTCAGTCCTATCAGAGATATCGCGCATCACTTGCTGAAAAATTAGTGGCACAACCTGCTAGATCTCGAGAACTAGATCCTAGCTAATGTCACATATTACGATTAGAAACTGATGTCCCCTTGCTAATGTCCATTAGCTTTTCCAACACTCGTCGGATTTAACGTAATGGTTCAACACAAGAACACTCCGTCGAAATGTTCTGTTGACACCCTTAATATCTTGTTAGTGGACAACTCTCACACGAAGCAAAAACTTAATCCCTACCGTTACTCAACCCGAGTATACAATTGCTATCACAAAGAAATTGTTGGAATCAATATCAGTCTCTTCTTTAACAAGAATGCACAATCATGGGAAACCACCAATTCCATTGCTTGTCTCTACTGACAAGTTATCGCCTAACTTGACCATACAAGTCTAATTGCAATCGTCCCCGATTACAGAAATCTTGAATTATACATCTCCGGCAACCCTAGAGACTAAATTACCCAAATCGCCGACTGCTCTGAGATCGTACGAAGTACAAATCCCCTTAAGCACTACGCGACAAAATAGTATCCCAAGTATTTCTTAATTACTACACCATGATCATCGCAGATTGGGCTCAACTAATCGACCTCGTCGATTCTACTGTGGCTCAATCAGTAGATCCTCCCGATGGAATTGTTCCAATTGGGTGCAAATGGATCTACAAGAGAAAGCTTGGGCCTGATGGAAAGGTATTGACCTACAAGGCACGATTGGTGGCAAAAGGTTATACTCAAAGACAAGGAGTTGACTATGATGAAACTTTTTCACCAGTTGCAATGTTCAAGTCCATAAGAATCCTTATTGCCATAGCAGCATGGTATGACTATGAGATATGGCAAATTGATGTAAAGACTGCATTTCTTAATGGAAACATTAAGGAAGAGATCTATATGATGCAGCCTGAGGGATACACATCCATGAGAAGAGAGCATAAGGTATGCAAGCTTCAGAGATCAATCTATGGTCTCAAACAAGCATAAAGAAGTTGGAACCAGAAATTTGATGAAACGATAAAGGATTTTGGTTTTATCAATAACCCGGAGGAACCATGCGTGTACAAGAAAGTAGTTAAGAATGCGGTAACATTCTTAGTACTTTATGTTGATGACATCCTACTCATGGGAAATTATGTAGGGATGTTGCAGTCAACAAAGATATGGTTATCAGGTAGATTCTCGATGAAGGATTTAGGTGAGGCATCCTATATTCTAGGAATTCAGATCTATAGAGATAGATCTAAAATAATGATAGGACTCACTCAATCAACCTACATCGACACCATATTGAAAAGGTTTTCAATGGATGGGTCCAAGAGAGGACATCTACCTATGTGTTATGGAGTTTCTCTATCCAAGTCTATGTGTCCCAAGACTGACGAAGAGATAGAGAAGATGACACACGTGCCATATGCGTCAGCCATAGGTAGTATCATGTATGAGATGATATCTACCAGACCGGATGTGGCCTATGCTCTGAGCGTCACGAGCAGATACCAAGCTAATACCGGTCAAATGCATTGGAAAGCCTTGAAGGATATTCTTAAGTACTTGCGAAGGACTAAGAATTTATTCATGGTTTATGGAGGGAGAGAATTGAAGTTGGAAGGCTATACCGACTCTAGCTTCCAATGTGACGTGGATGACTCGAAATCAACCTCTGGATTTGTATTCGTGCTCAATGGCGGTGCTGTCTCTTGGAAGAGTTCCAAGCAGGACACCACAACGGATTCCACCACTGAGGCAGAATACATTGCAGCATCAGCTGCTGCTAAAGAGGCGGTTTCGATAAGGAAATTCATCCAAGAGTTGGGTGTAATTCCTGAAGCTGTTGGTCCAGTCCCGGTGTACTGTGACAACATGGGTGCCGTTGCTCAGGCAAAAGAACCAAGGTCTCATCAGAAGTCCAAACACGTACTGAGGAAATACCACATCCATCCGGGAGATCGTGGAAAGAGGAGACATCAGTGTCGAGAGAGTGGCCTCCACAGACAATATCGTTGATCCGCTTACTAAGCCCTTGCCAGGATCATTGTTTGACAAACATCGCGAAGCAATGGGATTACGTAGTATGACTAGTTGGCTTTAGGGCAAGTGGGAGATTGAAAGAGTGGGTGCCCGGTTAGCAACTTATGGCTAAGGGCTTTTATGACTCTATGTAAAACAATCTTTTGTTTAATATAATTTACACTTTTATAATGGCATTGACTTTATCTTTTTTCATATTGTTATATTATGATATACTATTGTTATTTTGATAAAGACCTTGAATATACTATAGTGTATATAAGATGTGGTAGCACATGGGGATGGCTATCATGAAACACATCTTATAGTCACTGTATATTCTAAACAGTTCCTAGTCAATTGAGCCGTCCAAAAATAAGGATAAGGATCGCTCGAGATTGAGACTAGCTTTTGCGATGCCGAGTACCACGTTTCATTGGTATGGAACATAGAGATGTTCAAAGCATGCAAATGGATATTCATATGATGAATGATCGAACTACCCTATTCGGACTTTCCAAGTGGTTATCACTTATCGAGTGGATAAAGTCCGCGGTTTTGGTTGTACACAATTAGTCCTTATTACTTGAAACATCATTGAGACTCTATATGCTAGTACTATACTTTGACTCGTTTACCGATTCTATTGGGGTCATCAGGTGTCGGGATTGGGTACAGTTACGACACATATAGGATTCGATGCTTTGTTGTCAAGGATTCACCACATACTTGCGAGTGTGGATATCCTATGCGATCTGAGGAGATATTAGTGTGACGAATCTCTGGCCAGAGTACATGATGTGTTTTAGGTTAATGGGTTTTCCTAGTAACACATACGATGTCACTATTTGATCTCCAAGATGTAATGCATAGTTGTAGTACCCCGTAACCGAAATTGGTAATTAAGAGATTAATTATGTTAATTAAACCAATTTGGTATCTGAAGGATCGGAAGCTCCGAAGGTGAGATCGGAAGCTCCGATGCAGGATCGGAAGCTCCGATTGATATTACGTCAGGCATGACGTGTGGCAGGATCGGAAACTCCGATCGGGATCGGAAGCTCCGATCGCCCTATCGAAGTCAACCAGTGAGATTTTGACATGTGGCAGATAAGGATGTTCGGAAGCTCCGATGGCAGGATCGGACGTTCTGATCTAGGATCGGAAGTTCCGATCGAGGATCGGAGGTTCCGATCGATGCCTATAAATATAAGGTCCGAGGCATTCATTTCTTGCCAATTCCGAGTTCCTTTCCTTCGCCCTCGTGGCTCTATTTTAGGGCTTTGGGTACTCTTATTTTAGAGTTGGAGTAGGGAACATATTTTAGTATAGTCAGACAGTGTCTGACATAGTAGCGGAGCAGCGCTCGTGTTGTAGTGCCGTGTTCGAGGCTGTGGATTCGCAGCAGGGGAGTGCCCTAGTTGCGGGATAGTCGCCATCAGTGGGCTAACGACGGACGCAGGTATAGCTATGGTCTCCTTAAATTATTTAGGAGTATGCAATAGCTTAGTTAAGGCTTTTAGCGCTTATTGAATGATGCATGGGTATTTGCATTGTAGACTTGATAATAGGCTTGGAACCTAGAGTGGGACTACTAGGACTGCCTTAGAAAGGTACGTAAGTACTGACTGAGATTGCTAGCAGATATGCATGCTTATATGTTGCATTTATGTGTTTGCATGTTATAATTGTTATGCGGCATGTTCATATCATCTTGTGCCTATACATCTGTATATCTTTCGAGATGAGCCAGTTAGGGTTGCTCAGCCCTGTTAGGATGTTTGATATCGAGTACCCTTAGGTACTGATACCTCGAGGACTCCGCGGTCCGCGTCCGGGATTCGGGAATGAGTGGTCGCACACAGTGGTTAGCTACCCCGATGTGACGAGCTTATATCCCAGGCGCCAGTTTGAGCAGTTTGTATACAGTTATCCCAGATATGGATACCCGGTCATTGGAATGCATCATATTTGTATGTTTATCCGTGCTTTCGTATGGAGCTTAGAGCTCACGTCTAGTATTTTCTGTGTATCTGGATACCCTATTCGATGGGGCAGGTATAGTTGCAGGATTGAGCACCAGGATCCTGGAGTAGCCAGTGACCTTGAAGACAGCAAGATTGGCTGTAGGTTTTATTTAAAGTAATTCGATTGGGTTGTATAAATCGAGTTTGATTAGTCGGTTGTATTCTGCCGGTCTACTTGTATTTAGTCTTCCGCAACAATTTGATTTAATGCATGCTTAATTATGCTCTTAACTCTGGTTAGGTAGTGGATCCGGGTCGGGTCGCTACATTTATGGTATCAGAGAAACTGCATGCAAGGGAATTAGGAAATTGATAATAAGACTTCTTGATTATCCTTGTAGGATTGATTGAGGCTAGCGAAAGAAGATTTGGTTCTTCATTGCCAATGTTTGCGGCAGAAGTTTTTACTATAAGGAATGCAACAGTGATGAGAACACCAGTAGTAGAATATCGATAGATAGACTGACTGCTGTGGACGGTTCATCATTCGATGCATTGGGATGTTGATCGAAGAACATATGGATTCCAGCCAGGGAAGACTGGAAGAGAAGATTGGTTATATCGCGTCAGATACCTCTGAGGGCTTTTTGGAACGAATGGTATTTAGTAATCCATGTGGTTCCAGTCCTTGAAGATTCTCCACTCGTAGTTGGAGAGATTGTCAGATAGACCTTTACCAGAGAATGCCTCGAGTGCCTAAAGCATGACAGGTTTCGAGAGTGAGGTCTTTAACCTCGTGCAGAACATGGTTTTGCCAGTATGCTTGTATCGATGCTTTTGGTAGGCATATGGAAAACTTTATGTTCAAAAGCATGATTTAGATACAAGAAGAACGCTGATGGTAGATCGGGAGCAGAAGAAGTCGACTGACATGCACTGACGCAGAGCATAGCTGGTTAGCTAACACGTGCCATTTCTGTAAGAGTGGGTGCCCAGTGAGCCAACTGTGTGGCTATGGGCTTTGATGACTCTTTGTATAAACAATCTTTTGTTTAATATTATTTACACTTTTATGGCAATGACTTTATATTACTTCATATTGTTATATTGTGATATACTATTGTTGTTTTGATAAAGACCTTGAATATACTATAGTGTATGTAAGATGTGGTAGAACATGGAGATGTCTATCATGAAATACATCTTATAGTCACTGTATATTCTAAAAACCGTTCCTAGTCGATTGAGCCGTCCGATAATAAGGATAAGGATCGCTCGAGTTTGAGACTAGCATTTGCGATGCGGAGTACCACGTTTCATTGGTAGGGAACATGGAGATGTTCGAAGCATGCAAATGGATATTCATAGGATGAATAATCGAACTACCCTATCCGGACTTTCCAAGTGGTTATCACTTATCGAGTGGATAAAGTCCGCGGTTTTGGTTGTACACCATTAGTCCTTACGACTTGAAACATCATGGAGACTCTATATGCTAGTGCTGTGCTTTGACTCGTTTACCGACTCTATGGGGGTCATCAGGTGTCGAGATTGGGTACAGTTACGACACATATAGGAGTCAATGCATTGTTGTCAAGGATTCACCACATACTTGCGAGTGTGGATATCCTATGCGATCTGAGGAGATATTAGTGTGACAAATCTCTGGCCAGAGTACTTGATGTGATTTAAGAAATGGTTTCTTAGTAGCACATGCGATGTCACTAATTTGATCTTCAAGATGTATTGCATAGTTATCGAATCTTGAGCGACTCTCGATATACCAATGGTTGTTGATTCGATCGGGATATATGGATGAAGGGACCGTACTGTACGCTAACCAAAATCTACTGGTTCTTGTAGGCACTATCAGTGATACCTAGGGAATCATGGGGCGATGTTGCTAGGCGCTTTACCTTGATTCGTTGGGCAAGTCGGAAAGTGTTGTTCCGAGTCACAAGGAGTTGTGAGCCCACGGCTAGCTGTATCCCTGAACCATTGAGGGTCACACAGTGTAATGGAGTTTTAATCCCCGTTGAGATAGTTAAATTTAAAGAGTTAAATTTAATGAACTAAGGAGTTGGACTTCTTAAATAAGAGTAAGGGAGTAGGATTTCCTAAAATGACATAGGGATGGACATTTTTGGAAACCACTGAATTCGGATTCAGGAAAATTTATTTTGACTTTAAAATGTGCAGAAATGGTTTCTGTGCACATTGGTGAAATTGGTTCATCGATCGGAGTCACGATGAATTTTATATTAATTTCTGAACGTGCGGGCTTTGCTTGTCGGGCCCTAGCTTATGACTAATGGGCCCTAAGGTGTTAGTGGCCTGCATTATAAATAAGTTATTTCAGTACAGAAATTACACACAACAGGTCATAATTTTTGAGACAGGATTTTCGAAACCCTAGCCTCCTCTCAAAAGAAATCGGCCGAACCCTCCCCCTCTGTCCGAGAAATTCCGGTCTGTGATTTTTAATTGCAGTCAGGAATAACGAATCAGATTCGTTTAATCTCTTCGCAGAAAAACTTCTGATAGATTTTCTAGTGCAATCTATCAGAGGGATTTAAAACCCCATTCGTGGACCTGATTGAAGGAGTTCATCAGTTCCTGGGAGATACAAGAAGCGCAGAGAAATCTGTGTGGTGTCCATTAATCTCGCTTCGAGATTGGAGGTAAAATTTAATTAATTGTTATTTGAATTTTACACACACAATAATTTAATCTTTGAATGGTTGATACCCACACCATGGAATTGTTCCATGATAAAAATTTTTAAACTTCCGCTGCACCGGGTATCAATCGTGATTGATCTGACCGCCAGTTTTTTCCAACAGTGGTATCAGAGCCAGGTTGCTCAGATCAAACGATTAAATTAATCGATTGTACAAAATTTTTGAATCTCGGTTTTTGGAAAACAAAATAAATATTTTTAAATAAAAAAAAAATTTTTTCCGGGGCAAAACCCGGGCAGCGATTGGATCGCTGCCCGGTGGGGCAGCAATTGTTGCTGCCCCGGGCGGCGCACGGCGCCGCCCAAAGGGGGCGCACGGCGCCGCCCAGGACGGCGACCGTCGCCGCCCAGGGCGGCGCACGGCGCTGCGCAGGGCAGCGCTCGGCGCTGCCCAGGGCGGCGCACGGCGCCGCCCAGGGGCGGCGCTCGGCGCCACCCAGCGGCGGCGCCAGGCGCCGCCAGGGCAGCAATTGTTGCTGCCCTAAGGGGGCAGCCGGGCTGCCCCCGGCCCGCGCCCCGGGTGCGGGCCGGCCCGGGAGTGTCCCGGGCGGCCCGCGGGAAAAATTATTATTTTTATTAAAAATTAATTTTAATATGTTAAAATTTTATTTTTGGTCCGGTCAAAAATTGTTTTTGATTGGTTCACGAGATTTCGGATCGAATTGTTCGAGTCCGTAAATTTTAAAATTGATTTTGGATAAATTTGAATTTTTGGAAAATTTTAATGTTTTATCCGTAAATTGAATTTTGAAATCAATTATTTTGGTACAATTGATGATAAGATATGAACTTATGATATATTGAGTAAAATATGATTTTATTTGTAAAATTGGATTTTATAGATAAAATATGATTTTATTTGATATAGAGATAAAATATGATTTTATATGTGAAATGAGATTTTATATATAAAATATGATTTTATCTTGTTTAAATTTGAATTGCCACTGCATGTTATCCAATAAATTAATTTTGAATTAAATGTTATTGGATAAGGATGATCGATTGCCATGACCAATTTTGTAGGTGTATGTTAGGAATTTACATTTTGTTTTTATTGTTGTTGGTTTTATTAATGGGCCTGGTTTATGGCCCGATATGAATGTCATATGTAATAAAAGTGGGCTTGGTTTATAGCCCGTTCCCACCCCTAAAAATGTATCCCCTACTTGTCATTGTTATTTATTGTAAATGCATTAGATTTAGTGGGAGATCAAGATTTGAAGATGGTGGGCCCAGCAGACAATAAAGACTGAAGAAATGTAAATTGGAAGCACATGTAATAGGATTGCATTGCATACTGCATATTACCTAGGATTGGACTAAGACCCGTGATTGGCAACCACGGGTCAATTAGAAATGGAATCGATCATCCTATATAATATTTGATATTATGATTGTATGCATGTTTAGACATAATTGCGTGAATCCGGCAAGCATGCAATAAATTAAATATGATGAGACAAATATTTTTATAATTAAAAATCCCTCATTTTAAATATGATTTAAAATTGATATCAAGATAAATAAAGGAAATTTAAATTTGTTTAAATGTTCCTACCTTCCATCAACGGTCAATGTATGTGATGCTACCCGCGGATACGGTCCGGCTCATATTATTGGGGGGGGCCGTCCGTCGGAAAGCTGTACATTGGATCGACAAATGTTGTAAGTTGGGTGGAACTCCCATGGGATCGGCTCATATTATTGGGGGATCCACATGGCGACCGTCCATCACAACTTAATATTGATGGGTCATCTTGACATGTCACTTTAAACGGCGTCATATTATTGGGCCCTTATTGGACATGAGGTAAATACATGGGGGTTGCTTTGGAAGCAATTGGGCTCTACCTTTTGAGAATTATGGTTGGCTGATATTATTCGGGACCATAAGTTTGTCAATTGGACTCCATGTTCTCACTAAGGAAAAAGTTTCCCGTTTTCACTAGAGGGTAGTGAAATCGTTAAAATAGTGGGAGTCAGATTCATAAAATTAAATTTCGCCTATTTTATGTCTTAGTAAATTGCTTAAACAATCATTGATATTTGTCTGTTTCATCTCAGTAATCCACATATTTCTGTTCTCCAACAAAACAAACTTATTGGCGCAAACAAATACAGAATGATTCCATAAGTTAAGATTGTCCTAAGTTCGGAAAAGATTTTCTAAGTGTTAGAAAAGGCTTCTCCGAAAACAGCCCCGGCTGATGTAACTAGAGAAATGGTTGGACCATGATCTCAAGGCAAAATGTTACATACAAAATTGGACAAGTCTAAACAAGTTTGCCATCACTGCAAGAAACCCGGTTATTGGAAACGTAACTACAAGGAATACCTCGAGCAGTTGCGAACTGCAAAGGGTATGTTATACATTGAAATAAATATTTTTAATACTACTTCTTGGGTATTGGATACCAGATGTAGATCTCATATTTGCAATGAGTTGCAAATGATGATAAGAAGTAATAGGCTAAGGATGGGTGAGACCCAGTCAAGGCTCGGGAATGGTTCCAGAGTTAAATCCATAGCTATGGGAAATATTTATTTAAATTTTGCAGAACGGTTTTAAATTATTGTTAAGAGATGTTTTATTTGTGCCAGATTTAATTAAAAACATTATTTCTATTTCTATGCTTGATAGAGATGGTTATTCTTGCAATTTTGTGAATGGGATTTGCAATATTTACAAGAATGAATGTTTAATTGGAAATGGACAACTTGAAAACGATCTATACAACTTAAAACTAAAAGACGTTCCAGTGAATTATGTTGATAAACCGGCGACAACAAACAAAAGGAAAATCGATAGTCAAAACCCGGCAAACCTTTGGCATGCTAGGCTAGGTCATATTTCCTCAAGGAGGATGAACAAGCTAGTGGGAGAGGGCATGTTTGATATGTCTGATATTAATTCTCTACCTACTTGTGAATCCTGCCTAAAAGGAAAAATGACTAAATCTCCTTTTAAGGGGAAACCTGAGCGTAGTCAGAATCTGTTGGATTTGATCCATACAGATGTTTGTGGTCCATTTAGAGTAGGGACTCAACATGGCCACACCTACTTCATTACCTTTACTGATGATTATTCAAGGTATGGGTATTTATATTTAATGAAATATAAGTCTGAAGCATTTGAAAAGTTCAAAGAATTCAAGGCTGAAGTAGAAAACAAGCTAGGTAAAAGTATTAAAGCACTTCGATCGGATCGAGGTGGAGAATACTTGAGTACCGAGTTTTTGGACTATCTGAAAGAGAATGGGATTCTCTCTCAGTGGACTCCTCCTATGACACCACAGCTTAATGGTGTATCGGAGCGTCGTAATCGAACTTTGTTGGACATGGTTCGATCTATGATGAGCTTCACTGAGCTTCCACCTTCGTTTTGGGGCTATGCGCTTGAAACGACGGTATTGTTGTTGAACAACGTCCACACTAAAGCAGTGGACAAAACACCATACGAGTTATGGAATGGCAAAGCTCCTAAGTATTCGTACTTGAGGATTTGGGGATGTCCTGCTTACGTGAAGCGGACAGTGGGAGATAAGTTGGATAGTCGATCCAGCTTATGTTATTTTGTAGGGTATCCGAAGAATTCAATCGGATATTATTTCTATTATCCTGCTGAAACAAAGGTGTTTGTTTCTAGGAATGCCACCTTCTTGGAGAAGGAATTCTTATTGGATAAGAAAGGCGAGATGATGGAACTCGAAGAAGTTCGAGAAGAACCCGAAATACAAAATAACGATCCTACACCTCAGGAACCATTGCTGGACACGCCTGCACCTAGAAGATCCGAAAGGACTTCTAGACCTCCAGTTCGATATGGTCTTCTTCTTGAAGGGGATCAAGATGAACCCGACATTGGATGTGATCCAAGAAACTTCAAGGAAGCAATTTCTGATGCGGATTCGAATTTATGGCTTGAAGCTATGCAGTCAGAATTGGATTCGATGCATACAAACCAAGTTTGGTCTTTAGTAGATCCTCCCGATGGAATTGTTCCGATAGGGTGTAAATGGATCTACAAAAGAAAGCTTGGGCCTGATGGTAAGGTATTGACCTACAAGGCGCGATTGGTGGCTAAAGGTTATACTCAAAGGCAAGGAGTTGACTATGACGAAACCTTTTCACCAGTTGCAATGTTCAAGTCCATAAGAATCCTAATTGCCATAGCTGCATGGTATGACTATGAGATATGGCAAATGGATGTGAAGACTGCTTTTCTTAATGGAGACATTAAGGAGGAAATCTATATGAAGCAGCCTGAGGGGTACACATCCATGGGAAGCGAGCATAAGGTATGCAAGCTTCAGAGATCAATTTATGGTCTAAAACAAGCATCAAGAAGTTGGAACCAGAAATTTGATGAAACAATAAAAGATTTTGGTTTCATCAAGAACCCGGAGGAACCTTGCGTGTACAAGAAAGTAGTTAAGGATGCGGTGACATTCTTAGTACTTTATGTTGATGACATCCTACTCATTGGGAATGATGTAGGGATGTTGCAGTCAACAAAGATATGGTTATCAGGTAGATTTTCGATGAAGGATTTGGGAGAGGCATCCTACATTCTTGGGATACAGATCTATAGAGATAGGTCTAAGAGAATGATAGGACTCACTCAATCAACCTACATCGATACCATATTGAAACGGTTTTCAATGGATGGGTCCAAAAGAGGACATCTACCCATGTGTCATGGAGTTTCTCTATCCAAGTCTATGTGTCCCAAGACTGATGAAGAGATAGAGAATATGACACATGTACCATATGCGTCAGCTATAGGTAGTATCATGTATGGGATGATATCTACCAGACCGGATGTAGCATTTGCTCTGAGTGTCACGAGCAGATATCAGTATAATCCTGGTCAAATGCATTGGAAAGCCGTGAAGGACATTCTTAAGTACTTGCGAAGGACTAAGAATATGTTCATGGTTTATGGAGGACGAGAACTCAAATTGGAAGGCTATACCGACTCTAGCTTCCAAAGTGATGTGGATGACTCGAAGTCAACCTCTGGATTTGTGTTCATGCTCAATGGCGGTGCTGTCTCTTGGAAGAGTTCCAAGCAGGACACCACAGCGGATTCCACCACTGAGGCTGAATACATTGCAGCATCAGCTGCTGCTAAAGAGGCCGTTTGGATGAGGAAGTTCGTCCAAGAGTTGGGCGTTATTCCTGAATTTGTTGGTCCAGTCCCGGTGTACTGTGACAACACGGGTGCCGTTGCTCAAGCAAAGGAACCAAGGTCTCATCAAAGATCCAAACACGTACTGAGGAAATACCACATAATCCGGGAGATTGTGGAAAGAGGAGACATCATTGTCGAACGAGTGGCCTCTGCAGACAATATCGCTGATCCGCTTACTAAGCCCTTGCCAGGACCATTGTTTGACAAACATCGCGAAGCAATGGGTCTACGTAGTATGACTAGTTGGCTATAGGGCAAGTGGGAGATTGTAAGAGTGGGTGCCCAGTGAGCCAACTGTGTGGCTATGGGCTTTGATGACTCTTTGTATAAACAATCTTTTGTTTAATATTATTTACACTTTTATGGCAATGACTTTATATTACTTCATATTGTTATATTGTGATATACTATTGTTGTTTTGATAAAGACCTTGAATATACTATAGTGTATGTAAGATGTGGTAGAACATGGAGATGTCTATCATGAAATACATCTTATAGTCACTGTATATTCTAAAAACCGTTCCTAGTCGATTGAGCCGTCCGATAATAAGGATAAGGATCGCTCGAGTTTGAGACTAGCATTTGCGATGCGGAGTACCACGTTTCATTGGTAGGGAACATGGAGATGTTCGAAGCATGCAAATGGATATTCATAGGATGAATAATCGAACTACCCTATCCGGACTTTCCAAGTGGTTATCACTTATCGAGTGGATAAAGTCCGCGGTTTTGGTTGTACACCATTAGTCCTTACGACTTGAAACATCATGGAGACTCTATATGCTAGTGCTGTGCTTTGACTCGTTTACCGACTCTATGGGGGTCATCAGGTGTCGAGATTGGGTACAGTTACGACACATATAGGAGTCAATGCATTGTTGTCAAGGATTCACCACATACTTGCGAGTGTGGATATCCTATGCGATCTGAGGAGATATTAGTGTGACAAATCTCTGGCCAGAGTACTTGATGTGATTTAAGAAATGGTTTCTTAGTAGCACATGCGATGTCACTAATTTGATCTTCAAGATGTATTGCATAGTTATCGAATCTTGAGCGACTCTCGATATACCAATGGTTGTTGATTCGATCGGGATATATGGATGAAGGGACCGTACTGTACGCTAACCAAAATCTACTGGTTCTTGTAGGCACTATCAGTGATACCTAGGGAATCATGGGGCGATGTTGCTAGGCGCTTTACCTTGATTCGTTGGGCAAGTCGGAAAGTGTTGTTCCGAGTCACAAGGAGTTGTGAGCCCACGGCTAGCTGTATCCCTGAACCATTGAGGGTCACACAGTGTAATGGAGTTTTAATCCCCGTTGAGATAGTTAAATTTAAAGAGTTAAATTTAATGAACTAAGGAGTTGGACTTCTTAAATAAGAGTAAGGGAGTAGGATTTCCTAAAATGACATAGGGATGGACATTTTTGGAAACCACTGAATTCGGATTCAGGAAAATTTATTTTGACTTTAAAATGTGCAGAAATGGTTTCTGTGCACATTGGTGAAATTGGTTCATCGATCGGAGTCACGATGAATTTTATATTAATTTCTGAACGTGCGGGCTTTGCTTGTCGGGCCCTAGCTTATGACTAATGGGCCCTAAGGTGTTAGTGGCCTGCATTATAAATAAGTTATTTCAGTACAGAAATTACACACAACAGGTCATAATTTTTGAGACAGGATTTTCGAAACCCTAGCCTCCTCTCAAAAGAAATCGGCCGAACCCTCCCCCTCTGTCCGAGAAATTCCGGTCTGTGATTTTTAATTGCAGTCAGGAATAACGAATCAGATTCGTTTAATCTCTTCGCAGAAAAACTTCTGATAGATTTTCTAGTGCAATCTATCAGAGGGATTTAAAACCCCATTCGTGGACCTGATTGAAGGAGTTCATCAGTTCCTGGGAGATACAAGAAGCGCAGAGAAATCTGTGTGGTGTCCATTAATCTCGCTTCGAGATTGGAGGTAAAATTTAATTAATTGTTATTTGAATTTTACACACACAATAATTTAATCGTTGAATGGTTGATACCCACACCATGGAATTGTTCCATGATAAAAATTTTTAAACTTCCGCTGCACCGGGTATCAATCGTGATTGATCTGACCGCCAGTTTTTTCCAACAATTTCTCCGGAGTTCTTCGCTGGAGGACAGGTAGAGATACTTGGACGGAATTATGCTTGTATCGATGCGTGTGTCGATTGGAAGCTTCATGCTCAAGGAGTGAAGACAAGTTCGACGATTTTAAATACTGTATTGATGTATTTGTAAACAGTATTTCGATTGTAATGAATCATCAGAATTTGGTTGTATCAGTTCAAGTTATTGGATGTAAATTTTGTTGTATTTTGAATACTGTATGTATTACATGGGATTGTAATAAAGGAAATTGTACATAACTTGAAGTAATGATACATGTGTTACTTATTCAGCAATTCGTGATTGATAAAGTTTGACTTGGAATTAGTTGACTAATCAACTAGGATAGCTCATGGATTTTGAGTAAGCTAACGGTAACGGATTGACATGGGTTTAGTCTAGGTGTTTTATAGGGCTGACCTAATTAGTCGTTTGACTGAGTTAGTGCCATTGATGAGGTAATTCATCTGGGAGCATGAAAATATTGATCTTGTTTGGAATTTTGAGTTTTTGTTCTAAGTTGTTTTCTTAGGACAGTAGTCTGATTGACCTTCATAGGTTGAGACTTCGTGATGATGGGATTTCATCGGGATACCAAGTCGGGTATATGCCGAGAGTTGTGGACTATGACCATGAATAGACATGATGAAGCGCGACCCTATGCTAGTGTTACTCTGGGAGTCTTTCGTACTTCGGAGAATGCCTGGAAGCCTTTGTGCTTCAAGATTTGGCGGTGGGAAGGCTACTTAGTCTAGAGTTTTGGTAACAGTCACGATGGGGTATGACATTGGATTGGATGCCTGGTTAGGTGTCAGCGGTTTAGATATCGTCTGACTGTCGTCAGAGATATTGGTTTGCAGTTTTGCCACAAGGACCAGTCTTGGAGGGATTTTCCTTGACGAGTACGTACTCTGAGCAAATAGTTTTAGTCTATTGGATAATGCTAGACTAATGGATCTAGTCGGGGTTTGGATGCTCTTGTGATAGGGGCTATCCAGGAGTTTTGGTTGTGAAATTCCTGAAACATTTGACTCGGAGATGAGTAGTTTTCAGCATTAATGGTTTCCTTCAGTGATAGATTATATCCGATGCTAAGGATTGTACATGACTATTTGAGGCGTGAGGATAGAGTGATTTATGCCAGTGTACACTTGGTGGTGATTTCAAGTGGGACACCGCGGCAAGTAACCTCAGTCTCGATTTGTTGCAGTCTTAGCAAAAGATATAGTTATCAGGAGCAAGTTTAGCGAAAGTTGGTAGTGAGTCAGTATCGATGCGAGATTGGTACTGGTGACTACTAATAGCTATTGTCTGACTTTGTCAGAGATAGGTGAGTTGAATCAGCTGTGATTCTTTTGATTCCAAGTATTTGGGATATGCAGACGTATGGCCGTGAGATCATGATTATTGATCGAGCCATGTGAGATTTCAAATGACCAAGACCTGGCGGATGGTTGCCATAATTTGGTTGGTACTGACAAGTTGTGTGATAGTCATAACTTATCGACGAGGTCGATTGGTTAAGCAGATCAGTAATTAAGATATCATGAACCGAGAGATACTTGGGACGATACTATAAGCCGTCGTGCTTATGAGTTTGGATCCTTTAAGTAAATGTCTCAGAATAGTATGAGAATTATTTGCATTCAGGATTCTTGGGTGGTTGAGATTTTCGGAGTGCAGTCGTTTGGACTTTCAAGTTCGATAGATCACGGGAGGTGATTGCATGTTTTGACTTTGGTAAGTCATGTCTAGTTCGATAACTCGGGTAAAGTTATCAGTGGTAAGAGAAGAAATAATTGATCTGAACATTGCTTGGTATTTGCAATGGTTGACCCAGTTTTGGAAATAAAATTGTTCCATGCTATTGGATTACAGTTTTGGGAACTGTTAGCCGAATACTTGTTTAGGCATTTCCAGCAGTTTTCTCGGAGGATTTTCGTTAAATTGTGATTCGACGAGTGTTGCAGAATTCAATGAGCATTAGCAGGCCAATATCAGTTGTTTGTTCGTGGGATGATACGACAGCTGAGACTGTGTTCAGAGTCTAGTGAGATTGTTGTCGGTGATTTCCCAGTACGTTCTGATGTGCTATGCGATTGAGGTGTTGGGATCGACCGAGATCTATCGGGTAAATTCGTTGGTTTACCGCATGTGTCATGGATTGCGCGAAGGGTTGAGGTGAACTAGTTTTGTTCATCTTGGTAGCAAGTCAAGTGTGACTTGGGATTGTTATCTATGGTTGGATAACCAGTGTTGCGAATTCAATTGATATCTCGAGTGACGAGATAGTGGTGATCTTTAATCTAGACTACTAATGTTGTAGATGTTGCGGTCCCATCTATGTGTTCAGCATTATAGCGGTGACATTCTTTGAGAATATTAGTCAGCATCGAAGAAAATAAGTACGGAATGTAAGTCTGTCGATGCTAGGAACTTTTGGGATTGGTTGTATCTGGTCTTCTCGTTAGTACGAACTAATTCTAGCAAGAGGGATAGTCGGTATCAAGTGGTATACTTGACGAGGAACTATCACTGCTAAGGTTCGTAGGAACAGTGGGTATTCGAAGAGCAGTCGAGAGAACTCTATTGATTTTAAGGCTCGGTTATACATCCAAAAGATCGTTCTACTTCATGGATGACGGTGGGCATTGTCAGCGATCGAGACCCAGGTTTACTTCCATATTCTGGGGGAGTGTCCAGCGTGCTACGAGCACTGCTTTTAGTTTAAATACTGAATATCATCCAGAGATAGATGGTCAGATGGAGAGCGCTATCCATACCTTGGAGGACATGTTTTGGGCGTGTACTATGGATTTTTGGTTCAGTTTAGCCAGATCAGTTGTCATTGATTAAGTTCGCGTACAACAATAGGTACCATCGTAGCATTGGGAGGACACCTGTTAAGGCGTTGTATGGACGACTTGTCATACTCCATTCTTCTAGAAAGAAATGGGGGAGACAGTATTTCTGAGAATGTCACTTTTTCGTAAGATTCTCAGATTTAGTCTTAAAGGCAAGTTGTCTCCCTGATTTATCGGTCCGTTTGAGATCTTGGAGAACATTGGCGATTTTGCTTATCGACTAGCTTTGCCACCGTATCTTTCCAGTATTCACAACGTGTTCCACGTATCACTGTTGCGACGGTATGTGGCGGATGAGTCTCATATTCGGCAGCGGTCTGAGGTTCAAGTAAGTAAGGATTTTGTAAGAGTGGGTGCCCAGTGAGCCAACTGTGTGGCTATGGGCTTTGTTGACTCTTTGTATAAACAATCTTTTGTTTAATATTATTTACACTTTTATGGCAATGACTTTATATTACTTCATATTGTTATATTGTGATATACTATTGTTGTTTTGATAAAGACCTTGAATATACTATAGTGTATGTAAGATGTGGTAGAACATGGAGATGTCTATCATGAAATACATCTTATAGTCACTGTATATTCTAAAACCGTTCCTAGTCGATTGAGCCGTCCGATAATAAGGATAAGGATCGCTCGAGTTTGAGACTAGCATTTGCGATGCGGAGTACCACGTTTCATTGGTAGGGAACATGGAGATGTTCGAAGCATGCAAATGGATATTCATAGGATGAATAATCGAACTACCCTATCCGGACTTTCCAAGTGGTTATCACTTATCGAGTGGATAAAGTCCGCGGTTTTGGTTGTACACCATTAGTCCTTACGACTTGAAACATCATGGAGACTCTATATGCTAGTGCTGTGCTTTGACTCGTTTACCGACTCTATGGGGGTCATCAGGTGTCGAGATTGGGTACAGTTACGACACATATAGGAGTCAATGCATTGTTGTCAAGGATTCACCACATACTTGCGAGTGTGGATATCCTATGCGATCTGAGGAGATATTAGTGTGACAAATCTCTGGCCAGAGTACTTGATGTGATTTAAGAAATGGTTTCTTAGTAGCACATGCGATGTCACTAATTTGATCTTCAAGATGCATTGCATAGTTATCGAATCTTGAGCGACTCTCGATATACCAATGGTTGTTGATTCGATCGGGATATATGGATGAAGGGACCGTACTGTACGCTAACCAAAATCTACTGGTTCTTGTAGGCACTATCAGTGATACCTAGGGAATCATGGGGCGATGTTGCTAGGCGCTTTACCATGATTCGTTGGGCAAGTCGGAAAGTGTTGTTCCGAGTCACAAGGAGTTGTGAGCCCACGGCTAGCTGTATCCCTGAACCATTGAGGGTCACAGTGTAATGGAGTTTTAATCCCCGTTGAGATAGTTAAATTTAAAGAGTTAAATTTAATGAACTAAGGAGTTGGACTTCTTAAATAAGAGTAAGGGAGTAGGATTTCCTAAAATGACATAGGGATGGACATTTTTGGAAACCACTGAATTCGGATTCAGGAAAATTTATTTTGACTTTAAAACGTGCAGAAATGGTTTCTGTGCACATTGGTGAAATCGTTTTCATCAATCGGAGTCACGATGAATTTTATATTAATTTCTGAACGAGTGGGCTTTGCTTGTCGGGCCCCAGCTTATGACTAATGGGCCCTAAGGTGTTAGTGGCCTGCATTATAAATAAGTTATTTCAGTACAGAAATTACACACGATAGCTCATAATTTTGAGAGAAAAAAATCGAAACCCTAGCCCCCTCTCTCAAGCTTGGCCGTCGCCCCCCCTCCCTCTCTGTCTGAGAAATTCCGGTCTGTGATTTTGAATTGCAGTCTGGAATAGCGAATCAAATTCGTGTATTCTCTTCGCAGAAAACTTCTGATAGATTTTCTAGTGCAATCTATCAGAGGGATTAAACCTCTGTTCGTGGACCTGATTGAAGGCGTTCATCGGTTCCAGGGAGAGACAACAAGAGCAGAATTGTTCTGTTGGTGTCCATTAATCTCGTTGCGAGATTTGAGGTAAAATTTATTTAATTGTTATTTAAATTTTACACACACGTAATTCAATCGTTGTATGGTTGATACCCACACCATGGAATCGTTCCATGAGAAAATTTTAAACTTCCGCTGCACCGGGTATCAATCGTAATTGGTCTGGGATCTCGCCAGTTTTCCAACAGTGGTATCAGAGCCAGGTTGCTCAGATCAATCGATTGAATAATCAATTGTACAAAATTTTTGAGTCTCGGTTCATGAAACAAAATAAATATTTTTAATAAAAAAATTTTTTCGGGGCAAAACCCGGGCAGCGATTGGATCGCTGCCCGGTGGGGCAGCAATTGTTGCTGCCCCGGGCGGCGCACGGCGCCGCCCAAAGGGGGCGCACAGCGCCGCCCAAGGCGGCGACCGTCGCCGCCCAGGGCGGCGCACGGCGCCGCCCAGGGCAGCGCTGGGCGCTGCGCAGGGCAGCGCTCGGCGCTGCCCAGGGGCGGCGCTCGGCGCCGCCCAGCGCAGCGCTGGGCGCTGCGCAGGGCGGCGCTCGGCGCCGCCCAGGGCAGCGCACGGCGCTGCCCTAAGGGGGCAGCCGGGCTGCCCCCGGCCCGCGCCCCGGGTGCGGGCCAACCCGGGAGTGTCCCGGGTGGCCCGCGGGAAAAATTATATTTTTATTAATTTTAATATTTAAAATTTTATTTTTGGTACGGTCAAAAATTGTTTTTGATTGGTTCACGAGATTTCGGATCGAATTGTTCGAGTCCGTAAATTTTAAGATTGATTTTGGATAAATTTGAATTTTTGGAAAATTTTAATATTTTATCCGTAAATTGAATTTTGAAATCAATTATTTTGGTACAATTGATGATAAGATATGATCTTATGATATATTAAGTAAAATATGATTTTATTTGTAAAATTGGATTTTATAGATAAAATATGATTTTATTTGATATGGAGATAAAATATGATTTTATATGTGAAATGTGATTTTATATATAAAATATGATTTTATCTTGTTTAAATTTGAATTGCCACAGCATGTTATCCAATAAATTAATTTTGAATTAAATGTTATTGGATAAGGATGATCGATTGCCATGACCAATTTTGTAGGTGTATGTTAGGAATTTATATTTTGTCTTTATTGTTGTTGGTTTTATTAATGGGCCTGGTTTATGGCCCGATATGAATGTCATATGTAATAAAAGTGGGCTTGGTTTATAGCCCGTTCCCACCCCCTAAAAATGTATCCCCTACTTGTCATTGTTATTTAATTGTAAATACATTAGATTTAGTGGGAGATCAAGATTTGAAGATGGTGGGCCCAGCAGACAATGAAGACTGAAGAAATGTAAATTGGAAGCATATGTAATAGGATTGCATTTGCATACTGCATATTACCTAGGATTGGACTAAGACCCGTGATTGGCAACCACGGGTCAATTAGAAATGGAATCGATCATCCTATATAATATGTGATATTATGATTATATGCATGTTTAGACATAAATTGCGTGAATCCGGCAATGCATGCAATAAATTAAATATGATGAGACAAATATTTTTATAAATAAAATCCCTCATTTTAAATATGATTTAAAATTTATATCAAGATAAATAAAGGAAATTTAAATATTGTTTAAATGTTCCTACCTTCCATCAACGGTCAATGTATGTGATGCTACCCGCGGATACGGTCCGGCTCATATTATTGGGGGGGCCCGTCCGTCGGAAAGCTGTATATTGGATCGACAAATGTTGTAAGTTGGGTAGAACTCCCATGGGATCGGCTCATATTATTGGGGGATCCACATGGCGACCGTCCATCACAACTTAATATTGATGGGTCATCTTGACATGTCACTTTAAACGGCGTCATATTATTGGGCCCTTATTGGACATGAGGTAAATACATGGGGGTTGCTTTGGAAGCAATTGGGCTCTACCTTTTGAGAATTATGGTTGGCTGATATTATTCGGGACCATAAGTTTGTCAATTGGACTCCATGTTCTCACTAAGGAAAAAGTTTCCCGTTTTCACTAGAGGGTGGTGAAATCGTTAAAATAGTGGGAGTGAGATTCATAAAATTAAATTCGCCTATTTTATGTCTTAGTAAATTGTTAAACAATCATTGATATATGTCTGTTTTTCCTTTTCAGTATTTCATACAATGAATTCGCGAAATCCTTTATTCTCGATCCTCGAACAAAACAAGCTGACTGGCGCCAACTATACGGAATGGTTCCGGAAGTTGAAGATTGTCTTAACTTCGGAGAAAATGCTCTACGTGTTAGAGAAAGCACCTCCGAAGGAAGCACCAGCTGACATAAGTCCGGAGGAATTGGCCAAACTTGATGCATGGTGCGACCATGACATCAAGACCAAATGCTATATGCAAGCCTCGATGTCTGATGAACTCCAGAGGCGATTTGAGGACACGGTGAATGCTGCTGACATTCACACGCAACTCAAGGAACTTTTTGGGGCTCAGTCGAGGGCTGAAAGGTTCTCTACTGTTAAGGAGTTGATGACGTGCCGCATGCGTGAAGGGACTTCGGTCCGTGATCATGGGGTACGAGTGATTTGGCTCATACAGAAGTTAGCGACCCTTGATTTGGTGTTGGAGCATGAACTCAATGTGGACTTGCTGCTTCTATCTCTTCCTTCTTCATTTGATGGATTCGTGATAAATTTTAATATGAACAAGATAGAGGCCACCCTTGAAGAGATGGTCAATATGCTCGTTACATATGAATCCACACTTAAGAAGGATAAGCCAGCTTTCTTGGTGGGCTCCTCATCTTCTGCTAAGAAGGGGCCAAGTATGAAGGGCAAGAAACGTTCTGCCCCACCCAAGAAAGTGGAACCCGAGAAGAAGCAAAAGACAAAGGCTTCAAACGATGGAAAATCCAAGGATGTTTGCCATTACTGCAAGAAGCCGGGTCATTGGAAGCGCAACTGCAAGGAGTATCTTGAGCAGTTGGGAACTGCAAAGGGTATGTTCTATATCGAAATAAACATGTCACTTAATACAACTTCTTGGGTATTGGATACCGGATGTGGATCTCACATTTGCAATGATTTGCAGGTGATGACAAGAAGTCGCAGGCTTAGAATGGGTGAGACCCAGCTGAGGCTCGGGAATGGTTCCAGAGTTGAAGCTACGGCCATTGGAGATGTTTGTTTGATTTTGCAGAATGGTTTTAAATTATTGTTGAGAGATGTTTTATTTGTGCCAGATTTAATTAAAAACATTATTTCTATTTCTATGCTTGATAGAGATGGTTATTCTTGTAATTTTGTGAATGGGATTTGCAATATTTACAAGAATGAATGTTTAATTGGAAATGGACAACTTGAAAACGATCTATACAATTTAAAACTAAAAGACGTTCCAGTAAATTGTATTGACAAACCGGCGACAACAAACAAAAGGAAAATCGATAGTCAAAACCCGGCAAACCTTTGGCACGCTAGACTAGGTCATATTTCCTCAAGGAGGATGAACAAGCTAGTGGGAGAGGGCATGTTTGATATGTCTGATATTAACTCTCTACCTACTTGTGAATCCTGCCTAAAAGGGAAAATGACTAAATCTCCTTTTAAGGGGAAACCTGAGCGTAGTCAAAATCTGTTGGATTTGATCCATACAGATGTTTGTGGTCCATTTAGAGTAGGGACTCAACATGGCCACACCTACTTCATTACCTTTACTGATGATTATTCTAGGTATGGGTATTTATATTTAATGAAATATAAGTCTGAAGCATTTGAAAAGTTCAAAGAATTCAAGGCTGAAGTAGAAAACAAGCTAGGTAAAAGTATTAAAGCACTTCGATCGGATCGAGGTGGAGAATACTTGAGTACCGAGTTTTTGGACTATCTGAAAGAGAATGGGATTCTCTCTCAGTGGACTCCTCCTATGACACCACAGCTTAATGGTGTATCGGAGCGTCGTAATCGAACTTTGTTGGACATGGTTCGATCCATGATGAGCTTCACTGAGCTTCCACCTTCGTTTTGGGGCTATGCGCTTGAAACGGCGGTATTGTTGTTGAATAACGTCCACACTAAAGCAGTGGACAAAAACACCATACGAGTTATGGAATGGCAAAGCTCCTAAGTATTCATACTTGAGGATTTGGGGATGTCCTGCTTACGTGAAGCGGACAGTGGGAGATAAGTTGGATAGTCGATCCAGCTTGTGTTATTTTGTGGGGTATCCTAAGAATTCAATCGGATATTATTTCTATTATCCTGCTGAAACAAAGGTGTTTGTTTCACGGAATGCCACCTTCTTGGAGAAGGAGTTCTTATTGGATAAGAAAGGCGAGATGATGGAACTCGAAGAAGTTCGAGAAGAACCCAAAATACAAAATAACGATCCCACACCTCAGGAACCATTGCTGGACACGCCTGCACCTAGAAGATCCGAGAGGACTTCTAGACCTCCAGTTCGATATGGTCTTCTTCTTGAAGAGGGTCAAGATGAACCCGACATTGGATGTGATCCAAGAAGCTTCAAGGAAGCAATTTCTGATGCGGATTCGAATTTATGGCTTGAAGCTATGCAATCAGAATTGGATTCGATGCATACTAACCAAGTCTGGACTTTAGTGGATCCTCCCGATGGAATTGTTCCAATAGGGTGTAAATGGATCTACAAAAGAAAGCTTGGGCCTGATGGTAAGGTATTGACCTACAAGGCGCGATTGGTGGCTAAAGGTTATACTCAAAGGCAAGGAGTTGACTATGACGAAACCTTTTCACCAGTTGCAATGTTCAAGTCCATAAGAATCCTTATTGCCATAGCTGCATGGTATGACTATGAGATATGACAAATGGATGTGAAGACTGCTTTTCTTAATGGAGACATTAAGGAAGAAATCTATATGAAGCAGCCTGAGGCGTACACATCCATGGGAAGCGAGCATAAGGTATGCAAGCTTCAGAGATCAATTTATGGTCTAAAACAAGCATCAAGAAGTTGGAACCAGAAATTTGATGAAACAATTAAAGACTTTGGTTTCATCAAGAACCCGGAGGAACCTTGCGTGTACAAGAAAGTAGTTAAGGATGCGGTGACATTCTTAGTACTTTATGTTGATGACATCCTACTCATTGGGAATGATGTAGGGATGTTGCAGTCAACAAAGATATGGTTATCAGGTAGATTTTCGATGAAGGATTTGGGTGAGGCATCCTACATTCTTGGGATACAGATCTATAGGGATAGATCTAAGAGAATGATAGGACTCACTCAATCAACCTACATCGATACCATATTGAAACGGTTTTCAATGGATGGGTCCAAGAGAGAGGACATCTACCCATGTGTCATGGAGTTTCTCTATCCAAGTCTATGTGTCCCAAGACTGATGCAGAGATAGAGAATATGACACATGTACCATATGCGTCAGCTATAGGTAGTATCATGTATGGGATTATATCTACCAGACCGGATGTAGCATTTGCTCTGAGTGTCACGAGCAGATATCAGTCTAATCCTGGTCAAATGCATTGGAAAGCCGTGAAGGACATTCTTAAGTACTTGCGAAGGACTAAGAATATGTTCATGGTTTATGGAGGACGAGAACTCAAATTGGAAGGCTATACCGACTCTAGCTTCCAAAGTGATGTGGATGACTCGAAGTCAACCTCTGGATTTGTGTTCATGCTCAATGGTGGTGCTGTCTCTTGGAAGAGTTCCAAGCAGGACACCACAGCGGATTCCACCACTGAGGCTGAATACATTGCAGCATCAGCTGCTGCTAAAGAGGCCGTTTGGATGAGGAATTTCGTCCAAGAGTTGGGCGTCATTCCTGAATTTGTTGGTCCAGTCCCGGTGTACTGCGACAACACGGGTGCCGTTGCTCAAGCAAAGGAACCAAGGTCTCATCAAAGATCCAAACACGTACTGAGGAAATACCACATAATCCGGGAGATTGTGGAAAGAGGAGACATCAGTGTCGAACGAGTGGCCTCTGCAGACAATATCGCTGATCCACTTACTAAGCCTTTGCCAGGACCATTGTTTGACAAACATCGCGAAGCAATGGGTCTACGTAGTATGACTAGTTGGCTATAGGGCAAGTGGGAGATTGTAAGAGTGGGTGCCCAGTGAGCCAACTGTGTGGCTATGGGCTTTGTTGACTCTTTGTATAAACAATCTTTTGTTTAATATTATTTACACTTTTATGGCAATGACTTTATATTACTTCATATTGTTATATTGTGATATACTATTGTTGTTTTGATAAAGACCTTGAATATACTATAGTGTATGTAAGATGTGGTAGAACATGGAGATGTCTATCATGAAATACATCTTATAGTCACTGTATATTCTAAAACCGTTCCTAGTCGATTGAGCCGTCCGATAATAAGGATAAGGATCGCTCGAGTTTGAGACTAGCATTTGCGATGCGGAGTACCACGTTTCATTGGTAGGGAACATGGAGATGTTCGAAGCATGCAAATGGATATTCATAGGATGAATAATCGAACTACCCTATCCGGACTTTCCAAGTGGTTATCACTTATCGAGTGGATAAAGTCCGCGGTTTTGGTTGTACACCATTAGTCCTTACGACTTGAAACATCATGGAGACTCTATATGCTAGTGCTGTGCTTTGACTCGTTTACCGACTCTATGGGGGTCATCAGGTGTCGAGATTGGGTACAGTTACGACACATATAGGAGTCAATGCATTGTTGTCAAGGATTCACCACATACTTGCGAGTGTGGATATCCTATGCGATCTGAGGAGATATTAGTGTGACAAATCTCTGGCCAGAGTACTTGATGTGATTTAAGAAATGGTTTCTTAGTAGCACATGCGATGTCACTAATTTGATCTTCAAGATGCATTGCATAGTTATCGAATCTTGAGCGACTCTCGATATACCAATGGTTGTTGATTCGATCGGGATATATGGATGAAGGGACCGTACTGTACGCTAACCAAAATCTACTGGTTCTTGTAGGCACTATCAGTGATACCTAGGGAATCATGGGGCGATGTTGCTAGGCGCTTTACCATGATTCGTTGGGCAAGTCGGAAAGTGTTGTTCCGAGTCACAAGGAGTTGTGAGCCCACGGCTAGCTGTATCCCTGAACCATTGAGGGTCACACAGTGTAATGGAGTTTTAATCCCCGTTGAGATAGTTAAATTTAAAGAGTTAAATTTAATGAACTAAGGAGTTGGACTTCTTAAATAAGAGTAAGGGAGTAGGATTTCCTAAAATGACATAGGGATGGACATTTTTGGAAACCACTGAATTCGGATTCAGGAAAATTTATTTTGACTTTAAAACGTGCAGAAATGGTTTCTGTGCACATTGGTGAAATCGTTTCATCAATCGGAGTCACGATGAATTTTATATTAATTTCTGAACGAGTGGGCTTTGCTTGTCGGGCCCCAGCTTATGACTAATGGGCCCTAAGGTGTTAGTGGCCTGCATTATAAATAAGTTATTTCAGTACAGAAATTACACACGATAGCTCATAATTTTGAGAGAAAAAAATCGAAACCCTAGCCCCCTCTCTCAAGCTTGGCCGTCGCCCCCCTCCCTCTCTGTCTGAGAAATTCCGGTCTGTGATTTTGAATTGCAGTCTGGAATAGCGAATCAAATTCGTGTATTCTCTTCGCAGAAAACTTCTGATAGATTTTCTAGTGCAATCTATCAGAGGGATTAAACCTCTGTTCGTGGACCTGATTGAAGGCGTTCATCGGTTCCAGGGAGAGACAACAAGAGCAGAATTGTTCTGTTGGTGTCCATTAATCTCGTTGCGAGATTTGAGGTAAAATTTATTTAATTGTTATTTAAATTTTACACACACGTAATTCAATCGTTGTATGGTTGATACCCACACCATGGAATCGTTCCATGAGAAAATTTTAAACTTCCGCTGCACCGGGTATCAATCGTAATTGGTCTGGGATCTCGCCAGTTTTCCAACAGATTTGACATATGCTGAGAAACCTATTCGTATCCTGGATTATAAGGATAAGGTTTTACGGAACAAAATCATTCCTTTGGTTTTAGTTCAGTGGCAGCACCGAGGCACTGAGGAAGCTACTTGGGAGCTTGAAGAAAGGATGCGTGAAGACCATCCTGAGTTGTTTTGATTTCAGTTTTGAGTTGTATTCGGTTGTAACGTTTGATTTGAATAAGGAATGTTTCTGTACCTTGTATTGCATTCGGTACTTAAGATCTATTTTCGAGGACGAAATATCTTAATTGGGGGAGAATGTAGTACCCCGTAACCGAAATTGGTAATTAAGAGATTAATTATGTTAATTAAACCAATTTGGTATCTGAAGGATCGGAAGCTCTGAAGGTGAGATCGGAAGCTCCGATGCAGGATCGGAAGCTCCGATCGATATTACGTCATGCATGACATATGGCAGGATCGGAAACTCCGATCGGGATCGGAAGCTCCGATCGCCCTATCCGAAGTCAACCAGTGAGATTTTGACATGTGGCAGATAAGGATGTTCGAAAGCTCCGATGGCAGGATCGGACGTTCCGATCAAGGATCGGAAGTTCCGATCGAGGATCGGAGGTTCCGATCGATGCCTATAAATATAAGGTCCGAGGCATTCATTTCTTGCCAATTCCGAGTTCCTTTCCTTCGCCCTCGTGGCTCTATTTTAGGGCTTTGGATACTCTTATTTTAGAGTTGGAGTAGGGAACATATTTTAGTATAGTCAGACAGTGTCTGACATAGTAGCGGAGCAGCGCTCGTGTTGTAGAGCCGTGTTCGAGGCTATGGATTCGCAGCAGGGGAGTGCCCTAGTTGCGGGATAGTCGCCATCAGTGGGCTGACGACGGACGCAGGTATAGCTATGGTCTCCTTAAATTATTTAGGAGTATGCAATAGCTTAGTTAAGGCTTTTAGCGCTTATTAATGATGCATGGGTATTTGCATTGTAGACTTGATAATAGGCTTGGAACCTAGAGTGGGACTACTAGGACTGCCTTAGAAAGGTACGTAAGTACTGACTGAGATTGCCAGCGGATATGCATGCTTATATGTTGCATTTATGTGTTTGCATGTTATTATTGTTATACGGCATGTGCATATCATCTTGTGCCTATACATCTTTATATCTTTCGAGATGAGCCAGTTAGGGTTTCTCAGCCCTGTTAGGACGTTTGATATCGAGTACCCTTAGGTACTGATACCTCGAGGACTCCGCGGTCCGCGTCCGGGATTCGGGAATGAGTGGTCGCACACAGTGGTTAGCTACCTCGATGTGATGAGCTTATATCCCAGGTGCCAGTTTGAGCAGTTTGTATACAGTTATCCCAGATATGGATACCCGGTCATTTGCATGCATCATATTTGTATGTTTATTCGTGCTTTCGTATAGAGCTTAGAGCTCACGTCCAGTATTTTCTGTGTATCTGGATACCCTATTCGATGGGGCAGGTATAGTTGCAGGATTGAGCACCAGGAGCCTGGAGTAGCCAGTGACCTTGAAGACATCAAGATTGGCTGTAGGTTTTATTTAAAGTAATTCGATTGGGTTGTATAAATCGAGTTTGATTAGCCGGTTGTATTCTGCCGGTCTACTTGTATTTAGTCTTCCGCAGCAATTTGATTTAATGCATGCTTAATTATTCTCTTAACTCTGGTTAGGTAGTGGATCCGGGTCGGGTCGCTACAATAGTTATCGAATCTCGAACGACTCTCGATATACCAATGGTTATTGATTCGATCGGGATATATGGATGAAGGGACCATAATGTACGCTAACCAAAATCTACTGGTTCTTGCAGGCACTATCAGTAATACTTAGGGAATCATGGGGCGATGTTGCTAGGCGCTCTTACCATGATTCGATGGGTAAGTCAGAAATTGTTGTTCCGAGTCACAAGGAGTTGTGAGCCCACGGCTAGCTGTATTTCTGAACCATTGAGGGTTACACAAATAATGGATTACTAAAATCCCGTAGAGATAGTTAAATTTAAAGAGTTAAATTTAATGAAAGAGAAGTTGGACATCTTAACTAAAGGGAGTGAGATTTCCTAAAATGAAATAGGGATGGGCATTTTTGGAAATCACTGAATTCGGATTCAAAAAAATTATCTTGACTCTAAAAGATGTAGAAATGGTTTCTGTGCACGTTGGTTAAATCAGTTTATCAATCGGAGTCACGATGAATTTTATATTAATTTCTATAACAACATGCTTGGCTTGTTGGGCTTAAGTTATGGATTGTGGGCTTTAAGGAGTTAGAGTCCTGATACAATTATAACTAGAAATTATCTATAAATAGAGGTGTTGGGTTCGAAAATTACACACATTGAATACTTCGATTTTCGAAATTCACTCTATACTATTCAAGAGGATTTTTCGAAAATTCCTCTGTCCCTTTTGGAGAAAATTCGACTGGTGATTTTTGTGAAAAATTACAAATCGAATTAACAGATCATATCTGTTTATTCTCTACGTAAAACTTCTGATTGATTTCTAGTGCAGTCAATCAGAGGGTTTTTGTTTTTCATTCGTGGACCTAATTCCGGAGTTAGATCGTGACTGTCATCGGTTCCCGGGATTTACAAGAAGAGCAGATTAAATTTTGTTGGAGTCCACGATCAAGCCTTTGCTTGACAAGGTAAAAATTTAATTGTGATTTTATTTTTACTTGAACAAATTTAATCGTAAAAGTTTTAATACCCATATATGGAATCGTTCCATATAATAAAAATAAAATTTTTAAACTTCCGCTACACCGGGTATCAATTCTTAATTGATCTGAACACAGTTTTCCAACATTCTAGGCGTCCCATGGGGAATCCGGAAGTGGCATAGCGATCCAGGCGTCGTAGCGGAGCTGTGGCCTAGTTTTGAGGCACTCGACATCAAAGGGCTAACGACGGACGAAGGTATAGCTTTTGTTTCCTATAAATATTTAGGAGTATGCAATAGCTTAGTTAAGGCTTTTAGAGCACTATAATGATAGTAGTATCATTTGGCAGTGTAGAGCAGACTATAGGCGTGGACCTAGAGTTGGTAGAGCTTGCACTGATTTGAGGTACGAAAGTACTGTTCGAGATATCCTGACTGAGTATGCATGTATTATGTGACTGCAAGGTTTATATGTCATTGATTTATGCTGCATTCATTTGCATACTGAGCTATCTCCTTCGAGATGTCTGTTAGTATGGTTTTTCCTTATCCTGTTAGTGGTTGGATATCCATCGATTTGGGTCCGGAATATCCACTGGTATTATGGTATAGGACCCACCTCCTGAAGCAACGGCACAACGTGCTACATACCAGGGCCCGGTCTGTCTCTGTTATCTGATCCTTGACCTCGAGTTTATAGGGAGTTCACTTTGCATGCATGTATACTCATACTCTAGTGCTGAGCGTGTTATTCTCACGTCTCGTACTCTGTGTTTCTGGACACCCTATTCCATGGGGCAGGTTTGCGATTGGACGAGGCGGGTGGATCCAAGAGGGGCTAGGCAGTTGTTGGTCAGCTGGAGCTTTGCCTAGGTTTTATTCTGTTGTTATTGGATTGATACAACTATTCGATTTGGTTGTATTATATTTGGGTATTTACAGATTCCTTTCCTTGGGATTGTATATTTGTTTATGATTTCCACAGTTTTATTCTGATATTCATTTAATTAAGTTAATTGCATGCCTAAGTTCTGTTTAGTAGGTGATCCAGGTAAGGGTGTAGTAGCCCGTACCCTAATTGAGTAATTAAAGGATTAATGCTAATTAAATAAATTGGGTATCGGACGGATCGGAAACTCCGAAGGCACGATCGAAAGCTTCGAACAGGATCGGAAGCTCCGATGAGCGATCGGAATCACCGATGATATTACGTCATCCATGACGATTGGCTAGATCGGAAGCTCCGATCAGGATCGGAAGCTCCGATCACCCCTATCCGAAGTCAACAAGTGATATTTTGACACGTGGCACATCAGGATCTTCGGAAGCTCCGATGGCAGGATCGGACGTTCCGATTGAGGTTCGGACGTTCCGATCAAGGATCGGAAGTTCCGATCGTTGTCTATAAATAGAAGGCCGAGGCTTCACTTTCATTTGCCAATTCCGAGTTTTCCTTTCCATTCTAGTCCTTTTGGAGCTGTTCTAGTCTTCTTAGGCTTGGTCCGGAGGTCGGCGAGGCGTTCGGTAGTCGTAGCAATGTTGTGCCCAAGTTCTGGAGGCATCGACATCAAAGGGCTAACGACGGACGAAGGTATAGCTTTTGCTTCCTATAAATATTTAGGAGTATGCAATAGCTTAGTTAAGGATTTTAGAGAACTTAAATGATAGTAGTATCATTTGGCAGTGTAGAGCAGACTATAGGCGTGGACCTAGAGTTGGTAGAGCTTGCACTGATTTGAGGTACGGAAGTACTGTTCGAGATATCCTGACTGAGTATGCATGTATTATGTGACTGCATGGTTTATATGTCATTGATTTATGCTGCATTCATTTTCATCTTGCTGTATCTCTTTCGAGATGTCTGTTAGTAGGGTTGTACCCTATCCTGTTAGTGGATGGACTTCCATCGATTTGGGTCCGGCGTATCCATGGTTATCTCGGTATGGGAGCCACCTCCTGAAGCGACGGCATAGCGTGCTACATACCAGGACCCGGTCTGTCTCTGTTATTTGATCCTTGACCTCGAGTCTATAGGGAGTTCACTTTGCATGCATGTATACTCATACTCTCGTACTGAGCGTTTTATGCTCACGTCTCGTACTCTGTATTTTATGGACACCCTATTCCATGGGGCAGGTTTGCGGTTGGACAAGGAGGGTGGATCCAGGAGGGGCTAGTCAGTGGTTGGCCAGCTGGAGCTTTGTCTAGGTTTTATTACTGTTGTTTGGGTTTATACAGCTATTAGATTTGGTTGTATATCATTTGGATAAATTACAGATTCCTTTACTTGGGATTGTATATTGTTTATGGTTTCCGCAGTTTTATTCTGATATCTGTTTAATTAAGTTAATTGCATGCATAAGTTCTGTTTAGTAGGTGATCCGGGTAAGGGTCACTACATTTATGGTATCAGAGCATGCAAAAGAATTCTTGGGATTTAGTCTCATCATGAGGTATTTTTGTAGATGGCAAATCGTGACGACCGGAGTTCTCATGGCAGTGTTGGTGGGCGTTGGGGTGATGCCGACTGGGAGCCTCGTCGAAAACGGCATCATCGTCATCATGACGACGAGCATTTCACTGTGCGTCGATTCTTAGCTTTGGGTCCTAAGCCCTTAGTTGGAGGTGAGTCTCCGGAGGATGCGAAGAACTGGTTAGACCGCATGGAAACGACTTTTCAGACTTTCCAATGCACCGAGGAGCAGAAGGTGGAGACCCTTGGCTATCTTCTGGATGGGCGTGCGCGCAGGTGGTGGAGGTTTACTTCTGCACCTTTTGTTGCGGCGAGAGGAGTGGCCACCTGGGCCGAGTTTCGCACAGCTTTCAAAAAGCAGTATTTTCCTCCTGCACTCCGACAGTCAGAGGCAGGCGATCTACTGAGTCTGCGACTGGGAGCCATGTCTATCGATGAGTATCAGCAGAGGTTCTTTGATCTGCTATCCTATTGCCCCGAGATTGCTGATAGCTCAGAGATGAAGTATAATCTGTTCCTTCAGGGCCTTAACCCTGAGATCCATGACCATGTGGCGGTTGGCGACGAAATGTCCTATGAGGGTTTGGTGAGCCGTTGTCACCAGGCGGAGGACAGCATTCGGCGGAATAGGTCTTTCCCTCAGTCGAGGCCTGCTAGTTCTTTGGGTCCCCGTGCCCAATCTTTCAAGAAGTCTGGATCTTCTTCTTCCTCTAGTTCTGGAGGTGTTGTCCGTTTCGGTAAGAAGGACAAGTGTGATCACTGTGGGAAGAACCATCCATCCGACAAGTGCCGTAGAGTTTCTGGAGCTTGTTTCCGTTGTGGAGAGACTGGTCATATCCGGAGGGATTGTCCACTGTCTGGGGGAGGCGGTTCTGGTTCTGGTTCTAGTTCAGGATCGGGCTCTCAGGCCACCATTCAACAGAGGTCGCAGGGACAATCTGCTGGGAGTTCTCATTTGAGGCCACGAGCTTCTGGCCAGGTGTTTGCCCTGAGACATGATCAGGCTATGGAGGAGAATGAGAAAGTCATCGCAGGTACATTTCTGCTTTATGGTATACCTGCTATTGTACTTATTGACACTGGTGCATCTCATTCCTTCATTTCTGCACGTTTTGTTAAGAGGCATAAGTTACCATGCATTGCACTAGACGTAGTGATTTCTGTTTCTACTCCGACGGGCCAATCTGCTTTGGCTAAGCGTCTAGTGATGGGTTGCCCCTTAGAGTTTGAGGGTAACATTTTTATTGCGAATCTCATGGTCCTGGCGATGGACGAATTTGATTGCATTCTGGGAATAGATATGTTGACTACCTATCGAGCTTCAGTGGACTGCTATCAGAGATTAGTACGCTTTCATCCGAAGGGGAGTGAGAGCTGGTTTTTCTATGGTGAGGGAGCGCGACCCCCGATGCCTTTGGTATCAGCTTTGAGAGCCTGTCAAGCTCTAGAGTCTGGCGGGGAAGGCTACCTTATCTATGCAGTAGATTTGTCCGCTGAGAGCATTGGGATAGAGAGCATTCCTGTTGTGGATGAATTTCCAGATGTATTTCCTAATGAGATTCCGGGTTTTCCTCTTGCTAGGGAAGTCGAGTTTGGCATAGAGTTGATGCCGGGTACTTCGCCTATTTCTAGAGCACCGTATCGTCTGGCTCCATCAGAGATGCGTGAGTTGAAGAATCAGCTACAGGATCTTTTGGACAAGGGGTACATTCGTTCTAGTGTATCTCCTTGGGGAGCTCCTGTTCTCTTCGTGAAGAAGAAGGATGGGTCGATGCGGCTGTGCATTGACTATCGGCAGCTGAATCGAGTCACTGTGAAGAACAAGTATCCGCTGCCTCGTATTGATGACTTGTTCGATCAGCTGCAGGGCACATCAGTTTACTCCAAGATTGACTTGAGATCTGGGTATCATCAGTTGAGAGTCCGTGATCAGGACGTAGCCAAGACTGCATTCCGTACTCGCTATGGGCATTACGAGTTCCTAGTGATGCCATTTGGTTTGACTAATGCGCCGGCTATATTCATGGATCTGATGAACCGTGTCTTCTGGGAGTATTTGGACAAGTTTGTCGTGGTCTTCATTGACGACATCTTGGTGTATTCGCGTAATACAGAAGAGCATGTTTCTCACTTGCGGTTGGTACTGCAGACTCTTCGGGATGAGCAGTTGTACGCCAAGATAAGCAAGTGTGAGTTCTGGATGGATAGAGTGGTCTTTCTTGGCCATATCATATCCAGGGAGGGGATTTCTGTTGATCCAAGCAAGATTGAAGCGGTACTTAATTGGTCGCATCCGACGACAGTTGCTGAGATCCGTAGTTTTCTGGGTCTAGCAGGGTATTATCGTCGCTTCATTTTGAACTTCTCTCAGTTAGCTCGACCTTTGACGCAGCTTACCCGCAAGGGTGTGGATTTCGAGTGGTCCTCCGAGTGTGAGGAGAATTTCTGTGAGCTTCGACGGCGGTTGACTTCTGCGCCGGTGTTGGCATTACCGTCAGGATCTGGAGGGTTTGTAGTTTACACGGATGCTTCTCTTCAGGGGTTAGGTTGTGTCCTGACTCAGAATGGGCATGTGATCGCATACGCTTCTAGACAACTGAAGCTTCACGAGGACAACTACCCAGTCCATGATTTGGAATTAGCAGCCATTGTGTTCGCTTTGAAGATCTGGCGTCATTATCTGTATGGCGAGAAATTTGAGATATTCACCGACCATAAGAGTCTCAAGTATTTGTTCAATCAGGCGGAGTTGAACATGAGGCAGAGACGTTGGATGGACTTGCTTAAGGACTATGATTGCGAGATTAAGTACCATCCGGGAGCTGCTAATCTCACCGCTGATGCTTTGAGTCGCAAGGTGCGACTATCCGCACTTCAGACTTGTTCGATGTCTAGTGCGATCAGTGACTGTTGTACTTCAGGTTATACCTACAAGCATAAGAAAGGTATGCAGAGTATCCAGATGTTTGCGATATTATCTGAGCCAGCCTTGTATTCGCGGATCCGAGATTCTCAGATGTTTGATACGAAGACCCAGCGTTTAGCTTGTCTAGATAACGAGGGTAGCTCATCTGGATTTCATTATCAGTCAGATGGTTTTCTGTGTTTGTCTGGTAGGCTTGTGATTCCGCAGGATGAAGAGTTGCAAGAGGAGATTTTGTCTCAGGCACATCGCACTAAATTGAGTATTCATCCTGGGAGCAACAAGATGTACAAAGATCTACGTACTCGTTTCTGGTGGAAGGGAATGAAACGCAGTGTTTATCAGTTTGTTTCGAGATGTTTGGTGTGTCAACAGGTCAAGGCAGAGCACCGACGACCTGGAGGATTGCTTCACAGTCTGCCTATTCCTGAATGGAAATGGGAGTTTATCAAAATGGACTTTGTGACCCATTTGCCGGTATCCCCGAGGAACTGTGATGCTATCTGGGTTGTGGTGGACCGACTCACCAAGTCAGGAGATCGTTCGACTTCATGGAGTGCCTGTGAGCATTGTCAGCGATCGGGAACCCAGGTTTACTTATAGATTCTGGGGGAGTGTTCAGCGTGCGATGGGTACTACTCTCAGTTTGAGTACAGCCTATCATCCGGAGACTGATGGTCAGTCAGAGCGCACTATCCGTACTTTAGAGGATATGCTTAGAGCGTGCATCATGGATTTTGGTTCAGCCTGGAAGGATCATTTGCCGTTGATCGAGTTCGCTTACAACAATAGCTATCATACTAGTATTGGGATGGCACCTTTTGAGGCGTTGTACGGGCGACGTTGTCATACTCCACTCTTCTGGGAAGAAGTGGGGGAGAGACAGGCTGAGGGACCGGAGTTTATCCAGCAGCCGTTAGACATTGTTGATCAAATCAAGAAACGGATTAAGACTGCACAGGATCGTCAGGCCAGTTATGCTAATATCAAGCGTAGGCCCTTGCAGTTTGAGGTCGGGGAGAAAGTGTTTCTGAGAGTGTCACCTTTCCGCAAGATTCTCAGATTTGGCCTTAAGGGCAAGTTGTCTCCCAGATTTATCGGTCCGTTTGAGATCTTGGAGAGCATTGGCGATTTGGCTTATCGACTAGCTTTGCCATCGCATCTATCCAGTATTCACGACGTGTTCCACGTATCTCTGTTACGACAGTATGTGGCGGATGAATCTCATATTCTGCAGCGGTCTGAGGTTCAGGTAGACAAGGATTTGACTAATGTTGAGAAACCTCTTCGTATCCTGGATTATAAGGATAAGGTTTTACGGAACAAATTCATTCCTTTGGTTTTAGTTCAGTGGCAGCGCCGAGGCACTGAGGAAGCTACTTGGGAGCTTGAGGACAGGATGCGTAAAGACCATCCTGAGTTGTTTTGATTTCATTCTTTAAGTTGTATTCAGTAGCAAACTCTGTAAACGTTTGATTTGAAGAAAGAATGTTTCTGATTTATGTATTTGAATTCGGTACTTAAGATCTGATTTCAAGGACGAAATATCTTAAGTGGGGGAGAATGTAGTAGCCCGTACCCTAATTGAGTAATTAAATTATTAATGCTAATTAAATAAATTGGGTATCGGACGGATCGGAAGCTCCGAAGGCACGATCGGAAGCTCCGAACAGGATCGGAAGCTCCGATGAGCGATCGGAATCACCGATGATATTACGTCATCCATGACGATTGGCTAGATCGGAAGCTCCGATCACCCCTATCCGAAGTCAACAAGTGATATTTTGACACGTGGCAGATCAGGATCTTCGGAAGCTCCGATGGCAGGATCGGACGGTCCGATCAAGGATCGGAAGTTCCGATTGTTGTCTATAAATAGAAGGCCGAGGCTTCACTTTCATTTGCCAATTCCGAGTTTTCCTTTCCATTCTAGTCCTTTTGGAGCTGTTTTAGTCTTCTTAGGCTTGGTCCGGAGGTCGACGAGGCGTTCGGTAGTCGTAGCGGAGTTGTGCCCAAGTTCTGGAGGCATCGACATCAAAGGGCTAACGATGGACGAAGGTATAGCTTTTGCTTCCTATAAATATTTAGGAGTAGGCAATAGCTTAGTTAAGGCTTTTAGAGCACTTAAATGATAGTAGTATCATTTGGCAGTGTAGAGTAGACTATAGGCGTGGACCTAGAGTTGGTAGAGCTTGCACTGATTTGAGGTACGGAAGTACTGTTCGAGATATCCTGACTGAGTATGCATGTATTATGTGACTACATGGTTTATATGTCATTGATTTATGCTGCATTCATTTGCATCTTGTTGTATCTCTTTCGCGAGGTCAGTTAGTAGGGTTGTACCCTATCCTGTTAGTGGATGGACTTCCATCGATTTGGGTCCGGCGTATCCACGGTTATCTCGGTATGGGAGCCATCTCCTGAAGCGATGACACAGCGTGCTACATACCAGGGCCCGATCTGTCTCTGTTATTTGATCCTTGACCTCGAGTCTATAGGGAGTTCACTTTGCATGCATGTATACTCATACTCTCGTACTGAGCGTTTTATGCTCACGTCTCGTACTCTGTATTTTTTGGACACCCTATTCCATGGGGCAGGTTTGCGGTTGGATGAGGAGGGTGGATCCAGGAGGGGCTAGTCAGTGGTTGGCCAGCTGGAGCTTCGTCTAGGTTTTATTACTGTTGTTTGGGTTTATACAGCTATTCGATTTGGTTGTATATCATTTGGATAAATTACAGATTCCTTTACTTGGGATTGTATATTGTTTATGGTTTCCACAGTTTTATTCTGATATCTGTTTAATTAAGTTAATTGCATGCATAAGTTCTGTTTAGTAGGTGATCCGGGTAAGGGTCACTACAAAGGGTCACTACAAGAATTAACGATTTACAAGTAATTAATAATCCGATCATGTTTAGATGTAATAAAACATGATTAAGGGAGTCCCAGATGGATTAACAGAGTTCGGAAATGGATTCAGAACGCTCGATAATGGTTAGAGGTTTGTCGGGTTCGGAGGCTCCGTTGATGAGTTCGGACGGTCCGAAGTCCGGGTTCGGACGATCCGAAGAGTGGTTCGGACGCTCCGATCGTGCTGCCGACAATCATCATGGATGACGTCATTATGCTGACGTAAGTAGTGACATAATATTGGGTTCGGACGATCCGAAGTCCAGTTTGGACGATCCGAACTCCATCTATAAATAGGGGTGCCGAGCTCACTTTTGAGTGCAACAATTCCTCTCTTCTCTCTCGATTCCTTATCCTTCCAGCTCAGATCTAGCGAATTTTAGGCGTCCCGTTGGGAATCCGGAAGTGGCATAGCAGTCCAGGCATTTTAGCGAAGCTGTGGCCTAGTTTTGAGGCATTCGACAACAAAGGGCTAACGACGGACGAAGGTATAGCTTTTGCTTCCTAAAAATATTTAGTAATATGTTTTAACTTAGTTAAGGCTTTTAGAGGGCTATAATGATAGTAGTATCATTTGGCAGTATAGCGCGGATTATAGGCATGGACCTAGGGCTGATAGCACTTCCCTAGTATTTGAGGTACGGAAGTACTGTTCGAGATATCCTGACTGAGTATGAAAGTATTATGTGACTGCATGATTTATATGTCATTGATTTATGCTGCATTCATTTGCATATTGAGCTATCTCGTTCGAGATGTCTGTTAGTAGGGTTTTTCCCTATCCTGTTAGTGGTTGGACTTCCATCGATTTGGGTCCGGTATATCCACTGGTATTTTGGTATGGGAGCCACCTTCTGAAGCGACGGCATAGCATGCTACATACCAGGGCCTGGTCTATCTTTGTTCTGTGATCCTTGACCTCGAGTTTATAGAGAGTTCACTTTGCATGCATGTATACTCATACTCTCGTGCTGAGCGTTTTATGCTCACGTCTTGTACTCTATGTTTCTAGACATCCTATTCCATGGGGCAGGTTTGCGATTGGATGAGGCGGGTGGATCCAAGAGGGGCTAGGCAGTGGTCGATCTGCTGGAGCTTTGTTTAGGTTTTTATTCTGTTGTTTTGGGTTTATACAACTATTCGATTTGGTTGTATATTTTTGGATATTTATAGATTCCTTTTCTTGGGATTGTATAAATGTTATGGTTTCCATAGTTGTATTCTGATTTCTGTTTAATTAAGTTAATTGCATGCCTAAGTTCTGTTCAGTAGGTGATCTGGGTAAGGTCACTACAGAGGGTGCCCGGGGTCCGTGCATGCTTTTTAAAAAAAAATCTTTTTTTTCGGCCGCGACTTTTAGTAATGAATGAATGATTAATTCATGATTAGATGATTTGAACCGAGGTCCTCACATTAAGTGGTATCAAAGCGATAAGTTTCTTGATTTTATTAGAAGTGAGCCGGGTAGATCGAGTCTGCATGATTCAAATTCTCGCATGTGATTGAATTATTTAAGTTGATTATTTAAATTCCATGCGAGCATGCTTTATTATTGTCAATTAATTGAATTACATAATTTTGTGATTTAATTTATAAAACATCTATTATTTGAGATACAAACTACATTTATTTCCTGTTGAATCCGGATTCCATTGAAACTGCATGAGTACGTAGATCAGAGGTTGTTGGTCACTGAATTGATAAGATTGAGACATTGTGTCCTAATCTTTTTATTATCAGATGGGTCCTCGACGAGTGATTAACAGGAACCAACCAATAGTAACTCCTCCGAATGAACATGCGAGTACTGAAACTGATCAGATGGATGCCACAACAACCCCAATGGAAACCTTACTGAAGAGGTTCCAATCTTTCCGACCACCGACTTTGAAGGGTGCGGAAAATCCAGTTGACCGTGAGAGTTGGTTGGACAACATAGATCAGTTGTTTGATTCGCTAGACTATACAGATGACTGCCGAACCAGGTTAGTTATTCATCAATTACAGGGGGTTGCTAAGAACTGGTGGATAACGACTAAGAGAGATATTGAAAATCGAGGTATGGATATTACCTGGAGTCTGTTCAAAACTAAGTTTTATAAGCGGTTTTTCCTAGTTTCGTATAGAAAATATAAGGGACCCAAGTTTACGAATTTGAGTCGGGGGAACTTGAATATTGAAGAGTATGTTACTAAGTTTGATAGCTTACTGAGGTTTGCAACGCACATTGCCGACAACGAAGAAGCAAAAGAAGAACAGTTCATTAACGGTTTGAATCATGATATCTTCGTGTTGGTAAACACTTGTAGTAGCCCGTAACCAAAATCAGTAATTAAGGAATTAATCATAATTACTTGGGTAGAGTTCGGAAGCTCCGAAGGTGAGTTCGGAAGCTCCGATCAGGATCGGAAGCTCCGAACAGGATCGGAAGCTCCGATCGATATTATGTCAGGCATGACGTGTGGCAAGACCGGAAGCTCCGATCAGGACCGGAAGCTCCGATCACCCCTATCCGGAGTCAAAAAGTGATATTTTGACACATGGCAGATCAGGATCTTCGAAAGCTCCGATGGCAGGATCGGACGTTCCGATCGAGGTTCGGACGTTCCGATCAAGGATCGGAAGTTCCGATCATTGTCTATAAATAGAAGGCCGAGGCTTCACTTTCATTTGCCAATTCCGAGTTCTCCTTTCTTTTCTAGTCCTTTTGGAGCTGTTTTAGTCTTCTTAGGCTTGGTCCGGAGGTCGGCGAGGCATTCGGTAGTCGTAGCGGAGTTGTGCCCAAGTTCTGGAGGCATTGACATCAAAGGGCTAACGACGGACGAAGGTATAGCTTTTGCTTCCTATAAATATTTAGGAGTATGAAATAGCTTAGTTAAGGCTTTTAGAGCACTTTAATGATAGTATTATCATTTGGCAGTGTAGAGCAGACTATAGGCGTGGACCTAGAGTTGGTACAGCTTGCACTGTTTTGAGGTACGAAAGTACTGTTCGAGATATCCTGACTGAGTATGCATGTATTATGTGACTGCATGATTTATATGCCATGATATTATGCTGCATTCATTTGCATCTTGCTCTATCTCTTTCGAGATGTCTGTTAGTAGGGTTGTACCCTATCCTGTTAGTGGATGGACTTCCATCGATTTGGGTCCGACGTATCCACGGTTATCTCGGTATGGGAGCCACCTTCTGAAGCAACGGCACAGCGTGCTACATACCAGGGCCCGGTCTGTCTCTGTTATCTGATCCTTGACCTCGAGTCTATAGGGAGTTCACTTTGCATGCATATATACTCATACTCTCGTACTGAGCGTTTTATGCTCACGTCTCGTACTCTGTATTTTCTGGACACCCTATTCCATGGGGCAGGTTTGCGATTGGACGAGGAGGGTGGATCCAGGAGGGGCTAGTCAGTTGTTGGCCAGCTGGAGCTTCGCTTAGGTTTTATTACTGTTGTTTGGGTTTATACAGCTATTCGATTTGGTTGTATATTATTGGATTAATTACAGCTTCCTTTACTTGGGATTGTATAATGTTTATGGTTTCCGCAGTTTTATTCTGATATCTGTTTTATTAAGTTAATTGCATGCCTAAGTTCTGTTTAGTAGGTGATCTGGGTAAGGGTCACTACATTTATGGTATCAGAGCATGCAAAAGAATTCTTGGGATTTAGTCTCATCTTGAGGTATTTTTGTAGATGTCAAATCGTGACGACCAGAGTTCTCATGGAAGTGTTGGTGGGCGTTGGGGTGATGCCGACCGGGAGCCTCGCCTAGAACGGCGTCATCGTCACCATGACGACGAGCGTTTCACTGTGCGTCGATTCTTAGCTATGGGTCCTAAGCCCTTAGTTGGAGGTGAGTCTCCGGAGGATGCGGAGAACTGGTTAGACCGCATGGAGACAACTTTTCAGACTTTCCAATGCACCGAGGAGCAGAAGGTGGAGACCCTTGGCTATCTTCTGGATGGGCGTGCGCGCAGGTGGTGGAGGTTTACTTCTGCACCTTTTGTTGCGGCGAGAGGAGTGGCCACCTGGGCCGAGTTCCGCAAAGCTTTCCAAAAGCGGTATTTTCCTCCTGCACTCCGTCAGTCGAAGGCAGGCGAGCTACTGAGTCTGCGACAGGGAGCCATGTCTATCGATGAGTATCAGCAGAGGTTCTTTGATCTGCTATCCTATTGCCCCGAGATTGCTGATAGCTCAGAGATGAAGTATAATCTGTTCCTTCAGGGCCTTAACCCAGAGATCCATGACCGTGTGGCGTTTGGCGACGACATGTCCTACGAGGGTTTGGTGAGCCGTTGTCACCAGGCGGAGAACAGCATTCGGTGGAACAAGTCTTTCTCTCAGTCGAGGCCTGCTAGTTCTTTGGGTCCCCGTGCCCAAACTTTCAAGAAGTCTGGATCTTCTTCTTCCTCTGGTTCTGGAGGTGTTGTTCGTTACGGTAAGAAGGACAAGTGTGATCACTGTGGGAAGAACCATCCATCCGACAAGTGTCGTAGAGCTTCTGGAGCTTGTTTCCGTTGTGGAGAGACTGGTCATATCCGGAGGGATTGTCCACTGTCTGGGGGAGGCGGTTCTGGTTCTGGTTCAGGATCGGGTTCTCAGGCCACCGTACAGCAGAGATTGCAAGGGACAGTCTGCTGGGAGTTCTCATTTGAGGCCACGAGCTTCTGGCCAGGTGTTTGCCCTGAGACATGATCAGGCTATGGAGGAGAATGAGAAAGTCATCGCAGGTACATTTCTGCTTTATGGTATACCTGCTCTTGTACTTATTGACACTGGTGCATCTCATTCCTTCATTTCTGCACGTTTTGTTAAGAGGCATAAGTTACCATGCATTGCACTAGACGTAGTGATGTCTGTTTCTACTCCGACGGGCCAATCTGCTTTGGCTAAGCGTCTAGTGATGGGTTGCCCTTTAGAGTTCGAAGGGAACATTCTGTTAGCAAATCTCATGGTCCTGGCGATGGACGACTTTGATTGCATTCTGGGAATAGATATGTTGACTACCTATCGAGCTTCAGTGGACTGCTATCAGAGATTAGTACGCTTTCATCCGGAGGGGAGTGAGAGCTGGTTTTTCTATGGTGAGGGAGCGCGACCCCCGATGCCTTTGGTATCAGCTTTGAGATCCTGTCAAGCTCTAGAGTCTGGCGGGGAAGGCTACCTTATCTATGCAGTTGATTTGTCCGCTGAGAGTATTGGGATAGAGAGCATTCCTGTTGTGGATGAATTTCCAGATGTATTTCCTGATGAGATTCCGGGTTTTCCTCCTGCTAGGGAATTCGAGTTTGGCATAGAGTTGATGCCGGGTACTTCGCCTATTTCTAGAGCACCGTATCGTCTGGCTCCGTCAGAGATGCGTGAGTTGAAGAATCAGCTACAGGATCTTTTGGACAAGGGGTACATTCGTCCTAGTGTATCTCCTTGGGGAGCTCCTGTTCTCTTCGTGAAGAAGAAGGATGGGTCGATGCGGCTATGCATTGACTATCGGCAGCTGAATCGAGTCACTGTGAAGAACAAGTATCCGTTGCCTCGTATTGATGACTTGTTTGACCAGCTGCAGGGCACATCAGTTTACTCCAAGATTGACTTGAGATCTGGGTATCATCAGTTGAGAGTCCGTGATCAGGACGTAGCCAAGACTGCATTCCGTACTCGCTATGGGCATTACGAGTTCCTAGTGATGCCATTTGGTTTGACTAATGCGCCGAATATATTCATGGATTTGATGAACCATGTCTTCAGGGAGTATTTGGACAAGTTTGTCGTGGTCTTCATTGATGACATCTTGGTGTATTCACGTAATACGGAAGAGCATGTTTCTCACTTGCGGTTAGTACTGCAGACTCTTCGAGATGAGCAGTTGTATGCCAAGCTGAGCAAGTGTGAGTTCTGGATGGATAGAGTGGTCTTTCTTGGCCATATCATATCCAGGGAAGGGATTTCTGTTGATCCAAGCAAGATTGAAGCGGTACTTAATTGGTCGCGTCCGACGACAGTTGCTGAGATCCGTAGTTTTCTGGGTCTAGCAGGGTATTATCGTCGCTTCATTCTGAACTTCTCTCAGTTAGCTCGACCGTTGACGCAGCTTACCCGTAAGGGTGTGGATTTTGAGTGGTCCTCCGAGTGTGAGGAGAATTTCTGTGAGCTTCGACGGCGGTTGACTTCTGCGCCAGTGTTGGCATTACCGTCAGGATCTGGAGGGTATTTAGTTTACACGGATGCTTCTCTTCAGGGGTTAGGTTGTGTCTTGACTTAGAATGGGCATGTGATTGCATACGCTTCTTGACAGCTGAAGCTTCACGAGTACAACTACCCAGTCCATGATTTAGAATTGGCAGCCAATGTGTTCGCTTTGAAGATCTGGCGTCATTATCTTTATGGAGAGAAATTTGAGATCTTCACCGACCATAAGAGTCTCAAGTATTTGTTCACTCAGGCGGAGTTGAACATGAGGCAGAGACATTGTATGGACTTGCTTAAGGACTATGATTGCGAGATTAAGTACCATCCGAGAGCTGCTAATCTCACCGCTGATGCTTTGAGTCACAAGGTGCGACTATCCGCACTTCAGACTTGTTCGATGTCTAGTGCGATCAGTGACTGTTGTACTTAAGGTTATACCTTCAAGCATAAGAAAGGTATGCAGAGTATCCAGATGTTTGCGATATTATCTGAGCCAGCCTTGTATTCACGGATCCGAGATGCTCAGATGTCTGATTCAAAGACCCAGCGTTTAGCTCATCTAGCTAACGAGGGTAGCTCGTCTGGATTTCATTATCAGTCAGATGGCTTTCTGTGTTTGTCTGGTAGGCTTGTGATTCCGCAGGATGAAGAATTGCGAGAGGAGATTTTGTCTCAGGCGCATCGCACTAAGTTGAGTATTCACCCTGGGAGCAACAAGATGTACAAGGATCTACGTACTCGTTTCTGGTGGAAAGGAATGAAACGCAGTGTTTATCAGTTTGTTTCAAGATGTTTGGTGTGTCAACAGGTCAAGGCAGAGCACCGACGACCTGGAGGATTGCTTCACAGTCTGCCTATTCCTGAATGGAAATGGGAGTTTATCACAATGGACTTTGTGACCCATTTGCCGATATCCCCGAGGAACTGTGATGCTATCTGGGTTGTGGTGGACCGACTCAAAGTCAGCGCATTTCATTGCCTATAGCCGAGAGTACTCAGTGGATCGCATGACACGAATGTACATTTAGGAGATCGTCCAACTTCATGGAGTGCCTGTGAGCATTGTCAGCGATCGGGACCCCAGGTTTACTTCTAGATTCTGGGGGAGTGTTCAGCGTGCGATGGGTACTACTCTCAGTTTGAGTACAGCCTATCATCCGGAGACTGATGGTCAGTCAGAGCGCACTATCCGTACTTTAGAGGATATGCTTAGAGCGTGCATCATGGATTTTGGTTCAGCCTGGCAGGATCATTTGCCGTTGATCGAGTTCGCTTACAACAACAGCTATCACACTAGTATTGGGATGGCAACTTTTGAGGCGTTGTATGGGCGACGTTGTCGTACTCCACTCTTCTGGGAAGAAGTGGGGGAGAGACAGGCTGAGGGACCGGAGTTTATCCAGCAGGCGATAGATATTGTTGATCAAATCAAGAAACGGATTAAGACTGCACAGGATCGTCAGGCCAGCTATGCTAATATCAAGCGTAGGCCTTTGCAGTTCGATGTCGGGGAGAAAGTGTTTCTGAGAGTGTCACCTTTCCGCAAGATTCTCAGATTTGGCCTTAAGGGCAAGTTGTCTCCCAGATTTATCGGTCCGTTTGAGATCTTGGAGAGCATTGGCGATTTGGCTTATCGACTAGCTTTGCCACCGCATCTATCCAGTATTCACGACGTGTTCCACGTATCTCTGTTGCGACGGTATGTGGCGGATGAATCTCATATTCTGCAGCGGTCTGAGGTTCAGGTAGACAAGGATTTGACTTATGTGGAGAAACCTCTTCGTATCCTAGATTATAAGGATAAGGTTTTACGGAACAAAGTCATTCCTTTGGTTTTAGTTCAGTGGCAGCGCCGAGGCACTGAAGAAGCTACTTGGGAGCTTGAGGACAGGATGCGTAAAAACCATCCTGAGTTGTTTTGATAACATTCTTTAAGTTGTATTCAGTTGCAAACTCTGTAATCGTTTGATTTGAATAAAGAATGTTTCTGATTTCTGTTTTTGCATTCGGTACTTAAGATCTGATTTCGAGGACGAAATATCTTAAGTGGGGGAGAATGTAGTAGCCCGTAACCAAAATCAGTAATTAAGGAATTAATCATAATTACTTGGGTAGAGTTCAAAAGCTCCGAAGGTGAGTTCGGAAGCTCCGATCAGGATCGGAAGCTCCGAACAGGATCGAAAGCTCCGATCGATATTACGTCAGGCATGACGTGTGGCAAGATCGGAAGCTCCGATCAGGACCGGAAGCTCCGATCACCCCTATCCAGAAGCTCCGATCAGGACCGGAAGCTCCTATCAGGACCGGAAGCTTCGAAAGCTCCGATGGCAGGATCGAACGTTCCGATCGAGGTTCGGACATTCCGATCAAGGATCGGAAGTTCCGATCGTTGTCTATAAATAGAAGGCCGAGGCATCACTTTCATTTGCCAATTCCGAGTTCTCCTTTCCTTTCTAGTCCTTTTGGAGCTGTTTTAGTCTTCTTAGGCTTGGTCCGGAGGTCGGCGAGGCGTTCGGTAGTCGTAGCGGAGTTGTGCCCAAGTTTTGGAGGCATCGACATCAAAGGGCTAACGACGGACGAAGGTATAGCTTTTGCTTCCTATAAATATTTAGGAGTATGCAATAGGTTAGTTAAGGCTTTTAGAGCACTTTAATGATAGTAGTATCATTTGGCAGTGTAGAGCAGACTATAGGCGTGGAACTAGAGTTTGTACAGCTTGCACTGTTTTGAGGTACGAAAGTACTGTTCGAGATATCCTGACTGAGTATGCATGTATTATGTGACTGCATGATTTATATGCCATGATATTATGCTTCATTCATTTGCATCTTGCTGTATCTCTTTCGAGATGTCTGTTAGTAGGGTTGTACCCTATCCTGTTAGTGGATGGACTTCCATCGATTTGGGTCCGGCGTATCCACGGTTATCTCGGTATGGGAGCCACCTCCTGAAGCGACGGCACATCGTGCTACATACCAGGGCCCGGTCTATCTCTGTTATCTGATCCTTGACCTCGAGTCTATAGGGAGTTCACTTTGCATGCATGTATACTCATACTCTCGTACTGAGCGTTTTATGCTCACGTCTCGTACTCTGTATTTTCTGGACACCCTATTCCATGGGGTAGGTTTGCGATTGGACGAGGAGGGTGGATCCAAGAGGGGCTAGTCAGTGGTTGGCCAGCTGGAGCTTCGCTTAGGTTTTATTACTGTTGTTTGGGTTTATACAGCTATTCGATTTGGTTGTATATTATTGGATTAATTACAGATTCCTTTACTTGGGATTGTATAATGTTTATGGTTTCCGCAGTTTTATTCTGATATCTGTTTTATTAAGTTAATTGCATGCCTAAGTTCTGTTTAGTAGGTGATCTGGGTAAGGGTCACTACAACACTGGTAGGCCTAATAACTTTTCGGATGCATGAATCAGGCCGAAGGAGCTTAAGCAGGGCTGATGAGACAGAGAGGAACTCAGTTTGCACCTCAACAGCCGAGATAGTTTCAAACTCAGTCATCTCAACATCAAAATCAACCACAAAGATCCGAAGGAGGTAGCGGTAGTAGTAACAGAAGGGATTATTTCCCTCCGAAATGGAAACAGTTCAAGAAGCCTTGAAGTAGTTCATTGAGTTCTAGTGGCTCGAAGCAGTTTGGCTCCGGACAAAGTTCTAGTGCTTCAGGGTTATTGTACAGCAAGTGCGAATGCCGCCATGCTCGTGATCTATGTAGAGGAACTATTGGTAGTTTATGGATTTGACATCAGACTAGGCTGTTTGCAAAAATTTGTCCTCAGCGGAGCATCGAGAGATCGCTAGTTGGTAGTTCCTCTCGACCTATAGATCAGCCCGAGAGGCAAGCTTCTGCAGTTCACTATTTTCAGCCGCAACAGCAGAAATGACAAGGAGGTAACCTATTTTCAAATCAGTCTCCGATATAGCAGGCAAGAGTGTTCGCTCTTACTGAGGATCAGGATCAGGCATCACCTGACGATGTTATAGCAGGTAACTACTCAATCTTTGGTTATCCTGCTCATGTTTTGGAAATTCTTTGGTAAGGGTTATTGATCCAAAATTCCTTTAATATTTGTTTTGTCTATGACTAGGTTGTTGCATAAAGGAGCAGAAGGATTTTTTATTTATGCTATTGATGTCCTGAAGTTTAGCCCTGAGTTGATGGATATAACAGTGGTTAGAGAATTTGCCGACGTCTTTCCGAATGAGATTCATGGATTTCCGCCTATTCAAGAAATCAAATTCAGCATCGAATTGACATCAGTTACTCAACCAATTTCTAAAGTCCCTTACCGAATGGCTCCAATCGAATTGAAAAATTGAAAGAACAGTTTGAAGATTTGAATGCCAAGGGATACATCAGACCTAGTGTATCGCCTTGGGGTGCTCCTATTCTCTTTGTTCGGAATAATTATGGATCTATGCGACTTTGCATCGACTACCGTCAATTGAATCAAGAGACGGTAAAGAATAGGTATCCATTTCCTTGAATAGATGACCTTTTTGATCAACTGAAGGGTTCTTGTGTTCATTCAAAGATAGATCTGAGGTCCGGATATAATCAGCTGAGAGTTCGAGAGGAGGATGTTCCTAAGACTGCTTTTAAGAAGAGGTATGGCCATTTTGAATTCATTGTCATGCCGTTTTTGAATTGACAAATGCCTCGACAGTCTTTATGAGACTTATGAACCGTATATTCCAACGGTATTTAGATGATTTTGTTATTATTTTCATTGATGATATCCTTATCTATTCGCAGAGCCATACTGACCATGAAGTGCACTTGAAGACCGTCTTGCAGATTTTACGGACTGAACAGTTGTATGTCAAGCTGTCTATGTGCAAATTATGGTTGGATCGAGTCGTCTTTCTTGATCACATTATTTCTGGAGATGGTATTTTTGTCTATCCTAGCAAGATCGAAGCCGTTATGAATTGGCCAAGATCGGCTTCTGTGCTTGAGATACGAAGTTTTATGGGTTTAGCGGGTTATTATCAAAGATTCAACAAGGGATTACCATATATTGAAAAGCCGATTACCCATTTGACTCAAAAGAATGCACCTTTTGTTTGGACTGGAGAGTGCGAGGCCAGTTTTATTGATATGAAGAAGAGATTGGCCAGTGATCCGATTCTATCTATTTTGTCAGGTACTGGTGGTTTTTCTGCTTATTGCAATTCTTCTCACCGAGTTTTAGGATGTATTCTTATGCAAAGGAAGCACGTGATAGCTTATGCATCGAGGCAGCTGAAGCCGCATGAGACTCGATACCCGATACACGATCTTGAGCTTGCAACGATCGTCTTTGCTTTGAAGATCTGGAGACACTACCTTTACGGTGAGACATTCGAAATTTTTACAGATCATTAAATCTTGAAATATTTGTTTTCGCAGTCAGAGCTGAATATGAGACAAAGGAGATGGCTAGATTTGATGAAAGATTTTGATTATGTAATCAAATCTTATCCGGGGAAGTCGAATGCAGCTGCTGATGCATTGAGCCGAAAGCTCTGTCCTTTATCTCTTAATACTATCGGTGTTTCTCAGTTGATAGATGATTGTTGCACTTATGGCTTAGAGTTTGAGACTGATATGGGATCTATCCGAGTTTTTTCTATTCAAGCCGAGCCAGAGTTATTTGTAATGATCAAAGAAGCACAGAAATATGATCCGAGCATTCAAATTCGGTAGAGAAAGTAAGATCGAGACATCAGTCTGAGTTTCAGGTCAGGGATGATGTTTTGTTTCTGAATAACCATATTTTTGTTGGAGAACGCGGCGATCAGATCAATCAGAATTGATACCCGGTGCAGCGGAAGTTTAAAAATTTTATATGGAACGATTCCATAATGGGTATCAAAACTTAACGATTAAATTGTGTGTGTAAAAATTAAATAACAATTATAAATTTTTACCTCCAATCTCGAATCGAGATTATGGACACCAACAGATTGCTCTGCTCTTGTTGTATATCCCTGGAACTGATGGACAAACTGTTCTTCAATCAGGTCCACGAACGGATAATTAATCCCTCTGATAGATTTTCTAGTGCAATCTATCAGAGGGATTAATTATCCGTTCGTGGACCTGATTGAAGAACAGTTCGTCCATCAGTTCCAGGGATATACAATTCGAGATTCGATAACTATGCAATACATCTTGAAGATCAAATAGTGACATCGCATGTGCTACTAAGAAACCATTTCTTAAAACACATCATGTACTCTGGCCAGAGATTCGTCACACTAATATCTCCTCAGATTACATAGGATATCCACACTCGCAAGTATGTGGTGAATCCTTGACAACAAAGTATCGACTCCTATATGTGTTGTAACTGTACCCAATCCCGACACCTGATGACCCCAATAGAGTCGGTAAACGAGTCAAAGCACAGTACTAGCATATAGAGTCTCAATGATGTTTCAAGTAGTAAGGACTAATGGTGTACAACCAAAACCGCGGACTTTATCCACTCGATAAGTGATAACCACTTGGAAAGTCCGGATAGGGTAGTTCGATCATTCATCGTATGAATATCCATTTGCATGCTTTGAACATCTCTATGTTCCTTACCAATGAAACGTGGTACTCTGCATCGCAAATGCTAGTCTCAAACTCGAGCGATCCTTATCCTTATTATCGGACGGCTAAATCGACTAGGAACAGTTTAGAATATACAGTGACTATAAGATGTGTTTCATGATAGCCATCCCCATGTGCTACCACATCTTACATACACTATAGTATATTCAAGGTCTTTATCAAAAAAAACAATAGTATATCACAATATAACAATATGAAGAAAGATCAAGTCATTGCCATTAATAAAAGTGTAAATTATATTAAACAAAATATTGTTTATACAAAGAGTCATCAAAGCCCTTAGCCATAAGTTGGCTCACCGGGCACCCACTCTTTCAATCTCCCAATTGCCCTATAGCCAGCTAGTCATACTACGTAGACCCATTGCTTTGCGATGTTTGTCAAATAATGGTCCTGGCAAGGACTTAGTAAGTGGATCAGCGATATTGTCTGCAGAGGCCACTCTCTCGACAGTGATGTCTCCTCTTTTCACAATCTCCCGGATGATGTGGTATTTTCTCAGTACGTGTTTGGATCTTTGATGAGACCTTGGTTCCTTTGCCTGAGCAACGGCACCCGTGTTGTCACAGTACACCGGGACTGGACCAACAACTTCCGGAATAACGCCCAACTCTTGGACGAAATTCCTAATCCAAACGGCCTATTTAGCAGCAGCTGATGCTGCAATGTATTCTGCCTCAGTGGTGGAATCCGCTGTGGTGTCCTGCTTGGAACTCTTCCAAGAGACAGCACCGCCATTGAGCATGAACACAAATCCAGAGGTTGACTTCGAGTCATCCACGTCACTTTGGAAGCTAGAGTCGGTATAGCCTTCCAATTTTAGTTCTCTTCCTCCATATACCATGAACATATTCTTAGTCCTTCGTAAGTACTTAAGAATGTCCTTCACGGCTTTCCAATGCATTTGACCGGGATTAGCTTGATATCTGCTCGTGATACTCAGAGCAAATGCTACATCCGGTCTGGTAGATATCATCCCATACATGATACTACCAATGGCTGACGCATATGGTACATGTGTCATTTTCTCTATTTCTTCATCAGTCTTGGGACACATAGACCTGGATAGAGAAACTCCATGACACATAGGTAGATGTCCTCTCTTGGACCCATCCATTGAAAACCGTTTCAATATGGTGTCGATGTAGGTTGCTCGAGTGAGTCCTATCATTCTCTTAGATCTATCTCTATAGATCTGTATCCCTAGAATATAGGATGTCTCACCCAAATCCTTCATCGAGAATCTACCTGATAACCATATCTTTGTTGACTGCAACATCCCTATGTCATTCCCAATGAGTAGGATGTCATCAACATAAAGTACTAAGAATGTCATAGCATCCTTAACTACTTTCTTGTACACGCATGGTTCCTCCGGGTTCTTGATGAAACCAAAATCCTTTATTGTTTCATCAAATTTCTGGTTCCAACTTCTTGATGCTTGTTTGAGACCATAGATTGATCTCTGAAGCTTGCATACCTTATGCTCGCTTCCCATGGATGTGTATCCCTCAGGCTGCGTCATATAGATCTCTTCCTTAATGTTTCCATTAAGAAATGCAGTCTTCACATCCATTTGCCATATCTCATAGTCATACCAAGCAGCTATGGCAATAAGGATTCTTATGGACTTGAACATTGCAACTGGTGAAAAGGTTTCATCATAGTCAACTCCTTGTCTTTGAGTATAACCTTTTGCCACCAATCGCGCCTTGTAGGTCAATACCTTACCATCAGGCCCAAGCTTTCTCTTGTAGATCCATTTATACCCTATTGGAACAATTCCATCGGGAGGATCTACTAAAGACCAAACTTGGTTTGTATGCATCGAATCTATTTCCGACTGCATAGCTTCAAGCCATAAATTTGAATCCGCATCAGAAATTGCTTCCTTGAAGTTTCTTGGATCACATCCAATGTCGGGTTCATCTTGATCCCCTTCAAGAAGAAGACCATATCGAATAGGAGGTCTAGAAGTCCTCTCGGATCTTCTAGGTATAGGCGTGTCCATCAATGGTTCCTGAGGTGTAGGATCATTATTTTGTATTTCGGGTTCTTCTCGAATTTCTTCGAGTTCCATCATCTCTCCTTTCTTATCCAATAAGAACTCCTTCTCCAAGAAGGTGGCATTCCTTGAAACAAACACCTTTGTCTCAACAGGATGATAGAAATAATATCCGATTGAATTCTTCGGATACCCTACAAAATAACATAAGGTGGATCGACTATTCAACTTATCTCCCACTGTCTGCTTCACGTAAGCAGGACATCCCCAAATCCTCAAGTACGAATACTTAGGAGCTTTGCCATTCCATAACTCGTATGGTGTTTTGTCCACTGCTTTGGTGTGGACGTTGTTCAACAACAACACCGCCGTTTCAAGCGCGTAGCCCCAAAACGAAGGTGGAAGCTCAGTGAAGCTCATCATGGATCGAACCATGTCCAACAAAGTTCGATTACGACGCTCCGATACACCATTCAGCTGAGGTGTCATAGGAGGAGTCCACTGAGAGAGAATCCCATTCTCTTTCAGATAGTCCAAAAACTCGGTACTTAAGTATTCTCCACCTCGATCCGATCGAAGTGCTTTAATACTTTTACCTAGCTTGTTTTCTACTTCAGCCTTGAATTCTTTGAACTTTTCAAATGCTTCAGACTTATATTTCATTAAATATAAATACCCATACCTAGAATAATCATCAGTAAATGTAATGAAGTAGGTGTGGCCATATTGAGTACCAATTCTAAATGGACCACAAACATCTATATGGATCAAATCCAACAGATTTTGACTACGCTCAGGTTTCCCCTTAAAAGGAGATTTAGTCATTTTTCCTTTCAGGCAGGATTCACAAGTAGGTAGAGAGTTAATATCAGACATATCAAACATGCCCTCTCCTACTAGCTTGTTCATCCTCCTTGAGGAAATATGACCTAGCTTAGCATACCAAAGGTTTGCCGGGTTTTGACTATCGATTTTCCTTTTGTTTGTTGTTGCCGGTTTATCAACATAATTTATTGGAACGTCTTTTAATTTTAAGTTATATAGATCGTTTTCAAGTTGTCCATTTCCAATCAAACATTCATTCTTATAAATATTGCAAATCCCATTCACAAAATTGCAAGAATAACCATCTCTATCAAGCATAGAAACAGAAATAATGTTTTTAATCAAATCTGGAACAAATAAAACATCTCTCAAAAGTAACTTAAAACCGTTCTGCAAAATTAAATAAATATCTCCCACAGCTTTAGCTTCAACTCTGGAACCATTTCCGAGCCTCAGCTGGGTCTCACCCATTCTAAGCCTGCGACTTCTTGTCATCACCTTCAAATCATTGCAAATGGGAGATCCACATCCGGTATCCAATACCCAAGAAGTAGTATTAAGTGAAACATTTATTTCAATATAGAACATACCCTTGGCAGTTCGCAACTGCTCTAGATATTCCTTGCAGTTACGCTTCCAATGGCCGGGCTTCTTGCAGTAATGGCAAACATCCTTGGACTTTTCCATGTTTGAAGCCGTTGTCTTGTTCTTCTTCTCGGGTCCGGTTTTCTTGGGTGGGGCAGAACGTTTCTTACCCTTTGTACTTGGCCCCTTCTTAGCAGAAGAAGAGGAGCCCACCAAGAAAGCCGGTTTATCCTTCTTTAAAGTGGATTCATATGTTACAAGCATATTGACCATCTCTTCAAGGGAGGCCTCTATCTTGTTCATATTAAAATTCACCACAAATCCGTCAAACGAAAAAGGAAGAGATAGAAGTAATAAGTCCACGTTGAGTTCATGCTCCAACACCAAATCAAGCGTTACCAACTTCTGTATGAGCCAAATCACTCGTACCCCATGATCACGGACCGAAGTCCCTTCACGCATGCGACACGTCATTAGCTCTTTTACAGTAGCGAACCTTTCATCTCTCGATTGAGCCCCAAAAAGTTCCTTGAGTTGTACGTGAATGTCAGCAGCATTCACGGTATCCTCAAATCGCCTCTGAAGTTCATCAGACATCGAGGCTTGCACATAGAATTTGGCCTTGATATCATGGTCCCACCATTTATCAAGTTTGGCCAACTCTTCCGGACTTATGTCAGCTAGTGCTTCCTTCGGAGGAGATTTTTCTAACACATAGAGCATCTTCTCCGAAGTCAAGACAATCTTCAACTTACGGAACCATTCCGTATAGTTTGCGCCAGTCAATTTATTTTGTTCGAGGATAGAGAATAGTGGATTACGCGAATTCATCTTTATGAAATACTGAAAAAAAAACAGACAATAATCAGTGATTGTTTAATTAATTTACTAAGACATAAAATAGGCGAAATTTATTTTATGAATCTCACTCCCACTATTTTAACGATTTCACTACCCTCTAGTGAAAACGGGAAACTGTTTTCCTTAGTGAGAACATGGAGTACAATTGACAAACTATGGTCCCGAATAATATCAGCCAACCATAATTTTCAAAAGGTAGAGCCCAATTGCTTCCAAAGCAACCTCCACGTTTTTACCTCATGTCCAATAAGGGCCCAATAATATGATGCCGTTTATTGTGACATGTCAAGATGACCCATCAATATTAAGTTGTGATGGACGGTCGCCATGTGGATCCCCCAATAATATGAGCCGATCCCATGGGAGTTCCACCCAACTTACAACATGTGTCGATCCAATGTACAGCTTTCCGACGAACGGGCCCCCCCAATAATATGAGCCGGACCGTATCCGCGGGTAGCATCTCATACATTGATCGTTGATGGAAGGTAGGAACATTTAAACAATTTTAAATTTCCTTTATTTATCTTGATATCAATTTTAAATCATATTTAAAATGAGGGATTTTAATTTTTGAAAATTTGTCTCATCATTTTAAAATTTGTATGCTTGCGGGATTCATACAATTTTGTCTAAAACATGAATACAACTATAATATCATATATTATATAGGATGATCGATTCCATTTCTAATTGACCCGTGGTTGCCAATCACGAGTCTTAGTCCAATCCTAGGTAATATGCAGTATGCAATGCAATCCTATTACATTGAGCTTCCAATTTACATTTCTTCTGTCTTTATTTTCTGCTGGGCCCACCTCCGTCTTCAAATCTTCATCTCCCACTAAGTCTAATGTATTTACAATAAATAACCATGACAAGTAGGGGATACATTTCAAGGGGTGGGAACGGGCCATAAACCAGGCCCACTTTTATTACATATGACAATTCATATTGGGTCATAAACCAGGCCCATTAATAAATCCAACAACAATAAAAACAAATGTAAATTCCTAACATACACCTACAAAATTGGTCATGGCAATCGATCATCCTTATCCAATAACATTTAATTCAAAATTAATTTATTGGATAACATGCAATGGAAATTTAAATTTAAAAGGATAAAATCATATTCCATATATAAAATCTTATTTTACATACAAAATCATATTTTATCTTTTTATCAAATAAAATCATATTTTATCTATAAAATCCAATTTTATATATAAAATCATATTTTACTCAATATATCCATAAGATCATATCTTATCATCAATTGTACCAAAAATAATTAATTTCATAAAATCTGATTTAACGGATAAAATATTTAAATTTTCCAAAAATTCAAATTTATCCAAAAATCAATTTTAAAATTTTCGGACTCGAACAATTCGATCCGATGCCTCGTGGACCAATCAAAAACAATTTTTGATCGGACCAAAAATAGAATTTTAACATATTAAAATTTAATTTTAAAATTAAAAAATTAATTTTTCGCGGGCCGCCCGGGACGTTCCCGGGCTGCCCGCGCCCCAAAGGGCTCGGGCCGGGCAGCCCGGCTGCCCCTAGGGCAGCGACGATCGCTGCCCCTCCCCCCGGGCAGCGATCCAATCGCTGCCCGGGTTTTGCCCGAAATTTTTTTTTTATTTTTAAAATATTTATTTTGTTTCAAAAAACCGAGGCTAAAAAATTTTTGTACAATCGATTAATTTAATCGCTTGATCTGAGCAACCTGGCTCTGATACCACTGTTGGAGAACGCGGCGATCAGATCAATCAGAATTGATACCCGGTGCAGCGGAAGTTTAAAAATTTTATATGGAACGATTCCATAATGGGTATCAAAACTTAACGATTAAATTGTGTGTGTAAAAATTAAATAACAATTATAAATTTTTACCTCCAATCTCGAATCGAGATTATGGACACCAACAGATTGCTTTGCTCTTGTTGTATATCCCTAGAACTGATGGACGAACTGTTCTTCAATCAGGTCCACGAACGGATAATTAATCCCTCTGATAGATTGCACTAGAAAATCTATCAGAAGTTTCTACGAAGAGAATTAACGAATTTGATCCGTTAAACCAGACTGTAATTGAAAATTCACTGACTGGATTTTTTCGAGCAGAGGGGAGGGGGGCGGCGGCCACACTTAATAAAATTAGGGTTTTTCGAAAATAATTTTGTGACCTGTTGTGTTTAATTTCTGTACTGCAATAACTTATTTATAATGTAGGCCGCTAACAGCTTAGGGCCCATTAGTCATAAGTTCAAGCCCGACAAGCAAAGCCCGCATTTTCAGAAATTAATATAAAATTCATAATGACTTCGATTGATAAACCGATTTCACCAATGTGCACAGAAACCATTTCTGCACCTTTTAAAGTCAAGATAAATTTTTCTGAATCCGAATTCAGTGATTTCCAAAAATGCCCATCCCTATGTCATTTTAGAAAATCTTACTCCTCTACTCTTAAATAAGAAGTCCCACTTCTTTGTTCATTAAATTTAACTCTTTAAATTTAACTATCTCAACGGGGATTAAAAATCCATTACTCTGTGTGACCCTCAATGGTTCAGGGATACAGCTAGCCGTAGGCTCACAACTCCTTGTGACTCAGAACAACAATTTTCGACTTGCCCATCGAATCATGGTAAGAGCGCCTAGCAACATTGCCCCATGATTTCCTAGGTATCACTGATAGTGCCTGCAAGAACCAATAGATTTTGGTTGGCGTACAGTACGGTCCCTTCATCCATATATCCCGATCGAATCAACAACCATTGGTAAATCAAGAGTCGTTCGAGATTCGATAACTATGCAATACATCTTGAAGATCAAATAGTGACATCGCATGTGCTACTAAGAAACCATTTCTTAAAACACATCATGTACTCTGGCCAGAGATTCGTCACACTAATATCTCCTCAGATTACATAGGATATCCACACTCGCAAGTATGTGGTGAATCCTTGACAACAAAGCATCGACTCCTATATGTGTTGTAACTGTACCCAATCCCGACACCTGATGACCCCAATAGAGTCGGTAAACGAGTCAAAGCACAGTACTAGCATATAGAGTCTCAATGATGTTTCAAGTAGTAAGGACTAATGGTGTACAACCAAAACCGCGGACTTTATCCACTCGATAAGTGATAACCACTTGGAAAGTCCGGATAGGGTAGTTCGATCATTCATCGTATGAATATCCATTTGCATGCTTTGAACATCTCTATGTTCCTTACCAATGAAACGTGGTACTCTGCATCGCAAATGCTAGTCTCAAACTCGAGCGATCCTTATCCTTATTATCGGATGGCTCAATCGACTAGGAACAGTTTAGAATATACAGTGACTATAAGATGTGTTTCATGATAGCCATCCCCATGTGCTACCACATCTTACATACACTATAGTATATTCAAGGTCTTTATCAAAAACAACAATAGTATATCACAATATAACAATATGAAGAAAGATAAAGTCATTGCCATTAATAAAAGTGTAAATTATATTAAACAAAAGATTGTTTATACAAAGAGTCATCAAAGCCCTTAGCCATAAGTTGGCTCACCGGGCACCCACTCTTTCAATTTTTGTGCCTGATATATCTGAGTTGAGAAAGCGTGTTCTTAGAGAGGCACATTGCAGTCGGTTCAGTGTTCATCCAGGTGGTCGAAATATGTATAATGATTTGAAGAATCAGTTCTGGTGGAAGCAGATGAAGAGTGATGTCATGAGATTTGTTTCCCGAGGTTTGAACTGTCAGCAGGAGAAAGTAGAGAGAAAGAGACCAGGAGGCCTGTTACACAGTTTACCTGTTCTTGAATGGAAATGGGATCATATGTCGATTGATTTTGTCACAAAATTACCGCGTTCAGTCCGAGGTTCTGACCCGAGTTGGCAGAAGAGTGGAAATTCTTTGGTAAGGGTTACAGATCCAAAATTTAATATCTGTTTTGTCTTTGACTCGGTTGTTGCATAAAGGAGCAGAATGATTTTTTATTTATGTAATTTACGTCCTGAAGTCTAGCCCTGAGTTGATGGATATAACAGTGGTTAGAGAATTTGCTGACGTCTTTCCGGATGAGATTCATGGATTTCCGCCTATTCGAGAAATCAAATTCAGCATCGAATTGACATCAGGTACTCAACCAATTTCTAATTCCCCTTACTGAATGGCTCCAATCGAATTGAAAAATTTAAAGAACAATTTGAAGATTTTATTGCCAAGGGATACATCAGACCTAGTGTATCGCCTTGGGGTGCTTCTGTTCTCTTTGTTCGGAAGAAATATGTATCTATGCCACTCTGCATCGACTACCATCAATTGAATCAAGCGACGGTAAAGAATAGGTATCCATTGCCTTGAATAGATGACCTTTTTTTATCAATTGCAGGGTTCTTGTGTTTATTCAAAGATAGATCTGAGGTCCGGATATAATCAGCTGAGGGTTCAAGAGGAGGATGTGCCTAAGACTTCTTTTAAGACGAGGTATGGCCATTTCGAATTCATTGTCATGCCGTTTGAATTGACAAATGCCTCGACAGTCTTTATGGGACTTATGAATCGTATATTCCAGCGGTATTTAGATGAGTTTGTTATTATTTTCATTGATGATATCCTTATCTATTCGAAGAGCCATACTGACCATGCAGTGCACTTGAAGACCATCTTGCAGATTTTACGGACTAAACAGTTGTATGTCAAGCTGTCTATGTGCGAATTCTGGTTGGATCGAGTCGTCTTTCTTGGTCACATTATTTCTGGAGATGGTATTTTTGTCTATCCAAGCAAGATCGAAGCCGTTGTGAATTGGCCAAGATCGACTTCTGTGCTTGAGATCCAAAGTTTTATGGGTTTAGCGGGATATTATCAATGATTCAACGAGGGATTACCATATATTGCAAAGCCGATTACCCATTTGACTCAGAAGAATGCACCTTTTGTTTGGACTGGAGAGTGCGAGGCCAGTTTTATTGATCTGAAGAAGAGATTGACCAGTCATCCGATTCTATCTATTCCGTCAGGTACTGGTGGTTTTTTTGTTTATTGAGATTCTTCTCACCGAGGTTTAGGATGTATTCTTATGAAAAGGAAGCACATGATAGCTTATGCATCGAGGAAGCTGAAGCCGCATGAGACTCGATACCCGATACACGATCTTGAGCTTGCAACGATCGTCTTTGCTTTGAAGATCTGGAGACACTACCTTTACGGTGAGACATTCCAAATTTTTATAGATCATTAAAGCTTGAAATATTTGTTTTCGCAGTCAGAGCTGAATATGAGACAGAGGAGATGGCTAGATTTGATGAAAGACTTTGATTATGAAATCAAATATTATCCGGGGAAGTGGAATGCAGCTGCTGATGCATTGAGCCGAAAGCTCTATTCTTTATCTCTTTATACTATCGGTGTTTCTCAGTTGATAGATGATTTTTGCACTTCTGGCTTAGAGTTTGAGACTTATAGGGGATCTATCCGAGTTTTTTCTATTCAAGCCGAGCAAGAGTTATTTGTAATGATCAAAGAAGCATAAAAATCTGATCCGAGCATTCAGAATTCGATAGAGAAAGTCAGACCGGGACATCAGTCTAAGTTTCAGGTCAGGGATGATGTTTTGTTTGTGAATAACCATATTTTTGTGCCTGATATATCTGAGTTGAGACAGCGTATTCTTCGAGAGGCACATTGCAGTCGGTTCTGTGTTCATCCAGGTGGCCGAAAGATGTATAATGATTTGAAGAATCAGTTCTGGTGGAAGCAGATGAAAAGTGATGTCACAAGATTTGTTTCCCGATGTTTGAATTGTCAGCAGGTGAAAGTAGAGAAAAAGAGACCGGGAGGCCTGTTACACAATTTACCTGTTCTTGAATGGAAATGGGATCATATCTCGATTGATTTCGTCACAAAATTACCGCGTTCAATCCGAGGTTGTCATGCGATCTGGGTAGTGATTGACCGACTGATGAAATATGCTTGTTTCATTTTGTACAGAATGACTTATCGACTTGATCAGATGGCCGAGTTGTATGTCAGGGAGATTGTGAGATTTCATGGTGTACCGAAGTCGATCGTTCAGACAGAGATCCTTGTTTTACTTCTAACTTTTGACACAGTCTACAGGAGGCACTTGGTACTCGTTTGCACTTGAGTACAGTATATCATCCTCAGACTGTCGGGCAGTTTGAGCGGACGATTCAGACTCTTGAAGATATGCTAGGAGCCGTAGTGCTTGATTTTGGCACTAGTTGGTAGGATTCGTTGCCTCTTGTCGAGTTTTCATACAACAACAACTTTTAGACGAGTATTGGTATGGCACCATTCAAAGCGTTGTACGGAAAGAAGTGCAGATCTCCTTTGTTTTGGGATGAGATTTCTGAGTCGCCTGTTTTGGGACCAGATATGATTCGGGATATGACTGAGCAGGTGAAGATTATTCAGTTGAGAATGAAGACATCTCAGAACAGATAGGCAAAGTACACAAATATCAGACGCTGACCTCTATATTTTGATCAGGGAGACCAAGTATTTCTGAAGATTTCTCCTTTCATAGGCACTATCTGATTCGGAAAGAGAAGGAAGCTATCTCCGAGATTTATTGGACAATATGAGATTCTGGAGAAGATAGGCGATCTGGCCTACAGATTAGAACTTCCTCCATCTTTATCTTGTATTAAAGACGTCTTTCACGTCTCTATGTTGCGGAAATATCATCATGATCCATCTCATATTCTTCAGCCTAACGAGGCCAATCTTGACGAGACTATGAGCTACTTCGAGCGACCTATTCAGATTCTCGACCGAAAGAAGAAGCAGCTAAGAAACAAGACAATTACATTGGTGAATGTCCAGTGGAGCCGTCATGGAGTCGAAGAAGCGACTTGGGAGACCGAGTTTGATATTAGACAATGATTTCCAGAGTTATTCTGATGACATGTGTTCTTATTTCAGTTTCTGGTTCTTTATTCTCTATCTTATGTTTGATTATATTCGATTTTGAGGACGAAATATATTCTTACAAGGGGAGAATTGTAACGCCCCAAATTTATCTTAATTGAGTTCATTTAAGATATTCAGAGATTATAGAATTCAAGGGATGATTTAATATTTGATCAGGGGTTGTTTTTGCAATTTTCAAAATTTTAGGGACTAAAATGTAAAATTTGGAAAATTGACTTAGTCAATGGTTTTGAAGCATGACTAAGCTCTTCTCTCCCTTTACTTCTTCATTTTTACACGGTTCCCCTCCATTGAAGGACCTTTAACGAGATCCTCAAGCTTTTGCTTCTGGGTTTTCGATCAATCCGTCCGACAAAATTTTAATCCGAAGATGGTTTTACGATCACGGCAACGAGGGCTTCGTTCTATCATTTGGATTGGAGCTTTGATTGAGAAAGGTAAAAGCTGAGGTTGTTGAAAGTTGTTGAAGTCGAGGTTGCAGAATTTGGATTGCAAGAGAACTGAAGCCGGATTTGGAGCTTTGATTGAGAAAGGTAAAAGCTGATATCGATTGAATAGGGGATTGAACTCGAGATAGAAAATCTTCGAGTTACCCTAAAAACCACATACTTATATGTTTATATGTTTTGGTTTGAGAATGTGATCATATTGTTCATAAGGTATTCACACATCTATAACTCGAGTCGGATACGAAATACGAGGAGTTTGGATAATTGTATCAATATCGGATACGAATCTTGATGCCGAGATCGGATACGAATCTCGATAATATAAGAAACTCACGAAACATGCATTGCATATACTTAATATCACAAAATTTATATATGATCTTTGTTTATTGCTTATGTCTCTTTTACTGGATTTATTCTCACCGGTTTATCCGGCTGTTGTCTTGTTTTTGTAAGTGTTCTTGGCAACAGGTGGGGCAGGACCGAGCCAGAGATCACATGGCTAGATGGGTTGAGACGTTAGAGTGAGGACATGGTGTTTTAGAAGTCGAAATATGTTTCGAACTTTTTATGAGTTTGTATTGGAAACCTAGAACCGAAGCATATTCTACTAGTTTGAATAAATGTACAACTCTAGAACTATCATGTAATGTATTTTGTTGAATTGAAGTTGTGATGTATGTTTTAGAACATGATTTGAAGTTGTTTTGGCATGGAAATCTGATCTGTTAAGTCTTTTTATTTTGCTGGTGTAGCAGGGCACAGACCCTGTGCACACCCCCATGCCAGGGTTCGGGTGCACTGTGCCTCCGTTCTTCGAGTTGTGTTTGACATGAACGGACCCCGTGTCACCTCCGTGTAGGGGTCCGTGTGATATTTGGTTGAGACAGTAAGTTGAGTTATTGTGCATTTTGTGAACGGACCCAGGCACGGACCCGGGCACGGGGTCCATGCATGCTTTAAAAAATATAATTATTTTGTTTCTTCCTTGACTTTTAGTATTGAATGAATGATTAATTCATGATTAGATAATTAGACCGAGGTCCTCACAAAAAACATCTTGGATATTTTGATTTGTTGAATTGAGGGTATAATTACATTGATTTTTTTGTGTTTGCCTTTCATGTTCACCAAGATTCATATCATTTGGTATCAGAGAGTAAGGTTTTTTTGAGACAAGTAAGTAATCATTTCAATAATTTTTGTCCTTATCTGTTTCTCGTTCATTATCTTCATTCTTCTTTCTTAATCTAAGACTATTCTTCGTTAAGTCTTCGTTGTGTCTATCTTGTTTCTCAAGTTTCGTGTCTTGTTCTACAAGTTATTTTTTAAAAAAAAAGAGAGAAAATTTTTTTCGGTCAAACAAAAAATAGTTCCGAAGTAGCTTAAAATTAAAGAGGAAGCAAATTAAATTGTGGAAAAATTCCAGTCTTGTATCTTAGTTCATCCTTTGGTGCAAGTGTAGTTGATTATCCATAAGTCTTTGGTACTTTTTTTGTTCGATCTTTCGAGAAGTCAATTTTACGACGTCTACAGTTTTTAACTTTAGGGTTTGATATTTACACCACAAACGAAAGCCTACCATATATTTGAGTGAAAAAAAGAGTGATTAAGTGATTTATTTGGAGTGGCTTGTGAGAACTTGAGTGAGGAAATAAATGCTTTTTACTAACCTTTTTCTTGCAGGTACAATGAATCCTAATAAAGAAGTAGGGAAAAATTCGAGCCAAGGAATTTCTAAAGCTCAAATGGAAGCGTTGGTGTGACACATGACTAGGATGATGCGGTCGGAGTTGGAACCACTACATGAGAGCTTGAGTAAGCTGGAAAAGAGTAGTAGTAGTGGGAGTAAGAATGAAAATAAGCATGAGATGGATGATTTTGATGGTGAGGGTGACGAAAGCCATGATGATGATTTGGAGAGGAAAATGCTAGGACATGGGGTTGGTAGAAATAGGCGAGAGGCGATGCGAGAAATATATACTGATGGTGGTAGAGAAGATGGGAATGTTAGAAGTATTAATATGAAAATTCCGTCGTTTCATGGGAAGTATGATCCAGAGGCGTATCTAGAGTGGGAAAAATGGGAAGAGTTTGTGTTTGACTGTCATCGCTATTCTGATCGTAAGAAAGTGAGGTTGGTAGTGGTAGAGTTTGTGGATTATGCGTTAATCTAGTAGGATGAGCCTGTTACCACTATGAGGAGGTGTGGTGAGCGACCTATTGAGACGTGGGATGAGATGAAGCGGGTCATGATAAAGCGGTTTGTGCCTAACCATTACTATCTTGAGATGTTTAGGCGATTGCAGACATTGAAGCAGGGTTCTAGGAGCGTGGAGGATTATTTTAAGGTGTTGGAGACCTTGATGATCCGGACCAATATTTCTTTGGACCTTGATTCTAATCATCTAATCAAATAAATCTTTCAATAATCGACAGAAGGTCCTGACCCAAAAGGTATATAAATTTATTTTTAAAGCATGCACGGACCCCGTCCACACCTCCGTGCCCGGGTCCGTGCATTAAGCTATAGCCAAAGTTTCGAGATTACAAAAATACACGGACCCCGTGCACACCTCACGTGCACAAAAATGCACAAAATCCTAATTCTCTGATTACTGCACGCACCCCATGCACCCTCCGTGCTCGGGTCCTTGCCCATCGTTTCAAAAACTTCAAGGTACTTCCTCGACCAATTTTCACACGGACCCATGCACGGAGGCATATCCGAGGTCTCTGCATGAACAAATTCCAACCTTTTCAAAATGCGAAGGTACACGAACCCATGCATGGACGTAGGAACGGGGTCCGTGCCCTGCAAATTTCTAAAAAATAAAACAGACAGCAGATCATGAAACACAATCTCAATTCTAAAATTCTCATTTTATCATGCGAACATCCATACAACTCGCTTGAAATAGTACATGAAGTTCTACATTTGATCAACTATTCGAAAAGTAGAACATGCATCGATACAATTAATTCAATCTCCATAATATACATAACATGTTCAAAAGATATTAAACTACGAAATCGACTTTTAAACCAAGTCCTCACTTCTATCATTCCCAACTCGATCTAGTCATGATGCCTTTAACTCGAACTCGTCCCACCTGTTGCCAAGCACACATACAAAACAAGACAATAGTCTGATAACTCCGGTGAGAATAACATTCTCAGTAAAAGCAAAAAAACAGTCAATATCAATTAATATATCAAAACATGATATACAAACAACCAGACATGTAATTTCACGTAGTATATCAACAACATGAACAACAATAACTCAATTCGAAATGCAATAAAATACAATGCATGTCTTTGGGTTTCAAGATTATCAAATCAGATAATCAAAGGGAATTTCTTTCTTTGATTGGGATCCCGAGGCCAAGATATATCACCGCAATCTCACCGACCTCTCCCGACCGAGGTGAACGCGGCATATCTCGCTCCTCTAGACTTTGGAGCACTATAAAGAGTTGGTCGGGTCATTGGAGTTCATCTCAACTACCAATGCCCCTCAACTATAATCCCCAAATCATCTAATTCGAGCAGTGAAAAAATCATTGGCTCAATATGTATGCATATAGTAATCGTAATACATGGAAGAAATCCAACTCAATGCATTTAATCAGCCAAAATAGGTAATCATGAATGTATGTAATTTAGGGACTCGTGAATCAATCGAAACTCTAGTATTCACCCCTTTTCCATTCGATGTCGTCTTTTACCTATTTCTACGATTCGATGCAGATTCAATCTGGAAAAGCTACAAGAACGAGAATTACAGTCAAAATTCCATTCAATCGTAATTCAACGATTAAGGTAAACTCGTTACCAAATCTCGATCAACTCTTCGACGATTCGGATTCCACGAACTCTGAACTCAAAAATCTTCAACCAAACCTATACGGAGATACAAAAGATCTCAATATCAAACAATCCAATTCAAATCAAGCCCAAGAAAAAACTAAACCAAACTCCTAAATTCTGAAATTTCAAACCGGCGGCATAACGACTATAAAACAGCTAATCGAAAAATCACAGACAGTAATATATCGATCCAATTCAAATTCTAACACCAATAATCCGTGAAAACCATTCAAATCTCAACACAAACCAAAACCACTAATTCTAATTTAGCCTATAAAATCATAACAAATCCGAGTGATGCTCTTTTTCCGATCCGACTTCGAATATACAATACATGCTAGCTCAAGAACGATATATCCGAAAATCATCAAATTCTAACAACCCCTAAAAATCGAGACATATTGAAACGTAAAAAGAATTACGGTAGAACGGAGCTCTCACAGCCGTGATCGCGAATATACCTTCAGATTGAGTTTCTAACGAACGGATCGAGCAAGAACTGAAATCTAAAAGCTTAAAGGAGGCATTTTAATGGTGTTGATCGGCCAATGAGAAGAAGAAGGAAGAAGAATAGTGATGACACGCCTACTCAAGCCCTTAAATATAAAAATACCAAGTCAAAATCTCATATTTGCACTTTGGTCCCTGAATTTTACCAAATTTGCAATTCAATCCCTGATCAAATATCATTTCAACCCTCGGATCTCATAAAATCTGATTATCAATAATAAACTCCTATAATGTCAATTAGGCTAATTTTGGGGCGTTACAATTCTCCCCCTCTAAGAACTGTTCAATCACATCAGAAAGAGATAGAATCAAAGATTGCAATAAGAATTCACCTCCCAGAAATAATTTTGGAATTGTTGCTTCATAGCAGAATCTGTCTCCCAAGTTGATTTTTCAAATCCATATCTAATTTAGTGCACTTTCACAAACTGAAACGGTCTGTTTTGGAGCTACTTCTCTTTTAGGTCAAGAATCAAAATCAGCCTTTTCAAAGCAATTCGGCGTCTCATCAAATTAGATCTCATCGGTTACAGAACATAAGAAAGACCAGGGTTGGTATTTTGGCAACAAAGAGATGAGAAAACGTCATGAATACCAGAAAGAGATGGAACAAGTGCAAGTCTGTAAGAAAGATTGCCTATCTTTTCTAGAATCTAGCAAGAATCGACCAATCACAAAGGCGGCTTCTCTCTTTCTCATATCGGAAAAAGCCTGTTAAAGTAGAATCTTTTGAACTACTCGGTCTCCCTGAACAAGAAAAAAAGAGGTCTGAGTCTGAAATTAGTATACTTCTTCTTCTTATCAAGAGTCATCTTTGCTCTCGTAAAAATAATCTTCATCTGCTCAGTCAAAATTCGAAACATATCTGGTCCCAAATCAGGTTGCTCAGAAAATCATTCCAGTACAAAGGAAATCTTCTTTTCTTCTCATACAAAACTTCAAAAGATGCCATCAATGTATTCTTCTAATAGTGGTTGTTGTACGAAATCTCCACAAGAATCAAGAATTCTGTCAACTAGTGCTAAAATCGAGCACTAAAACTCATGGAATATCCTCTAAAGTTTGAATCGTCCTCCATGGCTGTCCGTTTTTCTGAGTATTAAAACTTTACTCAGATGTAATCGAATAACAAAGACCTCAAGAAAAACTGATTTAGAATTCAAAGAGTGAATCGAGGATCTTGGTTTGAAACGATAGACTTCGACAGACCAAACAATCTGACAACGTCTCAGACAAAATATCGGCCATCTTATCAAGTCTGAAAGTCATTCTGTATGAAATACAGTAGAAGAATTCATCAATCGGTCAATCATACTCAGATATCATCTCAATCTCAGACTGATCGTGGTAATTTCATGACAAAATCGATCGAAATGTAATCCCATTTCCATTCTGAACAGATAACTGTTCAACAGACAATTGGGTCATTCTCTCTCTCAGCTTTCAACTGCTGACAGTTTAGAACATCGGAATCCATACCTCGAACATCATTCTATAACTGCTCTACAAGGACTGATTTTTCAAATCGTCGTACATCTTTCGGCCATCTGAAACTCGGACCGTGTCCAGTACTGACATTTCTTCATCGGATTCTCCTATCTGCTTCAAACTCTAAATCAGAAGTGCATCAATCATCGATCAAAGAAAACACCAGTTGTAGATAAAATAAAGAACAGATCAGTCGGCTTAAAATCTTAGCTTCTGCATTCGATTTATCCGGATAGTACTAGATTTCACAGTCAAAGTTTTCAGCATATCTAATCATCTTCTCTGTCTCCTATTCAATTCAAACGATGAAAACAAATACTTCAACTTCTAAGATCAGAAAATATTTTTGAATTCTCCTCATAAAGAAAATGACACCACAACTTCCACGCAATAAGATCGCTACGAGCTCAAAATTAAGAATCAGAAGTTGAGTCTCGTGCGTCTTCAGCTGCTTCAAAGCATAAATTATCACATGCTTCCTCTGAATAAGAATGCATCCGAAATCTCGATAAGAGAATTTCAATGAACGATAAGATCATCAGCACAGAAGAAACAAAGAATACTGGAGCGCTGGTCATTCACTTCTTTAGATCAATAAGAACTGGTCTTATAATATTTAGTTCAAACAGAAAACACATTCTTTGAAGTTATCCGAGTAATCGGCTTCACAAACGATAGGAATCCCTCGATAAATCTGAATAGAAACTCATAAATCTTCAAAACTCAAGTACAGATGTCGATCTAGATCAACTCATATCAGCTTCAGTCTTAAGGTGCTCAATAGAAATTCCAGCTCCAGAGATAATATGATCGAGGAAGGACAACTCGATCCAATCAAAATTCATATGTCGATTGAATAGCATACAACTACTCGGCACACAAATTTGTAAGATGATTCTCAAATGCTCTGCATAATCAGTACAACTCTTCTAATGGATAAGAAACCATCAATACTAATAGTCCTAAATTCAACTAAATACTCCTGAAAGATTCGGTTCCTTGTTCTGAATGCGGTATAAGGAACACTTTCCTCTCAACTCTCAGATGTGATATCCTGATGTCAAGTCAGAGCTATCTTCGATCTGAAGAATCGGAGACAATCCAAGAATATCATCCGGATCAACGTTGGCAAAGTCTATAACCACTGTTATATCAACCAATTTGGGTTACAATTCAGGACATCATCTGCAAACATCGAGAATCCTTCTTCACCTTAATGTAACAAACAAATCATCGACAAAATAGATCTCAAAGTAATCTTTGAATCAAGAATTCTTACTCAAAGCTTTTCACCAGTATAACATTTCGGATCTGATTCTGACAACTTTTTGAAAATAATCCACGGTTGCCCTGTACTGATTAAAGCATCTAAACAGACAATAAACTCAAGATCTTATATTCAAGTACAATACTGCCTAGTTCAACCTTATTCCCATCAAATCAAAGTTCAAAATTTCGGACTGACCTCGCAGCAATCCAAACCTCCTCTCGAAAGTGAAGTATAACAATCCCAGAATTAAAAGGCTCAGAGGGAAAGACAAACATTAAATAGATTATTCAATAAGAAGATAAGGGACGCACCAGTATCTATCAGTCAAAAGAGCAGAAAAACCAGAATCGAACGGTTACCTGATATGTCATCGTCTGGTGTAGCCCGAGTCTGCGGTTCCTCGTTTAGAGCAAAGACTAATGTCTATTGCATCGGAGTTTGATTCACGTTCGAATAAACTCCTCTCCAATTCTGTTGCAGCGGCTGAAAAGAGTGAACCACAAAAGCTTGCCGCTCCTGCTGAACTATCAGTCTAAAAGAACTCCACAATTGTTGCAAGATATATTGGAAGATCCAGAACTCTGTCCTGAACCAAACTATTTCGATTCGCTGGAGCTAGAAGAACTTCTCCCAGACTTCTTGAATTGTTTTCATCTCGGTTGCAAATGATCCTTTATGGTACTTCCTCAATATCCACTTGATTTTTGGAACGGGATCTGCCGAAGAAATTCAGTTTTAAAAAGACTCCATGAAATAATCGTACATTGATTCTCTAAGGCTTTCTTCCTTGAAATCCACCAACCTTTGGCAATCCCCTGAAGTTGGTACACAACCAACCGAATTCGAAGTTCATCGGTGTAGTCAAGAGAATAAAACAACTGATTGATATCCTCTGACAAATTCTCACACTCCTCAGAGTCGGTGGTTGGATGGTCTAAAACCTCATCAACAAGACTTTCATCGGCGTCGGAGTAACATCCAGTGCTCAGTCATAGTACAATCTTGTTCAATCGGGGTTCGCTGGTGGATGTTTCCTGTTAAAAATTCGTCGAGGAAACATATCACATATTCAAGAGAATTAGGACAAAAATATCTCTATTTCAATAATCTCGTGTCCATAATCTCTATTCAAAAATTTAATTCCATCTCAGGAATATTCAAATCCGCATTTCTAATATATCATGCTTTACTATTTAACAAATAGTCATGATTCGTAATTTAAATCACAAAATCATGTAATTCAAATAATTCAAATAATTTCCAAATAATAAAGCATGCTCACATGGAATTCAAATAATCAATAAAGAATTCAATCACATGCGAGAAGAATTAAATCAAGCGAACTCGATCTACCCCGCTCACTTCTAATACAGTCCAAGAACTTATCGCTCTGATACCACTTAATGTGAGGACCTTGATTCTAAACATCTAATCAAATAAATCTTTCAATAATCGACAGAGAGTCCGGACCCAAAAGGTAAATAAATTTTTTTAAAGCATGCACGGACCTCATGCACACCTCCGTGCCCGGGTTCGTGCATTAAGTTGTAACCAAAGGTTCGAGACTACAAAAATACACGGACCCCGTGCACACCTCCGTGCATGGGTCCGTGCACAAAAATGCACAAAATCCTAACTCTTTGATTACTGCACAGACCCCGTGCACCCTCCGTGCTTGGGTATGTGCCCATTGTTTAAAAAACTTCAAGTTATGGCCTCGACCAATGTTCACATGGACCCATGCACAGAGGCAAGATCGGGGTCCGTGCATGAACAAATTTCAACCTTTTCAAAATGCGAAGGTACACGGACCCCTACACGGACGTAGGCACGTGGTCCGTGACCTGAAAATTTTCTAAAAAATAAATAGACAGCAGATCATGCAATACAATCCCAATTCTAAAATCCTCATTTTATCATGCGAAATCCATACAACTCGCTTAAAACAGTAAATGAAGTTCTACAGGTGATCAACTATTCGGAAATCAGAACATGCATCAATTCAACTAATTCAATCTCCATAATATACATAACATGTTCACAAGAGATTAAACTACGAAATCGACTTCTAAACCAAGTCCTCACTTCTATCATTCCCAACTCGATCTAGTCATGCTGCCTCTGACTCTATCTCGTTCCACCTGTTGCCAAGCACACATAAAATACAAGACAGCAGCCGGATAACTCCGGTGAGAATAACATTCTCTGTAAAAAAAAAAAAACAGGAAATATCAATTAATATAACAAAACATGATATACCAACAACCAGACATATAATTTCACGTAGTATATCAACAACATGAATAACAATAACTCAATTTGAAATGCAATAAAATGCAATGCATGTCTTTGGGTTTCAAGATTATCTAATCAGATAATCAAAGGGAATTTCATTCTTTGATTGGGATCCCGTGACCAAGATATATCACCGCAACCTCACCGACTCTCCCGATCATGGTGAACGCGGCATATCTCAAACCTCTAGATTTTGGAGTACTATAGAGAGTCGGTCGGGTCATTGGAGTTCATCTCAGCTACCAATGCCCCTCAACTATAATCCCCAAATCCTCTAATTTGAACAGTGAACAAATCATTGGCTCAATATGTATGCATATAGTAATCGAAATACATTTAAGAAATCCAACTCAATGCATTTAATCAACCAAAACAGGTAATCATTCATGTATGTGATTTAGGGACTCGTGAATCAATCGAAACTCAAGTATTCATGCTTTTTCCATTCGATGTTGTCTTTTACGTTTTTCTAGGATGCGATGCAACTTCAACCTGGACAAGCTACAAGAACGAGAATTCCAGTCAAAATTTCATTCAATTGTAATTCAATGATTAAGGTAAACTAATTACCAAATATCGATTAAATATTCAACGATTCGGATTCCACGAACTTTGAACTCAACAACATTCAACCAAATCTGTATGGATATACAAAAGAGCTCAATATCAAACAATTCAATTCAAATCAAGCCAAATTGAGTAAGTGCGAGTTCTGGATGAATCGAGTGGTCTTTCTTGGCCATATCATATCCAGGGATGGGATTTCTGTTGATCCGATTAAGGTTGAGGCTGTGTTGAACTGGTCGCGACCGACGACGGTTGCTGACATTCGCAGTTTTCTAGGTCTAGCAGGGTATTATTGTTGCTTCATTGTGGATTTCTCTCAGCTAGCTCGACCAATGACGTAGATTACTCGCAAGGGTGAGGATTTCGAGTGGTCCTCAGAGTGTGAGGAGAGATTTTTTGAGCTTCGACGACGGTTGAATTATGCGCCTGTGTTGGCATTACCATCAGGATCTAGAGGGTATGTGGTCTACACAGATGCTTCTCTTCAGGGGATAGGTTGTGTTCTGACTCAACATGGACATGTGATCGCATACTCTTCTAGAGAGTTGAAGGTTCACGATTATATATATCCAGTGCATGATTTGGAATTGGCAGCTATTGTGTTTTCTTTGAAGATCTGGCGTCATTATCTGTATGGCGAGAGATTTGAGATCTTCACAGACCACAAGAGATTCAAGTATTTGTTCACTCAGGCAGAATTGAACATGAGACAGAGACGTTAGATGGACTTGGTGAAGAATTAAACATGAGACAGAGTCAAAACAACTAGCAATACGTCTAATGGAATATAAGGTATACTATGCCTCTTAGTAAATCGTGCCAAAATAAATGAGTGTCATGCACCAGTGTCAATCAGGACATAAGCAGAAATACCACACAAACTAAAGGTACCTGCAATAATCCGGTCACTCTCTGCCTCCGCCTTCTTCTGGTTTAGTGCAAAGACTTGCCCTTGAACACGTGGCCATAAGGAAGAATGACCTCGAGAAGATGTCTGTCGCGGTGATGGCTGCGACTGCTGACGCTGCCGCTGAGAGTGCTTATAGTGACCCTGCAATCAATCACCTACTAACTGACAACTAATAGCATGCATTAAACTTAATAAAGCACAAATTCTTAACATAGTAAAACTTGCGGAAACATAATCCATAATTTACATATCAGCTTAGTAAAACAAATCCAGGCTTAATACTGTAGTGATACAACCATATTGAAAAGCTTAAAAGTAAACATTATAACCCTATATCGAATCCTGCTGTATAACTTCTCAAGACTCCTGCTCCCTAGGCCTACCTTGAACTACCAGCTTCGTCCATCCTGCGACCTGCCCCGTGGAATAGGGTGTCCAAGATAACAAATAGGACTTAAGCGCTAACGCCCATTACATAAACATGAGTACACGTATGTATATGATGCATGCAACATGATGACTAGTAAAGGGTCATCTGAAAAGTCATGCTCAGTACCGGTGCCACATGAGTGCTGCCACCGCACGGATCAACCTCTGGGTGCAACCACACTCATCTAGTAAACCAGAGTAGTCAGACATACATGTCCCCGTTATCGCGGTACTCTCAGTGACAGACTATCGAGTATAGAGCTGAGCGGCTCTATAATCAGGTATAACAAGGTATAACAACGTGTATGTTCACATGATATATGAATATAGAAAGCGGTAAAACATACATCATGCCACATAATAATTCCAAATAAATGCAACCCATAAACATGTATACTCGCTGGCAATCTCTGTAATGAACTGGGCTGGCCCAGTTCATTCTTGCTCTCATGATCTTCTGCCCCCTGGTGGGGAGTTTTTGACCTCCCCAAGATTCGAACCTTGCACTCCAGGTCATAAATGAAATGTTCCCTTAATCCTGGTACCATTGAGCTAGCAGGATTCGAACCTTGCACTCCAGGTCATAAATGCAATGTTCCCTCAATCGTGGTACCATTGAGCTAGCTAGCTCAATGGTACCAGGATTAAGGGAACATTGTATTTATGACCTGGAGTGCAAGGTTCGAATCCTGGGGAGGGCAAAAACTCCCCACCAGGGGGGAGAAGATCATGAGTTCAAGAATGAACTGGGTCAGCCCAGTTCATTACAATCTCAGTCAATGTGTACGTACCTCTAGGCTAGTTTAAGTCTAGTAGGATCCTAGGTTCCAAGCCTATATTCAAAAATTCACCGTATCACTACACAAGTTCTATAAGCCTTAAATAAACTAATAAGTACTCCCAAAACTTAAATAGATTCCCGGACCATACCTTCGTCCGTAGTAAGCCCTTTGAAATCGCTAGTCCTGGATGACTATAACCACACCTTGGTTATTTTAAAACTTCTATTATAACCGATAGGGCCCTCAAGTGTATATCTCACACTATATAACTGAAGAAAGAAACTCGAAATTCTTAATTCAAAATGAAATCGAATGAGCCCTATTTATAGGCAAATTTCCGGTCAAGTTCGGATCCTCCGAACTCGAGTTTGGATCGTTCGATCCAACTCACTGCCTGCATGCAAGACACGTCGAGTGTTGTGAAAATTCCTCGCAAGCGTACAAGTGTCAAGTTTTAATATAGTGATAAAATTAGGTATCGATCCCACATGGAGTAAAATGAAAATATTCAGTGCTTGTAATTAAAATAGTCCAAACTTTATCTAGAAAATCAATATTTTAGAGATTTTCATAAAAATAAAATAATCAATGAGTTTAAAAGCACGCACACAACTTTCAGATAAATATCAATCAGAGAAAAATGGTCTAGAGGTATAGATTTAACCTGGTTTTAACAACAATCAATCCTAATTAATTAATCTTCATGAATTCCAATCAATTAATAGTCAAGAACACTTAAGTGTATTATTCCCTCTCCCGAATGCCGAATAAAATATATCAACTACAATTCAATTCCAATATCCCTATTAAGAATCTACTTACAGTGATCAATTCAAAACAATGTTCTTTTTTAAAAGCTCTGTTAAAATTATACACTCACCCGAGCGATATAAATAATTAACAGTGTATTTTCTATTGGTCCTATTCAAAATCTCCTCTCCCGAGTGCCAGATTTCAAATAAATATAACAAATCAATTATTGATCAGATAATTGAAAAGACTATCAATTCTAGAAAAAACCATTAATCTAGAAGAAACTCAATTCAATAAAATCAAAGATTCATGAAAGTGTCTACACCAGGTTCCATCCAACCTCTAGACTCTAAAAAATTAGTCCATAATAAAATTCTGAATAAAACAAAACATATTCAAAAATCCAAACATATTCAGAATAAAATAAAAGATAAAGGAAACAAATCCGTCGTTGACGCCGTGTCCGGTCTATCGAACTCCATCTTCGTTCTTCAAGTAAGCTCCAGATTCTCCAAGAAAATCTCACGATCACTCCTCTAAATTATTCTCTAATCTGGGCATAAGTGTTGTGGCAGCTCTTCCTTTCATGTCTGATAAAAATTCCTTTTTATATCGTGCACAAAAGCCCAAGAAAATAGAAAGTTTCCTTCCCGATAAAAATTCCCAACTTCAGATTTCCGCGACACGCGGGCGCCTCACACTCCCAGGCGGGCGCGCATGGCTCTCTGGAATTCAATTCTCACGCCTACATGTGTCTTGCGCGATAGCGCCTCTCCTCCTTGTTTAGCGCTGACAACATTGGCCCATTAAGAAGCCCATTTAACTCTCTTCTCTTGTCTATTCGTTCTTTTCTTTTTTTTACTTTCTCTTTTCTTTTATTCTTTTAATTCCCTTATTTTCTTCTTCAATTTCTTCTTTTTCTTCTCTTTTCAAAATAAATCCATAATTCCCTACGAACACAAAAACAACAAAACCCACACATAAATCTGCTCGAAATCAACAATTAACAATTAAATTCATAAATAAATTAAGTGTATAAAATACACTTATCAAATACCCCCAAACTTAGATTTTTGCTAGTCCCGAGCAAAACTATTCAAAACAATAAATTCTAAAAACTCAATCTCTAAAACCCACAAGAATAGCCAAGAAATATTATGGAGCAACGGCCTCAGCAATGATTTCAAAAAAATTCAAATCCAATCATGTCATACCCAACTAACACTTGAAAATTTCAGTCACAACAAAATAACCGCATAAACTCACAATCTCCGCAACTCACGTTCAAAATACCCTTATCCAAATTCAATTCAAAAATTCATAGATCATGAGGACTTTTCAAGGTAGCATAGGATCAAAATTATAATATTAATAAAAAACACTCACAATTAGGTAAATGCAAAGAATACTAGTGTGTGCGTGTTTAGATCAAAATTCATAATCATTAAAAGTATCAATCAACAGTCCATAGGCTAAATTCTTGCAACTCTTCTCCACTAGTATATTGGACAACTAAGACTCGGTCAATAGAACTTAATCAGCTTATAATGTAAGGCCTGACTCATGGCTACAAATGAAGGATAATAATTCAAAATAAGGAGTAATTTATTTCTTAAACTCTAATTACGACTCCTTTTCTTTCACAATTTCACACTTATTTTTTTTATTTTCACTTCATTTATTTTTCATCTATTTCACAACTTCTTTCACAACCACATTTTTTTCAACTTTTTCAAACCCCTTTTCAACTTTTATTTTTTTCTTTTCTACTACATTTTTTCATCTTTTCAATTCATCCACCATACCATTCCTTTTTTCACAAATAAAACTAGGAGAATGTAACATTTTAGCATTCAAATTACTCCCTTAAAGGTAAGAAATAGTGTTTAGGCTATTCAGGTAGTCAATGTAGGACCTTGAAATAATGACGAATGAGGGTTTATCACACATTTACACGCATGTCATTCGATTTTCAATAAAGCTCAAACAAGGTACTAGTGATAATATGTATAAATAGGTAACTTGAAAGGCTCAAACGATTCCAGAAAATTTGCCTAAATCATTCCTAATCACAGTTTTGCTCGTATTTCGCCTCGAAAAGTGTCCGAACTAGTTCTAGAAAAGTCTCAATCCACAATTAAATCATACAAATATCAATCAGTGCAGAATAAATAATCATCAGCAGTAAACGATGATTTTTCAACAATTTTCAGATTTTTCTATACCTCAAAGTACTAATATACGTGTAGGCTCAACTGGGAAACTAAGGATAAATTTATTCAATAAAATTAGGCCCAAAAATCCAAACAATGCCTCAATCATCTCTATGTCTGTATGTGAGACCTCGTTTCTAATCAACTAATATCAGACGACAAGCGATAAGTAACCAAGAACCCAAAGTATTTTTTTTTTTTTAAAAAAAGGAGGCTCGCGCGCCCGCGCCTACGCCCCGCAAAACCCAGCGCGCCCGCGCCTAAGGAAGCGCGCCCGCGCTTATACTGCGCAAAAACTAGCGCGCCAGCGCTCTAAGTAAGAGCGCCCGCGCCCACACCTCGCAAAGAGGCCGCGCGCCCGCGCCAACAACCGCGCGCCCGCGCCATCCCCTCGCCCAGAGAAGTTAAGGCACTGAAATAAACTCAATCAAAACCTAAACACTAGCATTAAGAGTATTTGATATTCCAATAACAATACAAGAAAGGTTTAGGGGAGAGCAACATTCAATTCGATAGCACCTACATCGTTTCTTTCTTACAAAACATATACGAGAAGTTCGAATGACTAAACATGATCGCAAAACATAACTAGGTTGACATGCTGATTTGACTTCTAAACGAGTCTCACTTCTATCTCTTGCTCTGGACGCTAACCAGGTCTATGCTGACTTGATCCTGCCCTTCCTGTTGCCAAGTACACATACAAAACAAAGCAACAGCCGGATAACTGGTGAGAATGATAATCCCAGTAAAAGCAACATATCAAGTAATGAATATACAACATGCTATCAAACCACATATTCAAGTCGAAGTTAATGATATGCATGTATTTAGAACAAGGATATCAATTCTGATAAACAAGGGAGTATTGCTCTGCTTTTGGGATCCCGAGGATGAGATCATGTAATGACTCACCGACTCTCCCAATCGAGGTGGTGCCACGTATCCCACTCCTCTAGACTTTGAGCAACCATAATGAGTATGCTAGCACTAGGCGAAATACTACAACCTAGGCCACTCAATCATAGTTCCCAAACGTCTAACAAAAGGGGCGGTTCTGCCCGCTGAAATCAAAGTAGGCTCAAGATGAATGCATAACAGAAACATAAACATAAGTCACATAACAAAAACTCAATCAATCAACAAATACAAGTTCCACATGCTAGAACAAGTATCAATGCAATATGTGATTTAAAAAGGGAAACTCGAGAACCAACAGTCCCGAGTATGCTATCCCGCTACGATGACTGCTTTTACCTTTCAATGCAGTAGTTCCAACTCTGGATAAGCTACAAAAAAAGGTTTAATCAACAACTAAACAATCCAACAACAAAGGCAACGGTTCAAGGTAATCTCTTTACCGTTCTTCGTCCAACTCTCGACGAACAATGCTGCTAACACAGGGCTCGACACCCTCCAACGAATCTGTACGAATACAAGAGTTGATCAACAACCACGATCATTCACAAGCCAAGGCTTCACTCAATACCAAAAAACGATTCGAAAACCCAAAACTCAAACCGACGTCATAACGGCTATAACTGAACAAACCGACAACGCAAACAGCAGTTCAATAGTGATATAACCTCATATAAATTCTAAGACAACCAAAACAAAGCAAACCCATCAATCTCAAAATCCACATTTTCGAAAATGGCTTCCAAAAATCATAACAAATCCGAACGTCGCTCTAATTCAAAACCTACAGATAATAAACGATCAGAACTCTGTAGAGAACAACATACTCGAATCTCAAACGATTCTAACAACATTCAAAAACTAGAATGTATCGGATCGAAGAATAACTTACGATATAACAGAGCTCTCACTGCAGTGATCACTAATCCGCCTTCAGAAATAAATTCCAACGGATGGATCGAGCTCGGGAGGAAATCTGAAAGCTCAAAACTCCAAAGGGGCGGCTCTAATGGAGGCTCATGGTTGGAGAGGAAGATGGAGGCTTCTCCAAATTAAAATCCATGTGTAGATAATATATAAAAATCAAAATTTGCGTTTTAGTCCCTGAAAAATCTAATTTTTGCAAAAAGGACCCTGATCAAAATCATACCGGCTCGGGAACTCTGTTATCTCTGATTAACTCAAATAAATTCAATTAAGATAAAAATGGGGCTTTACAGTTCTCCCCCACTAAGAAGAGATTTCGTCCTCGAAATCAACGAGAACCACAACTCATAAGCTAGAATAAAGAATTAAAGACAGTAAGAAGAACTCACGTCATCCGAATAACTCCGGAAATCGCTGTCTCATGTCAGATTCTGTCTCCCAAGTCGATTCCTCGACGCCGTGACGGCTCCACTGCACTTTCACCAACGGAATCAACTTGGTTCTGAGTTGCTTTTCTTTCCGATCAAGAATCTGAATCGGTCGTTCAAAATAGCTCAGGGTCTCGTCTAACTCGGCTTCGTCAGGCTGAAGGATATGAGAAATATCTGGTTGATACTTTCGCAGCATAAAGACGTGAAAAACATCGTGAATACCAGATAAAGATGGAGGAAGTGCAAGTCTGTAGGCAAGATCGCCTATCTACTCGAGAATCTCGTACGGACCGATGAATCTCGGAGATAACTTTCCTCTCTTCCCAAATCTAACAGTGCCTCTGAAAGGTGAAATCTTCAGAAAGACTCGGTCTCCCTGTGTTGGATAAAAACTAGCGGTCAGATCAATCACGATTGATACCCGGTGCAGCGGAAGTTTTAAAAATTTTGTTATGGAACAATTCCATAGTGTGGGTATCAACCGTTCAACGATTAAATTATTGTGTGTGTAAAATTTAAATAACAGTTATTAAATTTTACCTCCAATCTCGCAACGAGATTAATGGACACCAACAGATTTGATCTGCTCTTGTTGTCTCTCCCTGGAACCGATGAACTCCTTCAATCAGGTCCACGAACAGAGGTTTAATCCCTCTGATAGATTGCACTAGAAAATCTATCAGAAGTTTTCTGCGAAGAGATTACACGAATCTGATTCGTTATTCCTGACCGCGATTCAAAATCACAGACCGGAATTTTCTCGGGCAGAGGGGAGGGGTCGGCCGAAATTTTCTTTTAGAGAGACTAGGGTTTTCGATTATTGCTCTAAAAAATTATGACCTGTTGTGTGTAATTTCTGTACTGAAATAACTTATTTATAATGCAGGCCACTAACACCTTAGGGCCCATTAGTCATAAGCTGGGGCCCGACAAGCAAAGCCCGCTCGTTCAGAAATTAATATAAAATTCATCGTGACTCCGATTGATGAACTGATTTCACCAATGTGCACAGAAACCATTTCTGCACATTTTAAAGTCAAAATAAATTTTCCTGAATCCGAATTCAGTGGTTTCCAAAAATGTCCATCCCTATGTCATTTTAGGAAATCCTACTCCCTTACTCTTATTTAAGAAGTCCAACTCCTTAGTTCATTAAATTTAACTCTTTAAATTTAACTATCTCAACGGGGATTAAAACTCCATTACACTGTGTGACCCTCAATGGTTCAGGGATACAGCTAGCCGTGGGCTCACAACTCCTTGTGACTCGGAACAACACTTTCCGACTTGCCCAACGAATCATGGTAAAGCGCCTAGCAACATCGCCCCATGATTCCCTAGGTATCACTGATAGTGCCTACAAGAACCAGTAGATTTTGGTTAGCGTACAGTACGGTCCCTTCATCCATATATCCCGATCGAATCAACAACCATTGGTATATCGAGAGTCGCTCAAGATTCGATAACTATGCAATACATCTTGAAGATCAAATTAGTGACATCGCATGTGCTACTAAGAAACCATTTCTTAAATCACATCAAGTACTCTGGCCAGAGATTTGTCACACTAATATCTCCTCAGATCGCATAGGATATCCACACTCGCAAGTATGTGGTGAATCCTTGACAACAATGCATTGACTCCTATATGTGTCGTAACTGTACCCAATCTCGACACCTGATGACCCCCATAGAGTCGGTAAACGAGTCAAAGCACAGCACTAGCATATAGAGTCTCCATGATGTTTCAAGTCGTAAGGACTAATGGTGTACAACCAAAACCGCGGACTTAATCCACTCGATAAGTGATAACCACTTGGAAAGTCCGGATAGGGTAGTTCGATTATTCATCCTATGAATATCCATTTGCATGCTTCGAACATCTCCATGTTCCCTACCAATGAAACGTGGTACTCCGCATCGCAAATGCTAGTCTCAAACTCGAGCGATCCTTATCCTTATTATCGGACGGCTCAATCGACTAGGAACGGTTTTAGAACATACAGTGACTATAAGATGTATTTCATGATAGACATCTCCATGTTCTACCACATCTTACATATACTATAGTATATTCAAGGTCTTTATCAAAACAACAATAGTATATCACAATATAACAATATGAAGTAATATAAAGTCATTGCCATAAAAGTGTAAATAATATTAAACAAAAGATTGTTCATACAAAGAGTCATCAAAGCCCATAGCCACACAGTTGGCTCACTGGGCACCCACTCTTACAATCTCCCACTTGCCCTATAGCCAACTAGTCATACTACGTAGACCCATTGCTTCGCGATGTTTGTCAAACAATGGTCCTGGCAAGGGCTTAGTAAGCGGATCAGCGATATTGTCTGCAGAGGCCACTCGTTCGACAATGATGTCTCCTCTTTCCACAATCTCCCGGATTATGTGGTATTTCCTCAATACGTGTTTGGATCTTTGATGAGACCTTGGTTCCTTTGCTTGAGCAACGGCACCCGTGTTGTCGCAGTACACCGGGACTGGACCAACAAATTCAAGAATGACGCCCAACTCTTGGACGAAATTCCTCATCCAAACGGCCTCTTTAGCAGCAGCTGATGCTGCAATGTATTCAGCCTCAGTGGTGGAATCCGCTGTGGTGTCCTGCTTGGAACTCTTCCAAGAGACAGCACCGCCATTGAGCATGAACACAAATCCAGAGGTTGACTTCGAGTCATCCACATCACTTTGGAAGCTAGAGTCGGTATAGCCTTCCAATTTGAGTTCTCGTCCTCCATAAACCATGAACATATTCTTAGTCCTTCGCAAGTACTTAAGAATGTCCTTCACGGCTTTCCAATGCATTTGACCAGGATTAGACTGATATCTGCTCGTGACACTCAGAGCAAATGCTACATCCGGTCTGGTAGATATCATCCCATACATGATACTACCTATAGCTGACGCATATGGTACATGTGTCATATTCTCTATCTCTTCATCAGTCTTGGGACACATAGACTTGGATAGAGAAACTCCATGACACATGGGTAGATGTCCTCTTTTGGACCCATCCATTGAAAACCGTTTCAATATGGTATCGATGTAGGTTGATTGAGTGAGTCCTATCATTCTCTTAGACCTATCTCTATAGATCTGTATCCCAAGAATGTAGGATGCCTCTCCCAAATCTTTCATCGAAAATCTACCTGATAACCATATCTTTGTTGACTGCAACATCCCTACATCATTCCCAATGAGTAGGATGTCATCAACATAAAGTACTAAGAATGTCACCGCATCCTTAACTACTTTCTTGTACACGCAAGGTTCCTCCGGGTTCTTGATGAAACCAAAATCTTTTATTGTTTCATCAAATTTCTGGTTCCAACTTCTTGATGCTTGTTTTAGACCATAAATTGATCTCTGAAGCTTGCATACCTTATGCTCGCTTCCCATGGATGTGAACCCCTCAGGCTGCCTCATATAGATTTCTTCCTTAATGTCTCCATTAAGAAAAGCAGTCTTCACATCCATCTGCCATATCTCATAGTCATACCATGCAGCTATGGCAATTAGGATTCTTATGGACTTGAACATTGCAACTGGTGAAAAGGTTTCGTCATAGTCAACTCCTTGCCTTTGAGTATAACCTTTAGCCACCAATCGCGCCTTGTAGGTCAATACCTTACCATCAGGCCCAAGCTTTCTTTTGTAGATCCATTTACACCCTATCGGAACAATTCCATCGGGAGGATCTACTAAAGACCAAACTTGGTTTGTATGCATCGAATCCAATTCTGACTGCATAGCTTCAAGCCATAAATTCGAATCCGCATCAGAAATTGCTTCCTTGAAGTTTCTTGGATCACATCCAATGTCGGGTTCATCTTGATCCCCTTCAAGAAGAAGACCATATCGAACTGGAGGTCTAGAAGTCCTTTCGGATCTTCTAGGTGCAGGCGTGTCCAGCAATGGTTCCTGAGGTGTAGGATCGTTATTTTGTATTTTGGGTTCTTCTCGAACTTCTTCGAGTTCCATCATCTCGCCTTTCTTATCCAATAAGAACTCCTTCTCCAAGAAGGTGGCATTCCTAGAAACAAACACCTTTGTTTCAGCAGGATAATAGAAATAATATCCGATTGAATTCTTCGGATACCCTACAAAATAACATAAGCTGGATCGACTATCCAACTTATCTCCCACTGTCCGCTTCACGTAAGCAGGACATCCCCAAATCCTCAAGTACGAATACTTAGGAGCTTTGCCATTCCATAACTCGTATGGTGTTTTGTCCACTGCTTTAGTGTGGACGTTGTTCAACAACAATACCGCCGTTTCAAGCGCATAGCCCCAAAACGAAGGTGGAAGCTCAGTGAAGCTCATCATAGATCGAACCATGTCCAACAAAGTTCGATTACGACGCTCCGATACACCATTAAGCTGTGGTGTCATAGGAGGAGTCCACTGAGAGAGAATCCCATTCTCTTTCAGATAGTCCAAAAACTCGGTACTCAAGTATTCTCCACCTCGATCCGATCGAAGTGCTTTAATACTTTTACCTAGCTTGTTTTCTACTTCAGCCTTGAATTCTTTGAACTTTTCAAATGCTTCAGACTTATATTTCATTAAATATAAATACCCATACCTTGAATAATCATCAGTAAAGGTAATGAAGTAGGTGTGGCCATGTTGAGTCCCTACTCTAAATGGACCACAAACATCTGTATGGATCAAATCCAACAGATTCTGACTACGCTCAGGTTTCCCCTTAAAAGGAGATTTAGTCATTTTTCCTTTTAGGCAGGATTCACAAGTAGGTAGAGAGTTAATATCAGACATATCAAACATGCCCTCTCCCACTAGCTTGTTCATCCTCCTTGAGGAAATATGACCTAGTCTAGCGTGCCAAAGGTTTGCCGGGTTTTGACTATCGATTTTCCTTTTGTTTGTTGTCGCCGGTTTGTCAATACAATTCACTGGAACGTCTTTTAGTTTTAAATTGTATAGATCGTTTTCAAGTTGTCCATTTCCAATTAAACATTCATTCTTGTAAATATTGCAAATCCCATTCACAAAATTACAAGAATAACCATCTCTATCAAGCATAGAAATAGAAATAATGTTTTTAATTAAATCTGGCACAAATAAAACATCTCTCAACAATAATTTAAAACCATTCTGCAAAATCAAACAAACATCTCCAATGGCCGTAGCTTCAACTCTGGAACCATTCCCGAGCCTCAGCTGGGTCTCACCCATTCTAAGCCTGCGAATTCTTGTCATCACCTGCAAATCATTGCAAATGTGAGATCCACATCCGGTATCCAATACCCAAGAAGTTGTATTAAGTGACATGTTTATTTCAATATAGAACATACCCTTTGCAGTTCCCAACTGCTCAAGATATTCCTTGCAGTTGCGCTTCCAATGACCCGGCTTCTTGCAGTAATGGCAAACATCCTTGGATTTTCCATTGTTTGAAGCCTTTGTCTTTTGCTTCTTCTCGGGTTCCACTTTCTTGGGTGGGGCAGAACGTTTCTTGCCCTTCATACTTGGCCCCTTCTTAGCAGAAGATGAGGAGCCCACCAAGAAAGCTGGCTTATCCTTCTTAAGTGTGGATTCATATGTAACGAGCATATTGACCATCTCTTCAAGGGTGGCCTCTATCTTGTTCATATTAAAATTTATCACGAATCCATCAAATGAAGAAGGAAGAGATAGAAGCAGCAAGTCCACATTGAGTTCATGCTCCAACACCAAATCAAGGGTCGCTAACTTCTGTATGAGCCAAATCACTCGTACCCCATGATCACGGACCGAAGTCCCTTCACGCATGCGGCACGTCATCAACTCCTTAACAGTAGAGAACCTTTCAGCCCTCGACTGAGCCCCAAACAGTTCCTTGAGTTGCGCGTGAATGTCAGCAGCATTCACCATGTCCTCAAATCGCCTCTGGAGTTCATCAGACATCGAGGCTTGCATATAGCATTTGGTCTTGATGTCATGGTCACACCATGCATCAAGTTTGGCCAATTCCTCCGGACTTATGTCAGCTGGTGCTTCCTTCGGAGGTGCTTTCTCTAACACGTAGAGCATTTTCTCCGAAGTTAAGACAATCTTCAACTTCCGGAACCATTCCGTATAGTTGGCGCCAGTCAACTTGTTTTGTTCGAGGATCGAGAATAATGGATTTCGCGAATTCATTGTATGAAATACTGAAAAGAAAAACAGACATATATCAATGATTGTTTAACAATTTACTAAGACATAAAATAGGCGAATTTAATTTTATGAATCTCACTCCCACTATTTTAACGATGTCACCACCCTCTAGTGAAAACGGGAAACTTTTTCCTTAGTGAGAACATGGAGTCCAATTGACAAACTTATGGTCCCGAATAATATCAGCCAACCATAATTCTCAAAAGGTAGAGCCCAATTGCTTCCAAAGCAACCCCCATGTGTTTACCTCATGTCCAATAAGGGCCCAATAATATGACGCCGTTTAAAGTGACATGTCAAGATGACCCATCAATATTAAGTTGTGATGGACGGTCGCCATGTGGATCCCCCAATAATATGAGCCGATCCCATGGGAGTTCCACCCAACTTACAACATTTGTCGATCCAATCTACAGCTTTCCGACGGACGGGCCCCCAATAATATGAGCCGGACCGTATCCGCGGGTAGCATCACATACATTGACCGTTGATGGAAGGTAGGAACATTTAAACAATATTTAAATTTCCTTTATTTATCTTGATATAAATTTTAAATCATATTTAAAATGAGGGATTTTATTTATAAAATTATTTGTCTCATCATATTTAATTTATTGCATGCATTGCCGGATTCACGCAATTTATGTCTAAACATGCATACAATCATAATATCACATATTATATAGGATGATCGATTCCATTTCTAATTGACCCGTGGTTGCCAATCACGGGTCTTAGTCCAATCCTAGGTAATATGCAGTATGCAAATGCAATCCTATTACATATGCTTCCAATTTACATTTCTTCAGTCTTCATTGTCTGCTGGGCCCACCATCTTCAAATCTTGATCTCCCACTAAATCTAATGTATTTACAATAAATAACAATGACAAGTAGGGGATACATTTTTAGGGGGTGGGAACGGGCTATAAACCAAGCCCACTTTTATTACATATGACATTCATATCGGGCCATAAACCAGGCCCATTAATAAAACCAACAATAATAAAGACAAAATGTAAATTCCTAACATACACCTACAAAATTGGTCATGGCAATCGATCATCCTTATCCAATAACATTTAATTCAAAATTAATTTATTGGATAACATGCTGTGGCAATTCAAATTTAAACAAGATAAAATCATATTTTATATATAAAATCTCATTTCACATATAAAATCATATTTTATCTCTATATCAAATAAAATCATATTTTATCTATAAAATCCAATTTTACAAATAAAATCATATTTTACTTAATATATCATAAGATCATATCTTATCATCAATTGTACCAAAATAATTGATTTCAAAATTCAATTTACGGATAAAATATTAAAATTTTCCAAAAATTCAAATTTATCCAAAATCAATTTTAAAATTTACGGACTCGAACAATTCGATCCGAAATCTCGTGAACCAATCAAAAACAATTTTTGACCGGACCAAAAAATAAAATTTTAAATATTAAAATTAATTTTTAAATAAAATTATAATTTTTCCCGCGGGCCGCCCGGGACACTCCCGGGCCGGCCCGCACCCGGGGCGCGGGCCGGGGGCAGCCCGGCTGCCCCCTTAGGGCAGCGCCTGGCGCCGCCCCTGGGCGGCGCCGTGCGCTGCCCTGGGCGGCGCCGCGCGCCGCCCCTGGGCAGCGCTCGTGCGCCGCTTGCCCCGAAAAAAAAAAAAATTTTTTTATTTAAAAATATTTATTTTGTTTCAAAAACCGAGACTCAAAAATTTTGTACAATTGATTAATTTAATCGTTTGATCTGAGCAACCTGGCTCTGATACCACTGTTGGATAAAAACTGGCGGTCAGATCAATCACGATTGATACCCGGTGCAGCGGAAGTTTTAAAAATTTTGTTATGGAACAATTCCATAGTGTGGGTATCAACCGTTCAACGATTAAATTATTGTGTGTGTAAAATTTAAATAACAGTTATTAAATTTTACCTCCAATCTCGCAACGAGATTAATGGACACCAACAGATTTGATCTGCTCTTGTTGTCTCTCCCTGGAACCGATGAACTCCTTCAATCAGGTCCACGAACAGAGGTTTAATCCCTCTGATAGATTGCACTAGAAAATCTATCAGAAGTTTTCTGCGAAGAGATTACACGAATCTGATTCGTTATTCCTGACCGCGATTCAAAATCACAGACCGGAATTTTCTCGGGCAGAGGGGAGGGGTCGGCCGAAATTTTCTTTTAGAGAGACTAGGGTTTTCGATTTTTGCTCTCAAAAATTATGACCTGTTGTGTGTAATTTCTGTACTGAAATAACTTATTTATAATGCAGGCCACTAACACCTTAGGGCCCATTAGTCATAAGCTGGGGCCCGACAAGCAAAGCCCGCTCGTTCAGAAATTAATATAAAATTCATCGTGACTCCGATTGATGAACTGATTTCACCAATGTGCACAGAAACCATTTCTGCACATTTTAAAGTCAAAATAAATTTTCCTGAATCCGAATTCAGTGGTTTCCAAAAATGTCCATCCCTATGTCATTTTAGGAAATCCTACTCCCTTACTCTTATTTAAGAAGTCCAACTCCTTAGTTCATTAAATTTAACTCTTTAAATTTAACTATCTCAACGGGGATTAAAACTCCATTACACTGTGTGACCCTCAATGGTTCAGGGATACAGCTAGCCGTGGGCTCACAACTCCTTGTGACTCGGAACAACACTTTCCGACTTGCCCAACGAATCATGGTAAAGCGCCTAGCAACATCGCCCCATGATTCCCTAGGTATCACTGATAGTGCCTACAAGAACCAGTAGATTTTGGTTAGCGTACAGTACGGTCCCTTCATCCATATATCCCGATCGAATCAACAACCATTGGTATATCGAGAGTCGCTCAAGATTCGATAACTATGCAATACATCTTGAAGATCAAATTAGTGACATCGCATGTGCTACTAAGAAACCATTTCTTAAATCACATCAAGTACTCTGGCCAGAGATTTGTCACACTAATATCTCCTCAGATCGCATAGGATATCCACACTCGCAAGTATGTGGTGAATCCTTGACAACAATGCATTGACTCCTATATGTGTCGTAACTGTACCCAATCTCGACACCTGATGACCCCCATAGAGTCGGTAAACGAGTCAAAGCACAGCACTAGCATATAGAGTCTCCATGATGTTTCAAGTCGTAAGGACTAATGGTGTACAACCAAAACCGCGGACTTAATCCACTCGATAAGTGATAACCACTTGGAAAGTCCGGATAGGGTAGTTCGATTATTCATCCTATGAATATCCATTTGCATGCTTCGAACATCTCCATGTTCCCTACCAATGAAACGTGGTACTCCGCATCGCAAATGCTAGTCTCAAACTCGAGCGATCCTTATCCTTATTATCGGACGGCTCAATCGACTAGGAACGGTTTTAGAACATACAGTGACTATAAGATGTATTTCATGATAGACATCTCCATGTTCTACCACATCTTACATACACTATAGTATATTCAAGGTCTTTATCAAAACAACAATAGTATATCACAATATAACAATATGAAGTAATATAAAGTCATTGCCATAAAAGTGTAAATAATATTAAACAAAAGATTGTTCATACAAAGAGTCATCAAAGCCCATAGCCACACAGTTGGCTCACTGGGCACCCACTCTTACACCCTGATCAAAACTCAGAGGTCTACGCCTGACATTCGCATACTTCGCCTGTCTATCTTGAGCTGACTTCATTCTGGTCTGAATGATCTTAACCTGCTCTGCCATATCTCTAAGCATCTCCGATCCCAAATCTGGTGACTCGGAAAATTCATCCCAAAACAACGGAGATCGGCACTTCTTACCATACAAAGCCTCAAAAGGAGCCATACCGATACTCGCTTGGAAGCTGTTGTTGTAAGAAAACTCGACAAGAGGCAAAGAATCCTGCCAACTAGTGCCAAAGTCTAGCACTACCGCTCGCAGCATATCCTCTAACGTCTGGATAGTCCGCTCTGACTGTCCATCGATCTGAGGATGATAAGCTGTACTCAGATGCAATCGAGTACCAAGTGCCCCCTGAAGACTGTGCCAGAAGTGAGAAGTGAATCTAGGATCTCTGTCTGAAACGATCGACTTCGGCACACCATGCAGTCTCACAACATTGCTAACGTACAACTCAGCCATCTGATCATGACGATACGTCATCCTGTACGGAATAAAACACGCAGACTTCGTCAACCGGTCGATCACTACCCAAATGGCATCGCATCCTCGAACGGATCGTGGTAGCTTCGTGACGAAATCCATGGAAATGTGATCCCACTTCCATTCAGGAACAGATAGACTGCGCAACAGACCTCCTGGTCGCTTCCGTTCTGCTTTCACCTGCTGACAATTCAAACACCGATATACAAACCTCGCTACGTCGCTCTTCATTCCCTTCCACCAAAATTGAATCTTCAGATCGTTGTACATCTTACGACCTCCAGGATGAATACTAAACCGACTGCAATGAGCCTCTCGAAGAATACGCTGCCTCAACTCCGAAATATCAGGCACAACAATACGGTTATTCACATACAGTACATCATCTCTAACCTGGAATTCAGACTGATGCCCAGATCTGACTTTCTCTACTGAAACCTGAATGCTCGGCTCAGACTTCTGTGCTTCTCTGATTGCCACAAACAACTCCGATTCGGCTTGAATAGCAAACACTCTGATAGTCTCCCTATCTGTTTCAAACTCTAAACCAGAAGTGCAACAATCATCGATCAACTGAGAAACACCAATAGTAGTAAGAGATAAAGAACATAGCTTTCGGCTCAAGGCATCTGCAACTGCATTCGACTTCCCCAGATAATACTTGATTTCACAGTCGAAATCCTTCAACAGGTCTAACCATCTTCTCTGTCTCATATTCAGCTCTGCCTGTGAAAAAAAGTACTTAAGGCTCTTATGGTCAGAAAAGATCTCAAAAGACTCACCATAAAGATAGTGACGCCAGATCTTCAGAGCAAAGACGATCGCAGCTAGTTCAAGATCATGAACCGAATAACGAGTCTCGTGCAGTTTCAGCTGTCTCGATGCATACGCTACCACATGCTTATGCTGCATAAGAACACAACCCAAGCCTCGGTTAGAAGCATCACAATAGACTGTGAAACCTCCAGTACCCTTCGGAATAGAAAGAATTGGAGCACTGGTCAGTCTCCTCTTCAGATCAACAAAGCTAGCCTCACAATCTGCAGTCCAGACAAAAGGCGTATTCTTCTGAGTCAGCTGGGTAATAGGCTTGGCAATAGACGAGAAACCCTCGATGAAACGACGGTAATAACAAGATAAACCCATGAATCTTCGGATCTCCGACACTGAAGTAGGTCTAGGCCAATTCATAACCGCTTCGATCTTGCTGGGATCGACATAAATCCCATCTTCAGAAATAATATGACCGAGAAAGACAACTCGATCTAAACAGAATTCACACTTAGACAGCTTGGCAAACAACTGCTCAGCTCATAAAATCTGGAGTACGGTCCTCAAGTGCTCTGCATGGTCAGTACGGTTCTTTGAGTAGATAAGAATATCATCGATAAAGATAATGACAAACTCATCTAAAAAACGCTGAAAGATACGGTTCATCAAACCCATAAAAACCGCTGGAGCGTTAGTCAAACCGAACGGCATGACTATAAACTCAAAATGACCATACCTCGTTCTGAATGCGGTCTTAGGAACGTCTTCCTCTCGCACTCTCAACTGGTGATAACCTGACCTCAGATCAATCTTAGAGTAGACAGAAGAACCCTGCAGTTGATCAAAAAGGTCATCTATTTGGGGTAAAGGATACATGTTCTTGACTGTAGCCTGATTCAATTGGCGGTAGTCAATACAGAGCCGCATAGAACCATCCTTCTTCCGAACAAAAAGCACAGGAGCACCCCAAGGCGACACACTAGGTCTGATGTATCCCTTGGCAATTAAATCCTCAAGCTGCTCCTTCAACTCTCTCAATTCAACAAGTTCCATACGATAAGGATCTTTTGAAATAGGTTGAGTACCTGGCACTAAGTCAATGCTGAATTCAACCTCTCGAATGGGTGGCAATCCAGGAACATCTTCCGAAAACAAATCAGCAAAATCTCTAACCACTGGTAAGTCAACCAAAGCTGGGCTAGATTTCAGTACATCAACCGCATAAACCAAAAATCCTTCTGCACCTCTCTGTAACAAACGAGTCATAAATAACACTGAAATCAAAGGAATTCTAGATCGAGAACCCTTACCAAAGAATTTCCACTCGTCTGCCATTTCAGGTCTGAACCTGACAACCTTCAGAAAACAATCAACTGTTGCCCTGTACTTGGTCAAAGCATCTATACCGACAATACAATCAAAATCTGACAACCCAAGCACAATACAGTCGAATTCTAACAAATTTCCCTCAAAACAAAGTTCACAGTTCCTGACTAGTCTGACAGAAACAATTCCTCCACCCAAAGGTGAAGTAACAGCTACTACTGTAGGCAACAATTCAGTTGGCAAAGCATGCAATAACACAAATTTCTCAGAGATAAAGGAATGGGAAGCACCTGTATCTATCAAGACATGAGCAGAATGACCGAAAATCGAACAGTTACCTGCTATGACATCGTCAGGTGCTGCCTGAGCCTGATCCTCTGTCAATGCAAAGACTCGTTCTTGCTGTCTCGGAGGCTGATTTGCACTAGAGCTACCTCCCTGTTTGTTCTGCTGTTGCTGAGGTTGGAAAGAGTGCACTGCAGACGACTGCCTCTCCGGCTGAGCTGCAGGTCTAGACGAACTCCCACTCTGAGCTCTATCTCTATTACGTTGAGGGCACACCTTAGAGAAGTATCCCGGTTGCTGACATGTGTTACAATTGCCGAAAACTCCCACACACTGATCCGGTGAGTGTCTTCCCCCACACTTGCTGCAGTACAAGGCTGAAGATCCAGAACTCTGTCCGGAGCCGAATTGCTTCGAACCACTGGAACTGGACGAACTGTTTCCTTGCCTCTTGAACTGTTTACCTCTTGCTTTGTACTGATCCTTTCTGTTTCCCCCACTGCTACCACCTTCATAACTCTGCTGCTGGTTCTGATGTTGAGGTGGCTGATTCTGGTACTGAGATGGTGGGTTCTGATACTGCCTCTGTTGCTGAGGTGCTACCTGGTTACCTCTTTGCATCCACAAGCCTGCTTCCGCTCCCTTTGTGTAATTCATAGCATCCGCAAAGTTGTTAGGCCTGTTGGTGTTTACCAACGTGAAGACGTCGGGGTTCAAATCATTGATGAACTGATCTGCCTTAGCTTCTTCATCTTCGGCAATTAGCGGTGCAAAACGCAACAGACTATCGAACTTAGCCACGTACTCTTCAATGTTCAGATTCCCTTGCCTCAGATTGGCAAACTCTGCTCCCTTATCTTTGCGATACGAGATAGGGAAAAACCGCTTATAAAACTCAGATTTAAAAAGAGTCCAAGTAACTTCCGTACCTCTACTCTCCATTGCTTTCTTTGTCATGATCCACCAGCTCTTAGCAACCCCACGTAGCTGATGAATGACTAACCTGATTCTCCGGTCATCTGTGTAATCAATGGAATCGAACAGCTGATCAATATCATCCAACCAACTCTCGCAGTCAACTGGATTTTCTGAACCCATCAATAACGGCGGATTGAACTACTGAAACCTCTTCAGCAAGGTTTCCATAGGCGTTGCTGAAGCATCCAACTGATCAACTTCAGTGCTAGCTTGCTCAGTCGCAGGGATAACTGGCGGTGTGTTTCTGTTTATTACTCGACGAGGACCCATCTGATAATCAAAGGTTAGGACACGAGATATCTCAATTGCTACAATCAGTGCCCTTACAACCGCTTGGAATACCGGATACCAGTCGATAATAGAAACAGTTATATCTCAAGTAGATCATGATTTATAAATTAAATCACATAATCATGTAATTCAATAATTCTCAATAATAAAGCATGCTCGCATGGAGTTAAGTACATAGTTAAAATAATTCAAACACATGCGAGGAGCCAATACACGCAGACTCGATCTACCCGCTCACTCTAGTTCGACCAAGAATCTTAAGTCTCTGATACCACTTAATGTGAGACCTCGTTTCTAATCAACTAATATCAGACGACAAGCGATAAGTAAACAAGAACCCAAAGTATTTTTTTTTTTTAAAAAAAGGAGGCTCGCGCGCCCGCGCTGACATCAGCGCGCCCGCGCCTACGCCCCGGAAAACCCAGCGCACCCGCGCTTATACTGCGCAAAAACTAGCGCGCCCGTGCTCTAAGTAAGAGCGCCCGCGCCCACACCTCGCAAAGAGGCCGCGCGCCCGCGCCGTCCCCTTGCCCAGAGAAGTTAAGGCACTGAAATAAACTCAATCAAAACCTAAACACTAGAATTAAGAGTATTTGATATTCCAATAACAATACAATAAAGGTTTAGGGGAGAGCAACATTCAATTCGATAGCACCTACATCGTTTCTTGCTTACAAAACATATACGAGAAGTTCGAATGACGAAACATGATCGCAAAACATAACTAGGTTGACATGCTGATTCGACTTCTAAACGAGTCTCACTTCTATCTCTTGCTCTGGACGCTAACCAGGTCTATGCTGACTTGATCCTGCCCTTCTTGTTGCCAAGTACACATACAAAACAAAGCAACAGCAGGATAACCGGTGAGAATTATAATCCCAGTAAAAGCAACATATCAAGTAATGAATATACAACATGCTATCAAACCACATATTCAAGTCGAAGTTAATGATATGCATGTCTTTAAAACCAGGATATCAATTCTGATAAACAAGGGAGTATTGCTTTGCTTTTGGGATCCCGAGGATGAGATCACGTAACGACTCACCGACTCTCCTAATCGAAGTGGTGCCACGTATCCCACTCCTCTAGACTTTGAGCAACCATAATGAGTATGCTAGCACTAGGCGAAATACTACAACCTAGGCCACTCAATCATAGTTCCCAAACGTCTAACAAAAAGGGCGGTTATGCCCGCTGAAATCAAAGTAGGCTCAAGATGAATGCATAACAGAAACATAAACATAAGTCACATAACAAAAACTCAATCAATCAACAAATACAAGTTCCACATGCTAGAACAAGTATCAATGCAATATGTGATTTAAAAAGGGAAACTCGAGAACCAACAGTCCCGAGTATGCTATCCCGCTACGATGACTGCTTTTACCTTTCAATGCAGTAGTTCCAACTCTGGATAAGCTACAACAAAAGGTTTAATCAACAACTAAACAATCCAACAACAAAGGCAACGGTTCAAGGTAATCTCTTTACCGTTCTTTGTCCAACTCTCGACGAAAAATGCTGCTAACACAGGGCTCGACACACTCCAACGAATCTGTACGAATACAAGAGTTGATCAACAACCACGATCATTCACAAGCCAAGGCTTCACTCAATACCAAAAAACGATTCGAAAACCCAAAACTCAAACCGACGGCATAATGGCTATAACTGAACAAACCGACAACGTAGACAGCAGTTCAATAGCGATATAACCTCATATCAATTCTAAGACAACCAAAACAAAGCAAACCCATCAATCTCAAAATCCACATTTTCAAAAATGGCTTCCAAAAATCATAACAAATCCGAACGTCGCTCTAATTCAAAGCCGACAGATAATAAACGATCAGAACTTTGTAGAGAACAACATACTCGAATCTCAAACGATTCTAACAACATCCAAAAACTAGAATGTATCGGATCGAAGAAGAACTTACGATATAACAGAGCTCTCACTGTAGTGATCACTAATCCGCCTTCAGAAATAAATTCCAACGGACGGAACGAGCTCGGGAGGAAATTTGAAAGCTAAAAACTCCAAAGGGGCGGCTCTAATGGAGGCTCACGGTTGGAGAGGAAGATGGAGGCTTCTCCAAATTAAAATCCATGTGTAGATAATATATAAAAATCAAAATTTGCGTTTTAGTCCCTGAAAAATCCAATTTTTGCAAAAAGGACCCTGATCAAAATCAAACCGGCTCGGGAACTCTGTAATCTCTGATTAACTCAAATAAATTCAATTAAGATAAAAACGGGGCTTTACACTGTATGTCTCAAAAATCAGATTCAAGTATTAACCACAGAGTAAATAGGAAATTGTTCATCTAATTGGTTCCATTTTCTCAAAAATATTTGTCAGATACGTAGACAATCATAGATTTCAGTTATAGCACAAAACAAAAAAAAAATCATTGGCCATGTATTCCATTATTTCTCGACTTCTTTTCAACTCAACTCAACTAACAACAAATAAACTCAAGAAAAATTTTATCAATAAAGCAAACAATAAAACTCAACTACTCAACTTTCAACCAAACAATTCAATCAAACATTGATTCACCCTCCCCCCCCCCCCCCCAAACTTAGTATAATCATTGTCCCTAATGATTAAAAACAATAAAAATAACAAGGGACACGTACCTTAACACCGAGCATCAGTACTCGGCGTCATCATCATCATCTCCATGGAAAGAAAGTGCAGCATCAGCAGTATCATCAGGAGACCACTGCGGAGGAGGTGGATAAGGCACAACAGTGGGAGGATAATTCTGGGTGAGAGCGGCAGTGAAGTCATGCATGTATGTCATATGTTCTCGCATCATCTTCCACTGCTTCTTCATTTGAGCTAGCACGGCCGTAGAATCATCACGAGTAGAATACTCAGTAGCCGGATGCGTCAATAGTGACATAGGTCCTTCCAAATGGGAAGGTGCTGGCTCAAAGTGTGGTAGTGGCGCAGAGGGTTGCGATGGTTCAGCTGACTGTTCAGAAGTACTGGCTACTTTCTTCTTCTTATCTCGTTTCAATGCACCAGTAACTTTTATAGGACCCCGTATCTGAAGAATCTGCTCAGTATCATCCTACACAACACCAACACGCTGACAAAGCTCAGTAATAAAAGATGAATGGGGTAAACTGATAGTCGAGGATCCCCTAGCAGCAGCAATGATAGACTCTTGAATTACCCTCCCAGCATCAACGGATTTCCCTGTCACTATGCAGTAAACAAGAGTAGCCATAGCCTTCGTCACATTTGAAGTATGCCCAGATGGCAACATCCTGGCAGCTACAAACTCATGCCAGTTATTTGCTTTTCGTTGCAGAAAAATAGATGAAAATGTAACAGGTTCTTGCCTTGCATTTTTCTTCCATTCTGCCCCCTCATGACACAAAGTCTGAAGTACCAGATCATCGAGAAATGACACATTTTTGAATGCCTAATACTCATCATCTTCAATGTTTTGCATGTCATAGAGATTATAAATTGTGCTACTGTCAAACGCCACCAGTTAACCTCTAACTCTAACCTTGAAATTCACATCTTTGACCATTAGATTGGCGTAAAATTCACAAACCAAAGATATAACGACCTCGAACTGACTCTTAACAAACGTTTCCCATCCTCTTCTTCTTGCTTCAATTAGTGCCGGAGCATCAAGCTCTCTCTGGCTCATTCCTCTTTCTTTCTGCATTCCCTTCTCCGTCAAATCAACATAATAGGATTCAGCCGTAGCATTCCAAAAGCGATGGAGATCATATGGGGCAGCAGACGTGGAAGACAATGCTCCCTTGCCCTTAGTTTTCGGCGGCATTATAACTCAATAAATTAACTCAAATTCAATTGCCGATCCAATTCCCAAAATCTCAAATACACAACTCTGCAATAATGAAGACAAGATTTTAGCCCAGACAATTCATCAAACACTTGGTATGCACTAGTTCCAGGATATCTAAAGACACGATCATCAAATCTTCAAACACAAAAAATATCAGAGAACTCACATACCCCATGACAGTAGTTTCACACGGCTTCAAATATGGATTAGATTCACCGACTCTCTTTTATACGCAGGATACGAATTAGATTCACCGACTCTCTTTTGTGTACATTAGAATCTCGACCCATGATACCCAAAATATAATGTCAACAAAGTATCTCACAATAATTAATCCCAATCACAGTAACACACAAGCAATCAATTAATGAGCAAAAAAAAAGGGAAGAGATATCACCGATTTGTTATTGGCGGAGGCGCTGGCGGCAGAAGCAGGCGGTCGGTTGAGATGAAAGACAGCAACAGCGCCTACCCGCTGGTGAAAAGTGAGGAGTGAGCGGCGGTGACTGGTTCAAAAACAGGCGGTGTCCGGCATTGATGAGGATAGGAGGCGATGTGAATAGGAAAGTGATGAGCAACGCGGTCGTGAAGGAGAAGAATAGCAGGAACGTCCCTGTTGTTTGGCGATTCTTTGCCGTGAAGCCATGAAGGTGGTGCGGGCGATGACTTCGCTTGCAGAGATGGAGATGAGCGAGCGCGAGGAGGAGAACAGCAGCGTCCCTGTTGTTCGGCGCGAGGATGATGTAATTGGGACGATCGGTGATGATGAAAAGGATGAATATGATAGACGGTCGAAAAGGATGAAGGTGATGAGCGATGCGGCGAGATGCCAAAAAGATGAACAAGAAGTAGGTGGACCTGTAGAATAGAGAAGAAATAAGTATGCGATTAACCCTTATTTTGATTATTATTATTAACTACATTAATATTAAAAAAAAACTAAAACAAATTCCTAACCTTTTTTTTAAAAAAAAAACAGAAAATAATATTTTATAGGGCGTGGGCACGCCTTATAGAAATTTATTTTCTGAAAATTTTAAACTTTTAAAAAAGAAAAATTGATTTTTTTTGAACAAAAAATGATTTTTCATAGGGCGTGGGCACGCCTTATTGAAAAATATTTTCTGAATTTTTTTTTTCCAAAAGCAAGCATAAAAAAATGATAAATAAAAATAATAAAAAAAACGTTGGGTTGCCTACCAAAAGCGCAATTTTTTAGCGTCGTTATGCTCGACGTTACCAATCACCTCAAGTTGTGGAGTAATCAGAATTTTTTAACTCGATCTCCATCTACAACACACTTTCATCTTCAAAGAACACCTTCAGTCGATGTCCATTCACTTTGAAAATTTTCTCTGTATCCAAAATAATTAAATAACAAGAACTCGAAAGAAATAATTATAAAAAACCGTTCCCCGGCAACGGCGCCAAAATTTGATGGGCCTTGTCGTCAGCCAACAAACTTAAAATTCCTACTCCCTAACAAAACGAGTATAGTAATGAGCAGGGTCGAATCCACAAGGAATGGATATTTATTTCTTTCAAGTGAATGTAACTAAAAGAGGGGTTTTTGGTATGCAGTAGTAATAAAAATAAAAATAAGCGAGAATTAAATAAATAAGATGAACAATTAAATAGATATGAACTTCAATAATTTACCAAACTCTGATTCAAGGAATTTCCGTATTTCAATTATATCACTGGTCATCGGCTAACAAATAATTTATTCATGGAGTTCCTAACAATTAACCTTAAAATCATAGGAATAGCCACTAAGATTTTTGTGATCTCCTATTTTAATTGACCAAACCCAGCATCCATTCAAAACTTATCAATAATCAACTGGGAACGATAGCGTTCTATATTAATTAAAAATAGCTTTTCAATTTATGAAAACAGTTAATCCTAAAATCTAACAATCGAGATAGCTGCAACTGTTAAATCTAGTTTCGTTAATTTATTTAGATCAAACATGCTATGATAGCACAACACACCTAATCTATCGCTACTCAAGTATCAATCATTCATGACAATTACGGATCACTGAACTCATGGTTAGCAATAGAAAATCATAAATCAAATTAATTTGTCAGATTAATCGACCCACAACTTTCATGAAATAAATCATATATTAACAAATACGAGAAACAGACAAGAACATCAATTTAAACACATAACCTCACTGTGATAATCGAAATACCGAAAAATATCCTTGAATCAGAAATGAAAACTTAGCCAAGCATAGTTGGCTTCATAATTCTCTAGAAATATAAAAGATTAAACCTAGAAATTATGAAGAGGAAAAGAAGAAGAAAATTCCTCTATCTCTGTCGTGCAGAGTGTGTAGAACGCAAGAACAGAAATCTAGAATTCTCTTTATCCCTAAACTAACGTGTAAAACTAAGAAAAAAGGAAAAAAAATAAAATCCCAAAAATTCAAAAAGAGATAAAGTCTAACTAAAAAGATAATGTAGAGATATTGTTTTTAAATAAAAAATCTCCAACTATCTTTATTTATCTAGAAGAAAATCTTTTCTTCAAAAGTCTTCCATAAATTAAATACCATATTTAGAATTCCTAAAATATGGTATTTTCTTCTTAAATTCTGAAATCTTCAATCTCTCACGAGACAGTATAAACGTAGTAACACAGCGCGCCTACGCCTTGCTTCAGATACTCTTCTAGTTTGCTCAATTCCTCAAAAATTCTCTTGGCAACTCCGAATGTGAAAGAATTCAACTCTTTTAGCCCAAATTTTGTCTAAGACCATCAAAATTCCTCCAACTACAAAATACAACAAAAATGCACCAATTAATATATGCAAAAGAAAAAAAACCCGAGAAATATGACACTAAAAATATAAATATTATGAATCTATCAGCCGACACAATAAAGCCCGTATTTCTCCCCAAGAGAATCTAGTTGACACAAAGCTATACTCCAACGTAACTGCTTAACACGATTCCCAGACTGGTCATCCTTCCCATGCTCTACCGAAGCAAACGAGCTTCTTGATCGGCTAAATCGGTATGATTAAAAATCAACTAGCAAGCGTACCAGGTCAAATTATAGATAGTGAATAAAATTCGAATGTCGAACCCACAGGGACTGTATAATTATGACTACCAGAATATATTTATTTCTACTTAATCTAGACTAATCCAAAATAGTGATTTCAGATTTTAAACTAAAAATTAAAAATTGCAATTAAAATTAAATTGAGTAAAACTCAGCTGGAAAAATTGGATTTAACTCAAATTTGGGAAAAACTCGATCAAGGACTCACGTAGGTACCAGACAATTCATGTAACAAGCAGTCGATCTCAGACATCAGAATTAATCTTAATTCACCGGAATTTTTCTAATTTGTTCGAAGGACTATTTCTAGAACAATCAAACCTATTCAAATATTGATGAACTAATCTTTCGTAATTCTAATCAAATTTGAATGAATGAATAGCTGTGAAAATTCAGTAAACACCTAAACCGCATATTGAAACCGAATTATATTTCTAGTCAGTTTTACACTATGTTGATTATCGAAGTGATCAAAATCGAAACCTCCTCTGTCGAATTGGAATCAATTAACACGCAAGAAAATAACTGGCCTGGAAATTCACAAGATAAATATAAATTCGATAAACAATAAAAGCAAATCAAGTCTGAAAATCTCAAATAAACAAACGTGTTTTATACATAAATTGTCTGGCCCAATCACGTATCCTTGATCGAATAAAAACTACTACTCACTAATAAACATGATTAAACAAACCAAGTCTAAAATCATAAAATAAAAAATACTATAGTAGAAGAAAATTTGAAGAATTGTTCCCAGCCGCCGTCAGCCTTTGCGCAAAAATCAAAAAGACAAAAAGTCTGCAAAAAGATAATAAAATTTCTATTTATAGGGTTCGCGTCAATTGGAATCCTCGTTGACCTACAAATTCCAAACATCACGTCTCCCGAACACGCGCACGCGCATAGGCTTCCTCGCGCGCGCGAAGTTCAATAAATCAGCGGCTCAATAAATCAGAAGATCGCGCGCGCGCGGCTTCCCTCAAACTCTCTGTCCATTACTTTTGTGCGCGCGGGGGGTATGAGCTCCCCCGCGCGCGACTTGGCTATGATGACTCTGGAAATTACTTCTGCACACGCGCGATGAGTAGACCTCGCGCGTGCGCGGCTTGTCCGCACAGATAGTTCCGAAAATGATTTATTTTCCTACAAAATTCAACTAGGAGAGTATAATATATGCACATTAAATATAATACTAACAAAACTCGCGAAAATAAAATAAAGGCATGCAAAATAAAAATAAATTTACATAAAATAATGTATACTAAACACACTTATCACTTCCCAAGCAATATTGGGAATTCAGCCCACCATGTCTAGTGTGAATCACACGTCACGTTTCTTAGTATAACTCAATACTGTGTCATAAGGAATTCTCATCTCATGACAATCATGTCACAAAATCCTTTCTTGACCATTGGTCTGCGAAGCCACGCATACGCTGCAATGGAAGTCATCGCGCCTTTAATGCTCTACACCATCTCGGCCATAGGTTATTCACCCATGAATTCAATCGATGGACATCCTCCTGATAGTTATACATACTAGCAATCACTGTACACACATCAAGACTAAGGCAAGCTCCCACCAATATGCTCAACTGGAACATTCCATAGTGCACAGACATATGGAAACGCTTCTTATTCCGTCTTGAAACTTCAACAGTCATTGCACTTAGTATTACTCATCACAGAGTCTCTGATGATACCATCATTGCTCGTCCCAAACTCCCAAGGTCGAACATAAAGATCCTGGAAACTAAATCCCAACGGAATCTCCAGAGTCAAATCACTCCTTTGCTGAACGCATCAGCCTTAGCACTGAAATGACTAATTCAACGATTCCCTAGTCACTCCGGGGAAACACTTATGCTAGAAGTAATTTGTCACACAAAACACATCCGACCCTTGTCCATTGCAGAAACACCATGTTACTGACAAACAATCCTTTCGGATGCAGCTTGTTGATTGGAAAGAAAGAATCATTTCTATCGCGTTCTTGCAAATTATTCAATCCCAAAGGCATACCTCGTTGGTTACTAAGTCGATCATCGACTATCTCAGTAATCCAATCAGGAACACGCATCTTACGCTGGAAACTAGTGACACAACCTGCTAGATCTTGAGAACTAGATCCTAGCTAATGGCACGTATCACGATTAGACCACTGATGTCTCCTTGCTAATGCCCATTAGCTTCCAACACTCGTTGGATTCAACACAAGAACACTATGTCAAAATGTTCGGTTGAAACCTTTAATTCTTTGTTAGTGGACAGCTCTTGCTCGGAGCAGAAACTTAATCCCTACCGATGTCTCAACCTGAGTATACGATTGCTATTACTAAGCAATTGCTGGAATCAATATCAGTTTCTTCTTAACAGGAATGCATAATCCAGGGAAACCACCAACTCTCTTGCTTGTCTATACTGTCAAGTTATCGTCTAACTTGACCATACAAGTCCAATTGCAATCGTTCCCGATTAGAGCAATCCCAAAATATTCATCTCTGGCAATCCTAGAGACTCTAAATCAACCAAATTGCCGAATTCTCTGAGACTATAACAAGTACTCATCTCCTAAGCACTATTCGACAAAATATTATCCCAAGTATTTCTTAATTGCTACACCCTGATTATCACTGATTGGCACAACAAGTCGAACTCGTCGATCTACTTAGGCTCGCACTCATCAGATCAGACCACCACTGATCATCAACACCTATGTGGCTCGGTCAATACTCTTGACTCGGCTGCCACAAGTTTACTATTTCCAACACTTGGAATACCCAAATCGCTCTGGTTTCAACGAACCCATACTTGATAACCAGACAATAGCTATTAGTAGTCTATCGACACAATCTTGTTCCTTACTACTGATAGTTGTCTTGCACACTGGACTTAATCATCCTAACTCTGACAGAGTCAGACAATGCCTAACGCAATCACTGGACTCACTATCCTTGCCTCGTTCATTCAGAATGAACGCCACTGTTCGCCAAGTCCAAGAATCATAACTAACGAATCCCAAGGATTTTCACAATCTCCGGACACAATCCTGATTATATTCCTCGCAAAGACTACGCAACAAATTAAGACTAAGGTATCTTACCTCAATAACCCACCTGGAAAATCACCAAGGTTTCACAGGCATAGGCCACGCTTCCTCACATCTCAAATCGTCCTATACAATCCTTAGCATCCGGTATAACCCATCACAGATGAAGTCAATCATCATGTAGTAGTCCTCATATTCGAGTCGAAGTCTTAAAACAACATCCCATCCAAGATCTTGGATGATTCCTATCGCAGGGAAAACCCTAACCACAACTCTGATGACAGCCCCGAGTCATCACTGGTAGAAATCTGTCTACCTACTAGACCCACTAGTCTAGCAGTATCTCATAGGCCAAAACCTATTTGCTCATAGTACACACTTGTCAAGAAGATCCTCTAAGACTGGTTCTCACAGCAGAACACTCAACTAATATATCTGGCACCCAGACGATATCGAACCATCGATATCAAACCCAATATCTAATCCAAGGTCATACCTCGTCGTGACTGTAACTAAAACTCTAGACTGGGTAGCCTTCCCACCGCCATCCCCTGAAGCACAAAGGCTCTCAGGTGCATCGACATATGGTCGCGCCTCCTCACGTCAAATCATGGTCATAGTCCACAACTCTCGGCATATACTGGACCTGGAATCTTAATGAAAACCCACCATCACAAGTCTTAACCTAACGAAGGTTAACATACTACTGTTATAAGAAAACAACCTAGAACAAAGCCCAATGTTCTAAACCGAACAATATTCCTATGCCTCCAGATGAGTCCACTCATCGCTAGCACTATCTTTAGTTCACTGACTCATTAGGTCAATCCTAGGAAAACGCCTAGACTAACCACAAGTCACACGGTTACAATCGGCCCACTCAAAACCCCATGAGTTACCACAGTTGAACACTAATCAACTAACGTCATGCCAAAACTTATCAGAATCATGCAATCATCCATGAATTGATGAAATAATAATACATGTATCATTACTTCAAGTTATGTACAATTTTTTATCATAATCCAATGTAATACATAAAATATCCAAAATACAATGAAATGTACAACCATTAACTTGAAATGATACAACCATAGTATGATGATTCATTACAACTGAAATATTGTTTACAATTACAACCATACAATATTTAAATCATCGTACTAGTCTTCGTTTCTTAAGCATGATGCTTCTAATCGACACGTGCATCATTGAAAGCGTACTCTTGACCAAATCTCTCTACTCGTCCTCCTGCAAAGACATCCGAAGAAATGGCACGTGATAGCTAACCACCTATGCTTTGCGTCATTGCATGTCAGTCAAATTCTTCTGCTCACGATCTACCGTCAGCGTTTTTATTGCATCCATATCATGCTTTTGAACATGAAGTTTCCCGTGTGCCTACCGAAAGCATCGATATAAGCATACTGGCACAGCCATGTTCTGCACGAGTTTAATGACCTTACGCTCGAAACCTGTCATTCCTTAGGCACTCTAGGCATTCCCTGGTGAAGGTCTTTATGACAATCTCTACTACGACTGGAGAATCTTCAGAGTAGTGTTATCATGGTACGGACAATACAGATACAAAAATCAAGTAAGTTCCCACCAATCCTCTGCCACTGCTTCTGGTATCCGGTACTCGATCCAAAGTTAGGATCCACAGGAGTAGAAATCTCAAAAGCTTGGACACGATTCATCGCTCCTGTCGATGATGATAATCTTCGGGCAACCCAATCACCATGACATCATCCTTTTCATGGTCTCATCAATCCAACAAGGATAACGCAAAGTCTTATTACTATCTCCCAAGTCTCTTGCATGCATGCTCTGATACCAATAAATGTAACGACCCAACCCGGATCCACTACATAATCAGAGTTAAGAGCATAATTAAGCATGCATTAAATAAATTTGCTGCGGAAGACATAAATAAAAACATACTGGAAAAATACAACAGGTTAAATAAGCCAATATACAACCCAATCGAATTACAAATAATTCCTAAAGGTAAAGACCTACATCTAATCCTGCTGTCTTCACTGGCTACTCCAAGCTCCTGGTGCTCAATCCTGCACCTACACCTGCCCCCTCAAATGGGGTGTCCAGACACGCATAAAATACTGGACGTGATCTCTAAGCTCAATACGAAAGCACGGGTAAAACATACAAATATGATGCATGCTCATGACAGGGTATCCATATCTAGGATAACTGTATACAACTGCTCAGTAATGGCGCCTAGGACATGAGTGGTACAACCCGGGGATCAAACCCTGCGTACACTGCTCATTCCTACCGGACGTAGACCGTGTCCTATAGATGCCAGTAACCGTCGATCGCGGGGCGCTCGACATCGACCATCCGAAAAGGGCTGAGCTGCCCTACATGGCTCATCTCAAAAGATGGACATGAACAATATGATATGCACATGCTGCATAATAATATGACACACAAATGCAACATATAAGCATGCAAAACCCGCTGGCTATCTCAGTCAGTACTTACGTATCTTATTACAGACACTCCTAGCAGTCCCACTCTAGGTTCCAAGCCTATCATCAATGCTACAATGCAAATACCCATGCATTATTAATTAAGCTCTAAAAGTCTTAACTAAGTTATTGCATACTCCTAAATATTTTATGGAGACCATAGCTATACCTGCGTCCGTCGTCAGCCCGCTGATGGCGATTGCCTCAAAACTAGGCCACAGCTCCGCTTCGACGCCGGGATCGCTCCGCTACTTCCGGATTCCCAATAGGACGTCTAGAACTCTTTGGATCTGAGTTAGAAGGCTAAGAAATCGAGAGAGAAAAAGGAGAGGTGCGAGTTGGAATGAATCCTCGGATCCCATATTTATAGACGAGGAACGGAACGTCCGTTCCTCCATCGTTGCGTTCGTTTGCCATCGTTGCGTCCGTCCGACGAACGTTGCGTCCGATGTCTCATCATGTTCGTAAGCAATGACTTCATCTTGCTGACGTCACGAATGACATCAGCTGGCACGAACGTTGCGTCCGTTCCCCGGACGTTGCTTCCGTTCTGCCTTACCCTTCGGACTATTTTCGATCATTCTGAGTCCATTCCTGAAGCTCGTTAATCCAATAGAAATTTTTTTAATCATGTATTAATAAATCAAAACATGATCACACAATTTAATATACTCATTAATCGCTAATTACGGATACGGGTCACTACAAGATTGGAGATTTTTATTTATGGTTGATATATCTTTTAACGAAATACCTGTTAGACGTGTTTCAATAAATTATTACAACATGTTGACCTGGAAAAAAATGTTAAGTGTTAACTAGAATAACACTTTGGTAAACTGGAAGTCTTCTGTTCAAAGCGATGAGGAGCTTTGGGTCATTCATGGTTCGATATTTTGGCATCCTAGGCGTGGTTAAGTGTTAACTAGAATAAGGCCTTGGTAAACTGGAAGTCTTCTTTTCAAAGCGATGAGAAGCTTTGGGTCATTCATGGTTCGATATTTTGTCATCCTAGGCGTAGTGGAAACCCACCAATCCCACCGGAATAGTTGAGATATCAAAAGAAAAAAACAGGGAATTTTTAATCCTTTGTTTGCAACTTTAATCAATTTTTTTTAGAATTATGATTTATATTCGAACACATTAGAAACACATCAAAGCCGAAAAAAAAACACTAAAATTGTAGGGGATATACAAGTATACATTAATCGAATGATCGGTGTACACCATCACATGCATTCTGTAACCTTATATTATTTAATGAAAACTTTGTAATTAAACCCGACAATTTCCTAATCCACAATATCTATTTTCGCACATCGACAAGAGAAAAACTTTAAGAAAACAACAAATAGAGAAATATTTGTTCAAAAAATTAAAATTATGATGCATGTATTTTATAATATATACTTGATACGTCCTCACTCAATGGATGGGCCAAAAAGGCATGAGAAATTTGACAGAAACCACTGACATATCTCAGTGCCAAAAAAAGTTATTGGAATACAGTCTGTTTCCAGTGTTCACCACGAAACATCATGTTTCCCATAATCTACAGATTGTTCAGTCCTACTCATGGGATAAAACTCACGGGATATGTGTAGGCATGTGATTGACTAATTTATGTGGGCTCAATTGACATGAACCCCACATGTATGGACCACTCACATGCTGCCACCTACCTCATGGGGGTAAAATCCATGGGGTAGGGTCGAACGAACCCATGATCTACATGTTTGTAGATCCATATCAATTATATTAGTGCTATCCCCCAATTTATCTTTTCTAAACAATATATATAGAGTCGAATTAATATACACTAATTAACGGGGACGGACGGGCCCTCCACGAAAAATTAAAATAAAACCAGATATAAATTAGATAACACCACATGTAAAAAATAAGGGAAATTTCATCTTAGTATTAGGGTATACCCTTAAGATGAATATAAAGTAGACAATTATTTTTATATGAGGGATCCACTAAAAAAGTGTAGACCAAACATATATTAAAAAATATCAACTTTAATAATGGGTATTATTTTAAAAATAAGATCTCATTTTCATCACCCTCCTTCAAAAAAGGAAAAAAAATACTTGTGTTCTTACTTAATGCTGGCCAGGTTACTTGGACATGAAAAAAACCTTCTTGAGAATATTTTTTTCTAGTAAAAATTAATATTTTGAAAATAAAACATAATTTTATTTTATTTTTATGTCTTTCAAATTAAAAGAGTTTTTATGAGGGGTTTATAGGCTTATTAATCCCATGCGATAATCGGCAAATCAAAATTTTTTATTTTCGACCATAATATGATGATTAGATTCATTATCATTCCCCAAAGAAAACGTGTATACTATACTGAACAACCATCGCACTAACGAATTAATAATCATTCCACCTATAAACTTGGCTACGGTCACTAGACTGTCAAAGTGGGTTAGGTCCGTCGGGTTAACCCGTCCTGTCATACAAAATAGGTGGGGTGGATTGGAAATTTTCAGTCCCGTCTAAAGGTGGGCCGCCCCGCCTAATGGTGAGTTATGGTGGGTTGTGGGTTGACCCTCAAAATCCGTCAAATTACAAGTAGAATCGCTCGGCTGGCCTGTTCCGCCACCTAAAATTGATGGGTTGAGTTGGTGTTTTTCAACCCGACTAAAAGGTGCGTCTCCCCTCCCTTTCTACCTAATGGTGGATTGCGATGAGTTGTGGATCGGCCCGCTCTGCTGGACTGGACACCTCTAACCACCACGCGGCGTGAAGTTCTTCCGTAATTTCTTTTGACTTCTACATGATAAAACGTTGTGTATATTTTTAAAATTTATATAATGCAACTATATGATTTCTTTATATTTTATTATATTATATGAAAACATTTGTGGCTCCCTTAAACAGGTAAACATACTTTCTAACTCTCTTTAGCTTAATCTTTCAAAAAATAGGCAATAGCTCCAATTAATGTCACATGTTTCTTCGAAAATATGAATGACCTAAGTCCGAACCAAGTGAAATCGTTACAAAAACCTGGAAATGATGTCATATTTCTAGGTTTCCACTTTCCCAAGTATATATAATAAACAACTTATGTTATGCATGTCATATAATATACTTAATTTGTTTTAATCATTATCAAGTTAAGTAACTATATTTCATTTATCTTTTAATATAAAATTTAAAATATCCATGATTTTTTGTGATATAAGAATTATTAAAACATGGAAAAATAAATATCATTTCAAATCTGTTCTAAATTAATGTTCGTGGGCAATAATTAACAGTTGTTTAATGAAAAAAATTACCAGAAAGTGGAGCTTATATATAGTTGTATAATTATGTCACTACCATGCACCAATTGTATATATTTCCATAAAATGGTAACGGGAAATGATTTTTTTTAAAAAAATTTGGGGAATTATTTTTTTTATAATTTACTATCTTGTCTTATTTTAAGTTTTAATCCATTAAAATACTCAATATCGATCTAGTATTGATAAAATACTTTATTTATTTTTTTTCTTGTAACTTATTTCGCAATAATGTTGACATGATAATGGAGAATATCGTGGTTCCAAAATTACTAACTTCACATTAAAAATCTCTAACTTTTGAAGAACGATGTTAGCTATTTGGGCCAAAATAGGAAGACATTAAATCTATTGTTGCTAGAGTACAAACCCTCACAAGCTAATTGTCGTCTGCATATTTTATTGACTCATGTGTAATAAATAATCTTTATTTTAATATAATTTATATTTTTTATATATTATGGCATTTCTATATTTGTATATTAATGCAAACTATATAGATAAAGACCTTGAATATACTATATTATTATAAATATGAGGTAGTACATCTGATGACAATCATGAAATACATATTTTGATTACTGTATATTCTGAACAAGTTCCTAATTGATTAAGCCATCTAAAAGAAGGATAAAAGTAGCTTGAACTTGAGATTAGCATATGTGTTGTTATGTATCATGTTTCATTGGTAAGGACATAGAGATGGTCAAACATACAAGATGTGTGCTCTTTTGATGAGTTCATTGACCAACCCACCCTAGGTCTTTCGAAGTTGTTATTATTCGTCGAGTTGATAAGTCCGTGACTATGGTAGTACACAATTATTCCTTATGACCCTGGACAACACTAAGACTCTATACTTTAGGGATGCACTTTGACTCATTTATCGAATCCGTGAGGGACATCAAGTAGCGATGTTGAGTGTAGTTACGAAACGCGTAGCAGCCAGTGTATTTTAGTCTGAGATTCACCGCTCGCCTAGTGAAAATCCTATGTGATCAGAAGAGATAATAGTGCACAGAGTCTTTAGCCAGAGCAAGATATGTGCTTTAGAAAAAAAAAGTTTCTCTAGTTGAACATCTAATGCCACTATGTATCTTCTGATATATTTCACATGGTTATCGAAATCTCGATTAACTCTCGATATACCGATGGTTGAAGATTCGGTGGGGATATATGAGATGAAGGGACTTTACTGAACCGTAACCATAATCGATTGGTTCTTTTAGGTAATATCAATGATACCTAGGGAATCATGAGGCGATGTTACTAAACGCTCTTACCATGATTGGATGAGTCTAATCAGAAATGAGTTCTGAAGTTCTACAATCAAATAGTTGATGGATTGAATGGGGCTAATTGATTGTAGAATATAGTGACCTTCTCTGAAATCACTACTAATCAAATTCTTAAGCATGCAATTAATTTAAATAAACATAATTAGATAATTAGCAGAATCTAATGGTGAAAATATAAACCTCAAACCAGCATACGGAAATATTATTTTTATAAAACCCAATAGAACAAGAGTAGAATACAGAAGTAACCCCTAATAAAATAATACGACCAACTCAGAACATGCAGTAACCAATATCTGAAAATGATGATTAATTGATAATTAATCAAGTTATCATATTTAGATTAAGTAAAAAATGATTAAGGGAGTTCTTAAGGATCGAAGGAGTTCAAAGATAGATTCAGAGCACTTGAAATAGCCGAAAATAATTCTGAGTCCTCAGAGGAAATGGAGGGTCCGAACACAATTCGGAGGGTCCGAACAGTCGGAACCAATATCCGAAGATCGGAATCTCTATTGAGTTCGGAGGTTCCGAACTCAGATCGGATGCTCCGATCAGTTGCAGGGCCAGTTGTCCAAATATTATGTCATCCATGATGTCAGTGTTCGGACGCTCTGAATGAAGATCGAAGGCTACGAACAGCTGTCGGCAGGCGTCCTCTAAATGCTAGACACGTGGTTGGCTGAGGGAGTTTGGACGAAAGGATCGGACGCTCTGATCAGGATCGGAGGCTCTGAACGTGAGATCGAACGCTCCGATCGCTGTCGATAAATAGGAGTGCCGAGCTCATTTCTCAAATGCACGTTTCCCTTTTTCCTCTCTTTTCTAGTTAGTATTTTAGCTTTTTAGGGGCTTTCTAGGCGTCCTATTGGAAATCCGAAAGTGGCTAGGCGCGGGAATAGTGGCGGAGCTGTGTCCAAGTTTTGGGACTATCGCCATCAGCGGGTTGACGACGGACAAAGGTATATCTTTGGATTCCTAAAAATATTTAAGAGTATTCTATAGCTTAGACAAGGCTTTTAGAGCTTAAATAATGATGCATAAGTATTTTTCATTGTAGAGCTGATGATGGGCTTGGAACTTAGAGTGAGACTTCTAGGACTGTCTTTAGTAAGGTACGTAAGTACTGAACGAGATAACCGGCATGATATATGATATATGTGTTGCATGAGTATTTGTTATGTGTTTTACCATATTTTACTGCTTTAGCACATTCATGTTTTTATTCATATTGGACTGCATCTCATGAGAGGTGAGTCTTGACAGTTTCCATATGCGATGAGTATCTCCTTATGGATTCGGGTCAGGTTTTGGGGTGGCTCAGCCCCCGATTTTGCTATTATTGGGAGACATCGCGACGGCGGAGTAGACGCTACAGTGATATGGGAATATACGAGTACACCGCAGACTAGCTATCTGGCACAGTACTGTGTATTCAATGGCGCCCCTGAGCAGACTGTTTTACCCGAGTTTTTAAGTCATTTGTATGCTGCATATATTTTATATCATTGCTTTCGTATTGAGCGTAGTTGCTCACGTCCAGTATTTTTCTGCATTTTTGGACATCCCATTCGACGGGGCAGTTACAGGTGCAGGTAGTACACTGAGGGACTTGGAGTAGTCGGGTGACCAGAGAAGGCAACATGATTAGCTGTAGGTTTTATTCGATTGGTTTGTATACCGAATTTATTTAATCGGTTGTATTCTTTCGGTCAGAATTTATTTAAGCTTTCCGTACTGTATTCTTATTAGTGTAATTGCATTTTTAATTATGCTATAATTCTCTGATTAGTAGTGGTTCCCGGTTGGGTCGCTACATTTGTTAGTATCAGAGCGCATGCAAAGATATTTTTGGGACATAGTACTGATACATTGATAATACTTGTAGAAATGATGAGATCTTTAAAAGAGATGATGATGAGGCAATTATGTTTCCCAAAGTCTATTATCATTGGCATGAGTTTTAAATATTTGGCTTATGGGATTCCAGCAAGTTCGGACAGGAGCGAAGGATCGTGTCCGAGTTATCAATATTTCGACTCATGTGGATCCTAGCTTTGGATCAAGTACCAGAAGTCGGAGGCAGTGGAAGAGGATTGGTTGTGACACACTTGATGTTTTCATCTGTAACACTCAGCCAGGATATCACTCCTTTGAATATTCTCCACTAGCAGTTGGAGAGATTGTCATAAAGACCTTGACCAGAGAATGCCTCGAGTGATTAAGGCATGAATGGTAAAAATGCGTAAGGTCTTTACCCACAGGTAGAACTTGATCCTGTCAGTATTCTTGTGTCGATGCTTTCGGTAGGCAGACGGGAAATTTCATGTTCAAGACATGTGATGGATGCAGGCAGATTAGATCTTGTGCGGAGGAGGTATGCTGACATGCATTGATGCGGAGCATAGCTGGAGTGCTAGTAAGGGAGCACAAATCATTTTGCGGGAAGATCTTGCCGGAGATCTTTGCAGGAGATCGTGCGAAGGAGTTTGGCCAGTATGCTAACATTGATGCTTGGACAGATGAGAAGCTTCACGCTCAAGATCAAGATCTTCATAATGATCCAGACATGTTTAAATATTGTATTAAGATTAGTTGTAAATAATATTCCAGTTGTAAGTATTGAATCATCTGTATTAGTGATTCGAGACACCTGTTGTATCATTTTAAGTTTTATTGTACATCTTTCTAGTATATTTGGATTCTAGTGATTTTGTATTAAATGGGATTGTAATAAGAATTGTACATAACTTGAAAACAACGATACATGTGTATTAATTTTGGAAATTTCTTGGATTAAATCCAGTGTATTATGATCAGTGTTCAACTATTGTGACTCATAAATTTTGTGTAATCCAATTGTAACTACTTGCTATGTGGTTAACTCTAGGTGTTTTCCTAGGATGATTTGGTCAGTCGTTTGACTATGGTTAGTTCCAGGGATGAGGTGATTCATCAAGGGTGTGAGTATTGTTCTAGGTTGTTTCCCTTAGAACATAGAGCTGTTTTGATCTCTTTAGGTTGTTACCATATGAATATAAGTTCTCATCAGGGTATGAGGTCGAGTAATACCAAGATTTTTGGATTATGACCAGGATTAGACGTGATGAGGCGCGACCCTATGCTTATTACCTTGGAGCCTTTGTGTTTAAAAAATGGGTGGTGGGTATTCTACTCAGTCTAGGGATTTTTGGTAATAGTCACAACGGGGTATGACCTTGATGGGGATAGATAACGGGTTTGATATCAAGTGGATTAGTTCTTCTGGATATTGTCAGAGATATTGGTTTGGGATTTCTGCTGTCAGAATCAGTCTTGGAGGGATCTCCTTGACGAGTGATTATTCTGAACAGATAGGTTTTGACCTTTACTATACAAGTAGATCTAGTGAGTATACGGAATTCCACCAGTAAATACGCAAAGTATCGTCTGATTTCTTCAAAGATCGAGCGTAGGATTTCATTGGGATGAAAAGATCTAGGTTGATAGATCGAGAAAAATGTTTGGGTTTAGTTTTCCTTGGTGTTCGTTCGTACGGACAACACAATGGATCATAGTTCTGGAATGGCGCGGGATTTGTGCCAACAAGATGCTCTTTGCTATCATTCATTTTCTCAGAAATAGGAATATGAATCAGGTGTGATTCTTGTGATTCCATGTTTTTGGAATTGGCGTACTTGTGGCAGCAGGGTTAGAGTTATTGATCGAGCCATGAACGTTATTCAGTAATCAGTGAGTGACTGATTTGGTTGATTACTGTCGGGCTAAGTGTAAGCCGTAATGGATCAACGTGATTGATAGGTTTATTCCAATCCGTGTTGACTTTGGATTTAGTGAATCAGGAAGTACTTGTAATTTTACCATGAGCTGGTATACTTAAAAGTCTATTTTTCTTGGGAATGATTCGAATTAGTAAGTGGTACAGATACATTCAGGATTCTCTAGTCATTGGGGAAGCCCAAGAAGGCCGAAAATGGAACTTTTAGGTTTCTGTCGATCACGAGGAGTGGTTACGGTGTGACTCTTATAGTCATGATTAGTTTGATAACATGGTCAAAGTTATCAACGGGAAGAATAGACGTTGGGATTTAGTAACGTTTTGAGATCAATACTTCATTTTTAGGAAGGAAGGTAATTGATTTGAGCATTGCGTGGAACTAGTAATGATTTAACCAGGTTGCGGAAATGGTATTTTGCAGTTGTTCCATGTTGTTAGTAAATGACAATTTTTCAGGGACTGATAGTTGAGTACTTTGCTCGGATCTTTTTAGTCATATACTCAGGATTTGTCCTTGAGTTGTGATCCGGTCAGTGATTGTAGGATTTTCGATGGGTATTAGCAGGATTAACATCATGTTCTGGTCGTGAGATGAGATAACAGCTGAGACCTGTGTTTTCGGTCTGGTGGTATTGTTGTCATTGATCCCCAAGTATTTTTCAGATGTGCTGTGTCATTGAGATATTAGAACCAAGTTAGATCAATCTGATAAGATAACTGGATTGCCTCTAAGTATTAAGGACTTCGCGTGGGATTGAGGTAGACCAGTTTGTTCATCCTAGTTCGTAAGTCAGGATTTGCGAGAATTTACCGTTATCCAGGACAGGATAACCAGTATTGCGTTTCAAGTATTATCTCGACTAACGAGATAGATGTAGGCATCCGTTACAGACTACTGATGCTGGGGATGGTGTTAGTGTTGGAAAACTGGCGAGTTCCCAGACCAATTACAATTGATACCCGGTGCAGCGGAAGTTTAAAAATTTTTCATGGAACGTTTCCATGGTATGGGTATCAACCGTTCATCGATTGAATTACGTGTGTGTAAAATTCAAATAACAATTAAATAAATTTTACCTCAAATCTCGCAACGAGATTAATGGACACCAACAGAACAATTCTGCTCTTGTTGTCTCTCCCTGGAACCGATGAACGCCTTCAATCAGGTCCACGAACAGAGGTTTAATCCCTCTGATAGATTGCACTAGAAAATCTATCAGAAGTTTTCTGCGAAGAGATTGAACGAATCTGATTCGTTATTCCTTACTGCGATTCAAAATCACAGACCGGAATTTTCTCGGGCAGAGCAAAGGGAGGGGACGGCCGATCGGTTTTGAGAGGGTCTAGGGTTTTCGAAATTTGCTCTCAAAATTTATGACCTGTTGTGTGTAATTTCTGTACTGAAATAACTTATTTATAATTCAGGCCACTAACACCTTAGGGCCCATTAGTCATAAGCTGGGGCCCGACAAGCAAAGCCCACTTGTTCAGAAATTAATATAAAATTCATCGTGACTCCGATTGATGAAACGATTTCACCAATGTGCACAGAAACCATTTCTGCACGTTTTAAAGTCAAAATAAATTTTCCTGAATCCGAATTCAGTGGTTTCCAAAAATGTCCATCCCTATGTCATTTTAGGAAATCCTACTCCCTTACTCTTATTTAAGAAGTCCAACTCCTTAGTTCATTAAATTTAACTCTTTAAATTTAACTATCTCAACGGGGATTAAAACTCCATTACACTGTGTGACCCTCAATGGTTCAGGGATACAGCTAGCCGTGGGCTCACAACTCCTTGTGACTCGGAACAACACTTTCCGACTTGCCCAACGAATCATGGTAAAGCGCCTAGCAACATCGCCCCATGATTCCCTAGGTATCACTGATAGTGCCTACAAGAACCAGTAGATTTTGGTTAGCGTACAGTACGGTCCCTTCATCCATATATCCCGATCGAATCAACAACCATTGGTATATCGAGAGTCGCTCAAGATTCGATAACTATGCAATGCATCTTGAAGATCAAATTAGTGACATCGCATGTGCTACTAAGAAACCATTTCTTAAATCACATCAAGTACTCTGGCCAGAGATTTGTCACACTAATATCTCCTCAGATCGCATAGGATATCCACACTCGCAAGTATGTGGTGAATCCTTGACAACAATGCATTGACTCCTATATGTGTCGTAACTATACCCAATCTCGACACCTGATGACCCCATAGAGTCGGTAAACGAGTCAAAGCACAGCACTAGCATATAGAGTCTCCATGATGTTTCAAGTCGTAAGGACTAATGGTGTACAACCAAAACCGCGGACTTTATCCACTCGATAAGTGATAACCACTTGGAAAGTCCGGATAGGGTAGTTCGATTATTCATCCTATGAATATCCATTTGCATGCTTCGAACATCTCCATGTTCCCTACCAATGAAACGTGGTACTCCGCATCGCAAATGCTAGTCTCAAACTCGAGCGATCCTTATCCTTATTATCGGACGGCTCAATCGACTAGGAACGGTTTTAGAATATACAGTGACTATAAGATGTATTTCATGATAGACATCTCCATGTTCTACCACATCTTACATACACTATAGTATATTCAAGGTCTTTATCAAAACAACAATAGTATATCATAATATAACAATATGAAGTAATATAAAGTCATTGCCATAAAAGTGTAAATAATATTAAACAAAAGATTGTTTATACAAAGAGTCAACAAAGCCCATAGCCACACAGTTGGCTCACTGGGCACCCACTCTTACAATCTCCCACTTGCCCTATAGCCAACTAGTCATACTACGTAGACCCATTGCTTCGCGATGTTTGTCAAACAATGGTCCAGGCAAAGGCTTAGTAAGTGGATCAGCGATATTGTCTGCAGAGGCCACTCGTTCGACACTGATGTCTCCTCTTTCCACAATCTCCCGGATTATGTGGTATTTCCTCAGTACGTGTTTGGATCTTTGATGAGACCTTGGTTCCTTTGCTTGAGCAACGGCACCCGTGTTGTCGCAGTACACCGGGACTGGACCAACAAATTCAGGAATGACGCCCAACTCTTGGACGAAATTCCTCATCCAAACGGCCTCTTTAGCAGCAGCTGATGCTGCAATGTATTCAGCCTCAGTGGTGGAATCCGCTGTGGTGTCCTGCTTGGAACTCTTCCAAGAGACAGCACCGCCATTGAGCATGAACACAAATCCAGAGGTTGACTTCGAGTCATCCACATCACTTTGGAAGCTAGAGTCGGTATAGCCTTCCAGTTTGAGTTCTCGTCCTCCATAAACCATGAACATATTCTTAGTCCTTCGCAAGTACTTAAGAATGTCCTTCACGGCTTTCCAATGCATCTGACCAGGATTAGACTGATATCTGCTCGTGACACTCAGAGCAAATGCTACATCCGGTCTGGTAGATATCATCCCATACATGATACTACCTATAGCTGACGCATATGGTACATGTGTCATATTCTCTATCTCTGCATCAGTCTTGGGACACATAGACTTGGATAGAGAAACTCCATGACACATGGGTAGATGTCCTCTCTTGGACCCATCCATTGAAAACCGTTTCAATATGGTATCGATGTAGGTTGATTGAGTGAGTCCTATCATTCTCTTAGATCTATCCCTATAGATCTGTATCCCAAGAATGTAGGATGCCTCACCCAAATCCTTCATCGAAAATCTACCTGATAACCATATCTTTGTTGACTGCAACATCCCTACATCATTCCCAATGAGTAGGATGTCATCAACATAAAGTACTAAGAATGTCACCGCATCCTTAACTACTTTCTTGTACACGCAAGGTTCCTCCGGGTTCTTGATGAAACCAAAGTCTTTAATTGTTTCATCAAATTTCTGGTTCCAACTTCTTGATGCTTGTTTTAGACCATAAATTGATCTCTGAAGCTTGCATACCTTATGCTCGCTTCCCATGGATGTGTACCCCTCAGGCTGCTTCATATAGATTTCTTCCTTAATGTCTCCATTAAGAAAAGCAGTCTTCACATCCATTTGCCATATCTCATAGTCATACCATGCAGCTATGGCAACAAGGATTCTTATGGACTTGAACATTGCAACTGGTGAAAAGGTTTCGTCATAGTCAACTCCTTGCCTTTGAGTATAACCTTTAGCCACCAATCGCGCCTTGTAGGTCAATACCTTACCATCAGGCCCAAGCTTTCTTTTGTAGATCCATTTACACCCTATTGGAACAATTCCATCGGGAGGATCCACTAAAGTCCAGACTTGGTTAGTATGCATCGAATCCAATTCTGATTGCATAGCTTCAAGCCATAAATTCGAATCCGCATCAGAAATTGCTTCCTTGAAGCTTCTTGGATCACATCCAATGTCGGGTTCATCTTGACCCTCTTCAAGAAGAAGACCATATCGAACTGGAGGTCTAGAAGTCCTCTCGGATCTTCTAGGTGCAGGCGTGTCCAGCAATGGTTCCTGAGGTGTGGGATCGTTATTTTGTATTTCGGGTTCTTCTCGAACTTCTTCGAGTTCCATCATCTCGCCTTTCTTATCCAATAAGAACTCCTTCTCCAAGAAGGTGGCATTCCGTGAAACAAACACCTTTGTTTCAGCAGGATAATAGAAATAATATCCGATTGAATTCTTCGGATACCCTACAAAATAACATAAGCTGGATCGACTATCCAACTTATCTCCCACTGTCCGCTTCACGTAAGCAGGACATCCCCAAATCCTCAAGTACGAATACTTAGGAGCTTTGCCATTCCATAACTCGTATGGTGTTTTGTCCACTGCTTTAGTGTGGACGTTGTTCAACAACAATACCGCCGTTTCAAGCGCATAGCCCCAAAACGAAGGTGGAAGCTCAGTGAAGCTCATCATAGATCGAACCATGTCCAACAAAGTTCGATTACGACGCTCCGATACACCATTAAGCTGTGGTGTCATAGGAGGAGTCCACTGAGAGAGAATCCCATTCTCTTTTAGATAGTCCAAAAACTCGGTACTCAAGTATTCTCCACCTCGATCCGATCGAAGTGCTTTAATACTTTTACCTAGCTTGTTTTCTACTTCAGCCTTGAATTCTTTGAACTTTTCAAATGCTTCAGACTTATATTTCATTAAATATAAATACCCATACCTTGAATAATCATCAGTAAAGGTAATGAAGTAGGTGTGGCCATGTTGAGTCCCTACTCTAAATGGACCACAAACATCTGTATGGATCAAATCCAACAGATTCTGACTACGCTCAGGTTTCCCCTTAAAAGGAGATTTAGTCATTTTTCCTTTTAGGCAGGATTCACAAGTAGGTAGAGAGTTAATATCAGACATATCAAACATGCCCTCTCCCACTAGCTTGTTCATCCTCCTTGAGGAAATATGACCTAGTCTAGCGTGCCAAAGGTTTGCCGGGTTTTGACTATCGATTTTCCTTTTGTTTGTTGTCGCCGGTTTGTCAATACAATTCACTGGAACGTCTTTTAGTTTTAAATTGTATAGATCGTTTTCAAGTTGTCCATTTCCAATTAAACATTCATTCTTGTAAATACTGCAAATCCCATTCACAAAATTACAAGAATAACCATCTCTATCAAGCATAGAAATAGAAATAATGTTTTTAATTAAATCTGGCACAAATAAAACATCTCTCAACAATAATTTAAAACCATTCTGCAAAATCAAACAAACATCTCCAATGGCCGTAGCTTCAACTCTGGAACCATTCCCGAGCCTCAGCTGGGTCTCACCCATTCTAAGCCTGCGACTTCTTGTCATCACCTGCAAATCATTGCAAATGTGAGATCCACATCCGGTATCCAATACCCAAGAAGTTGTATTAAGTGACATGTTTATTTCGATATAGAACATACCCTTTGCAGTTCCCAACTGCTCAAGATACTCCTTGCAGTTGCGCTTCCAATGACCCGGCTTCTTGCAGTAATGGCAAACATCCTTGGATTTTCCATCGTTTGAAGCCTTTGTCTTTTGCTTCTTCTCGGGTTCCACTTTCTTGGGTGGGGCAGAACGTTTCTTGCCCTTCATACTTGGCCCCTTCTTAGCAGAAGATGAGGAGCCCACCAAGAAAGCTGGCTTATCCTTCTTAAGTGTGGATTCATATGTAACGAGCATATTGACCATCTCTTCAAGGGTGGCCTCTATCTTGTTCATATTAAAATTTATCACGAATCCATCAAATGAAGAAGGAAGAGATAGAAGCAGCAAGTCCACATTGAGTTCATGCTCCAACACCAAATCAAGGGTCGCTAACTTCTGTATGAGCCAAATCACTCGTACCCCATGATCACGGACCGAAGTCCCTTCACGCATGCGGCACGTCATCAACTCCTTAACAGTAGAGAACCTTTCAGCCCTCGACTGAGCCCCAAAAAGTTCCTTGAGTTGCGTGTGAATGTCAGCAGCATTCACCGTGTCCTCAAATCGCCTCTGGAGTTCATCAGACATCGAGGCTTGCATATAGCATTTGGTCTTGATGTCATGGTCGCACCATGCATCAAGTTTGGCCAATTCCTCCGGACTTATGTCAGCTGGTGCTTCCTTCGGAGGTGCTTTCTCTAACACGTAGAGCATTTTCTCCGAAGTTAAGACAATCTTCAACTTCCGGAACCATTCCGTATAGTTGGCGCCAGTCAGCTTGTTTTGTTCGAGGATCGAGAATAAAGGATTTCGCGAATTCATTGTATGAAATACTGAAAAGGAAAAACAGACATATATCAATGATTGTTTAACAATTTACTAAGACATAAAATAGGCGATTTAATTTTATGAATCTCACTCCCACTATTTTAACGATTTCACCACCCTCTAGTGAAAACGGGAAACTTTTTCCTTAGTGAGAACATGGAGTCCAATTGACAAACTTATGGTCCCGAATAATATCAGCCAACCATAATTCTCAAAAGGTAGAGCCCAATTGCTTCCAAAGCAACCCCCATGTATTTACCTCATGTCCAATAAGGGCCCAATAATATGACGCCGTTTAAAGTGACATGTCAAGATGAACCATCAATATTAAGTTGTGATGGACGGTCGCCATGTGGATCCCCCAATAATATGAGCCGATCCCATGGGAGTTCCACCCAACTTACAACATTTGTCGATCCAATGTACAGCTTTCCGACGGACGGGCCCCCCCAATAATATGAGCCGGACCGTATCCGCGGGTAGCATCACATACATTGACCGTTGATGGAAGGTAGGAACATTTAAACAATATTTAAATTTCCTTTATTTATCTTGATATAAATTTTAAATCATATTTAAAATGAGGGATTTTATTTATAAAAATATTTGTCTCATCATTTTTAATTTATTGCATGCATTGCCGGATTCACGCAATTTATGTCTAAACATGCATACAATCATAATATCACATATTATATAGGATGATCGATTCCATTTCTAATTGACCCGTGGTTGCCAATCACGGGTCTTAGTCCAATCCTAGGTAATATGCAGTATGCAAATGCAATCCTATTACATATGCTTCCAATTTACATTTCTTCAGTCTTCATTGTCTGCTGGGCCCACCATCTTCAAATCTTGATCTCCCACTATATCTAATGTATTTACAATAAATAACAATGACAAGTAGGGGATACATTTTTAGGGGGTGGGAACGGGCTATAAACCAAGCCCACTTTTATTACATATGACATTCATATCGGGCCATAAACCAGGCCCATTAATAAAACCAACAACAATAAAGACAAAATGTAAATTCCTAACATACACCTACAAAATTGGTCATGGCAATCGATCATCCTTATCCAATAACATTTAATTCAAAATTAATTTATTGGATAACATGCTGTGGCAATTCAAATTTAAACAAGATAAAATCATATTTTATATATAAAATCACATTTCACATATAAAATCATATTTTATCTCCATATCAAATAAAATCATATTTTATCTATAAAATCCAATTTTACAAATAAAATCATATTTTATCTAATATATCATAAGATCATATCTTATCATCAATTGTACCAAAATAATTGATTTCAAAATTCAATTTACGGATAAAATATTAAAATTTTCCAAAAATTCAAATTTATCCAAAATCAATTTTAAAATTTACGGACTCGAACAATTCGATCCGTAATCTCGTGAACCAATCAAAAACAATTTTTGACCGGACCAAAAATAAAATTTTAAATATTAAAATTAAAATATAATTTTTCCCGCGGGCCGCCCGGGACACTCCCGGGCCGGCCCGCACCCGGGGCGCGGGCCGGGGGCAGCCCGGCTGCCCCCTTAGGGCAGCGCCTGGCGCCGCCCCTGGGCGGCGCCGTGCGCGGCCCTGGGCGGCGCCGAGCGCCGCCCTGCGCAGCGCCCAGCGCTGCGCTGGGCGGCGCCGAGCGCCGCCCCTGGGCAGCGCCGAGCGCTGCCCTGCGCAGCGCCCAGCGCTGCGCTGGGCAGCGCACAGCGCTGCCCTGGGCGGCGCCGTGCGCCGCCCTGGGCGGCGACAGTCGCCGCCTTGGGCGGCGCCGTGCGCCCCCTTTGGGCGGCGCCGTGCGCCGCCCGGGGCAGCAACAATTGCTGCCCCACCGGGCAGCGATCCAATCGCTGCCCGGGTTTTGCCCCGAAAAAAAATTTTTTTTTTTTATTAAAAATATTTATTTTGTTTCAAAAACCGAGACTCAAAAATTTTGTACAATTGATTAATTCAATCGATTGATCTGAGCAACCTGGCTCTGATACCACTGTTGGAAAACTGGCGAGTTCCCAGACCAATTACAATTGATACCCGGTGCAGCGGAAGTTTAAAAATTTTTCATGGAACGTTTCCATGGTATGGGTATCAACCGTTCATCGATTGAATTACGTGTGTGTAAAATTCAAATAACAATTAAATAAATTTTACCTCAAATCTCGCAACGAGATTAATGGACACCAACAGAACAATTCTGCTCTTGTTGTCTCTCCCTGGAACCGATGAACGCCTTCAATCAGGTCCACGAACAGAGGTTTAATCCCTCTGATAGATTGCACTAGAAAATCTATCAGAAGTTTTCTGCGAAGAGATTGAACGAATCTGATTCGTTATTCCTTACTGCGATTCAAAATCACAGACCGGAATTTTCTCGGGCAGAGCAAAGGGAGAGGACGGCCGATCGGTTTTGAGAGGGTCTAGGGTTTTCGAAATTTGCTCTCAAAATTTATGACCTGTTGTGTGTAATTTCTGTACTGAAATAACTTATTTATAATGCAGGCCACTAACACCTTAGGGCCCATTAGTCATAAGCTGGGGCCCGACAAGCAAAGCCCACTTGTTCAGAAATTAATATAAAATTCATCGTGACTCCGATTGATGAAACGATTTCACCAATGTGCACAGAAACCATTTCTGCACGTTTTAAAGTCAAAATAAATTTTCCTGAATCCGAATTCAGTGGTTTCCAAAAATGTCCATCCCTATGTCATTTTAGGAAATCCTACTCCCTTACTCTTATTTAAGAAGTCCAACTCCTTAGTTCATTAAATTTAACTCTTTAAATTTAACTATCTCAACGGGGATTAAAACTCCATTACACTGTGTGACCCTCAATGGTTCAGGGATACAGCTAGCCGTGGGCTCACAACTCCTTGTGACTCGGAACAACACTTTCCGACTTGCCCAACGAATCATGGTAAAGCGCCTAGCAACATCGCCCCATGATTCCCTAGGTATCACTGATAGTGCCTACAAGAACCAGTAGATTTTGGTTAGCGTACAGTACGGTCCCTTCATCCATATATCCCGATCGAATCAACAACCATTGGTATATCGAGAGTCGCTCAAGATTCGATAACTATGCAATGCATCTTGAAGATCAAATTAGTGACATCGCATGTGCTACTAAGAAACCATTTCTTAAATCACATCAAGTACTCTGGCCAGAGATTTGTCACACTAATATCTCCTCAGATCGCATAGGATATCCACACTCGCAAGTATGTGGTGAATCCTTGACAACAATGCATTGACTCCTATATGTGTCGTAACTATACCCAATCTCGACACCTGATGACCCCATAGAGTCGGTAAACGAGTCAAAGCACAGCACTAGCATATAGAGTCTCCATGATGTTTCAAGTCGTAAGGACTAATGGTGTACAACCAAAACCGCGGACTTTATCCACTCGATAAGTGATAACCACTTGGAAAGTCCGGATAGGGTAGTTCGATTATTCATCCTATGAATATCCATTTGCATGCTTCGAACATCTCCATGTTCCCTACCAATGAAACGTGGTACTCCGCATCGCAAATGCTAGTCTCAAACTCGAGCGATCCTTATCCTTATTATCGGACGGCTCAATCGACTAGGAACGGTTTTAGAATATACAGTGACTATAAGATGTATTTCATGATAGACATCTCCATGTTCTACCACATCTTACATACACTATAGTATATTCAAGGTCTTTATCAAAACAACAATAGTATATCATAATATAACAATATGAAGTAATATAAAGTCATTGCCATAAAAGTGTAAATAATATTAAACAAAAGATTGTTTATACAAAGAGTCAACAAAGCCCATAGCCACACAGTTGGCTCACTGGGCACCCACTCTTACAGTTAGTTCATTTAAGTTCTCGGCGGGATAGTAGTGTATTCTTTGAGTTAACGAACTGTGAAACTCAGTGTCATGGGGATAATATCCTTGATAGGATTGAAAGAGTGGGTGCCCGGTTAGCCAACTTGTGTCTAAGGGCTTTTATGACTCTATGTAAAACAATCTTTTGTTTAATATAATTTACACTTTTATAATGACATTGACTTTATCTTTCTTCATAATATTATATTATGATATACTATTGTTGTTTTGATAAAGACCTTGAATATACTATAGTGTATGTAAGATGTGGTAGCACATGGGGATGGCTATCATGAAACACATCTTATAGTCACTGTATATTCTAAACAGTTCCTAGTCAATTGAGCCGTCCGCAAATAAGGATAAAGATCGCTCGACATTGAGACTAGAATTTGCGATGCCGAGTACCACGTTTCATTGGTATGGAACATAGAGATGTTCAAAGCATTCAAATGGATATTCATATGATGAATGATCGAACTACCCTATTCGGACTTTCCAAGTGGTTATCACTTATCGAGTTGATAAAGTCCGCGGTTTTGGTTGTACACCATTAGTCCTTATTACTTGAAACATCATTAAGACTCTATATGCTAGTACTGTACTTTGACTCGTTTACCGACTCTATTGGGGTCATCAGGTGTCGGGATTGGGTACAGTTATGACACATATAGGAATCGATGCTTTGTTGTCAAGGATTCACCACATACTTGCGAGTGTGGATATCCTATGCGATCTAAGGAGATATTAGTGTGACGAATCTCTGGCCAGAGTACATGATGTGTTTTAGGTTAATGGTTTTTTCTAGTAACACATGCGATGTCACTATTTGATCTCCAAGATGTAATGCATAGTTATCGAATCTCGAACGACTCTCGATATACCAATGGTTGTTGATTCGATCGGGATATATGGATGAAGGGACCGTACTATACGCTAACCAAAATCTACTGGTTCTTGCAGGCACTATCAGTAATACCTAGGGAATCATGGGGCGATGTTGCTAGGCGCTCTTACCATGATTCGATGGGTAAGTCGGAAATTGTTGTTCCGAGTCACAAGGAGTTGTGAGCCCACAGCTAGCTGTATTCCTGAACCATTGAGGGTTACACAAGTAATGGATTACTAAAACCCTGTAGAGATAGTTAAATTTAAATAGTTAAATTTAATAAAAGAGAAGTTGGACTTCTTAACTAAAGGGAGTGGGATTTCCTAAAATGACATAGGGATGAACATTTTTGGAAATCACTGAATTCAGATTCAGAAAAATTATCTTGACTCTAAAAGATGCAGAAATGGTTTCTGTGCACATTGGTGAAATCAGTTTATCAATCGGAGCCACGATGAATTATATATTAATTTCTATAACAACAGGCTTGGCTTGTTGGACTTAAGTTATGGATTGTGGGCTTTAAGGAGTTAGAGTCCTGATACAATTATAACTAGAAATTATCTATAAATAGAGGTGTTGGGTTCGAAAATTACACACATTGAATACTGCAATTTTCGAAATTCACTCTATACTATTCAAGAGGATTTTTCGAAAATTCATCTGTCCCTTTGGAGAAAATTCGACTTGTGATTTTTTTGTGAAAAATTACAAATCGAATTAACAGATCATATCTGTTTATTCTCTACGTAAAACTTCTGATTGATTTCTAGTGCAGTCAATCAGAGGGTTTCTGTTTTTTCATTCGTGGACCTAATTCCGGAGTTAGATCGTGACTGTCATCGGTTCCCGGGATTTACAAGAAGAGCAGATTAAATTCTGTTGGAGTCCACAATCAAGCCTTTGCTTGACGAGGTAAAAATTTAATTGTGATTTTATTTTTACTTGAACAAATTTAATCGTAAAAGTTTTGATACCCATATATGGAATCGTTCCATATAATAAAATAAAAATTTTAAACTTCCGCTGCACCGGGTATCAATTCTTAATTGATCTGAACACGTTTTCCAACAGTGGTATCAGAGCCAGGTTGCTCAGATCAAACGATTAAATTAATCGATTGTACAAAATTTTTAAGCCTCGGTTTTTGAAACAAAACGAAAATTTTAAATTGAATTTTAATGGGCAAATCGGGCAGCGCTGGGCGCTGCCCTGCCCGGGCCCCTTTTTGGGGCGCGGGCTGCCCGGGATTGTCCCGGGCAGCCCGGAAAAATTATTTTTAATTTTTAATTAAAATTTTATTTTTTTTGAAATTCTAGTTTTTGATCCGATCGAAAATTGTTTTTGATTGGTTCACGAGGCATCGGATCGAATTGTTCGAGTCCGAAAATTTTAAAATTTATTTTTGGATAAATTTGAATTTTTGGAAAATTTATAAATTTTATCCGTTAAATTAAATTTTATAAAATTAATTATTTTGGTACAATTGATGATAAGATATGATCTTATGGATGGATAAGATAAAATATGATTTTATCTTTTAAATTATGATGCCTTTGCATGTTTATCCGATTATTTAATTATTGAATTAATTAATGGATAAAGGATGATCGATTGCCATGACCAATGTTTTAGGTGTATGTTAGGTGATTTACATTTGTCTTATTGTTGTTGGTGTTTATTTATGGGCTTGGTTTATAGCCCAAATATGATTGTAATATGTAATAAAAGTGGGCGTGGTTTATGGCCCGTTCCCACCCCTAAAAATGTATCCCCTATTTGTCATCGAAATTTATTGTAAATTTATTAGACTTGGTGGGACACAAAGATTTGAAGACATGGTGGGCCCAGCAGACAATGAAGACCGAAGAAATGTAAATTGGAAGCTCAATGTAATAGGATTGCATTGCATACTTGCATATCACCTAGGATTGGACTTAGACTCGTGATTGGCAACCACGGGTCGATTAGTTAATGGGATCGATCATCCTTAAATAATATATGATATTATTGATGTAAGCATGTTTAGACTAAATTGTATGAATCCCGCAAGCATACATAAATTACATGATGAGACAAATTTTCAAAATTAAAAATCCCTCATTTTAAATATGATTTAAAATTGATATCAAGATTAATAAAAAGGGAATTTAAATATTGTTTAAATATTACTACCTTCCATCAACGATCAATGTATGAGATGCTACCCGCAGATAAGGTCCGGCTCATATTATTGGGGGGGCCCGTTCGTCGGAAAGTTGTACATTGGATCGACACATATTGTAAGTTGGGTGGAACTCCCATGGGATTGGCTCATATTATTGGGGATCCACATGGCGACTGTCCATCACAACTTAATATTGATGGGTTATCTTGACATGTCACAATAAACGACGTCATATTATTGGGCCCTTATTGGACATGAGGTAAAAACATGGGGGTTACTTTGGAAGTAATTGGGCTCTACCTTTTGAAAATTATGGTTGACTGATATTATTCGGGATCATGATTTGTCAATTGGACTCCATGTTCTCACTAAGGAAAATAGTTTTCCGTTTTCACTAGAGGGTAGTGAAATCGTTAAAATAGTGGGAGTGTAATTCATAAAATTAAAATTCGCCATATTTTATGTCTTAGTAAATTAATTAAACAATCATTGATTATTGTCTGTTTCCTTTTCAAGATATTATTACAATGACTTCTCGTAATCCACTGTTTTCAATTCTCGAACAAAACAAATTGACTGGCGCAAACTATACGGAATGGTTCCGTAAGTTGAAAATTATTCTTACTTCGGAAAAATCTTTCTATGTGTTAGAGAAGCCGCCTCCGAAGGAAGCCCCGGCTAATACAAGTCCGGAAGAGTTGGCCAAACTTGATTTATGGTGGGACCATGATATCAAGACCAAATGCTACATGCAGGCTTCGATGTCTGATGAGCTTCAAAGGAGATTCGAGGATGCCGTGAATGCTGCTGACATTCACAAGAACCTCAAGGAACTCTTTGGAGCTCAGTCAAGGTCGAAGAGGTATGCGACCGTCAGAGAGCTCATGACGAGCCGCATGCGAGATGGGACTTCGGTCCGTGAGCATGGGGTGCGCATGATTGGGCTCATTGAAAAGTTGGTAACACTCGACTTGACTTTGGAGCATGAACTTAGCGCGGACTTGTTGCTTCTATCACTTCCTTCATCGTTTGACGGTTTGGTGATGAACTTCAATATGAACAAGATAGACGCCACCCTTGAAGAGATGGTCAATATGCTTGTCACATATGAAGCCACACTAAAGAAGGATAAACCGGTACTCTTGGTTGGCTCCTCTTCTAACTCTAAGAAAGGACCAAGTGGAAAGGGTAAGAAACGTTCTGCCCTGCCCAAGAAGATTGTACCAAATAAGAAGGAAAAGGCCAAGGCTTCAATTGGGATAAAAGATGAAAACGTTTTCCATTACTGCAAGAAACCCGGTCATTGGAAACGTAACTGCAAGGAATACCTCGAACAATTGCGAACTGCAAAGGGTATGTTTTACTTTGAAATAAATGTTTCACTTAATACTTCTTCTTGGGTATTGGATACCGGATGTGGATCTCACATTTGCAATGATTTGTAGATGATGACAAGAAGTCGTAAGCTAAGGATGAGTGAGACCCAGCTAAGGCTCGAGAATGGTTCTAGAGTCGAAGCCAAAGGTATAGGAGACATTTATTTAGTTTTGCAGAACAATTGTGAGTTATTTTTGAGAGATGTTTTATATGTTTCGGATTTGGTCAAAAACATTATATCTATTTCTATGCTTGATAGAAATGGTTTTTCTTGCTATTTTGTGAATGGGATTTGCTATATTTACAAGAATGAATGTTTGATTGGAAATGGACAACTTGAAAACGATCTATATAGCTTAAAATTAAAAGACGTTCCAATTAATTATGTTGATAAACCGGTAACAACAATTAAAAGGAAAACGATAGTCAAAACCCGGCAAACCTTTGGCATGCTAGGCTAGGTCATATTTTATCAAGGAGGATGAACAAGCTAGTGAGAGAGGGCATGTTTGATATGTCTAATATTAACTCTCTACCTACTTGTGAGTCCTGCCTAAAGGGAAAAATGACTAAATCTCCTTTCAAAGGGAAACCTGAGCGTAGTCAAAATCTGTTGGATTTGATCCATACAGATGTTTGCGGTCCATTTAGGATTGGTACTAAATGTGACAACACCTACTTTATTACCTTTACTGATGATCATTCTAGGTATGGGTATTTATATTTAATGAAATATAAGTCTGAAGCATTTGAAAGGTTCAAAGAATTCAAGGCTGAAGTAGAAAACAAACTAGGTAAAAGTATTATGGCACTTCGATCGGATCGAGGTGGAGAATACTTAAGTACCGAGTTTTTGGACTATCTAAAAGAGAATGAGATTCTCTCTCAGTGGACTCCTCCTATTAAACCTCAGCTTAATGGTGTTTCGGAGCGTCGCAATCGAACTTTGTTGGACATGGTTCGATCCATGATGAGCTTCACTGAGCTCCCACCTTCGTTTTGGGGCTACACGCTTGAAACGGTGGTATTGCTGTTAAACAACGTCCACACTAAAGCAGTAGATAAAACACCATACGAGTTATGGAATGGCAAAGCTCCTAAGTATTCGTACTTGAGGATTTGGGGATGTCCTGCTTACGTGAAGCAGACAGTGGGAGATAAGTTGGATAGTCAATCCACCTTATGTTATTTTGTAGGGTATCTGAAGAATTCAATCGGATATTATTTCTATCATCCTGCTGAAACAAAAGTGTTTGTTTCAAGGAATTCCACCTTCTTGGAGAAGGAGTTCTTATTGGATAAGAAAGGCAAGATGATGGAACTCGAAGAAATTCGAGAAGAACCCGAGATACAAAATAGTGATCCTACACCTCAAGAATCATCACAAGACACGCCTATTACTAGGAGATCCGAGAAGACTTCTAGGCCTCCTATTAGATATGGTCTTCTTCTTGAAGGGGATCAAAGTGAACCCGACATTGGATTTGATTCAAGAAACTTCAAGGAAGCAATTTCTGATGCGGATTCGAATTTATGGCTTGAAGCTATGCAATCGGAAATAGACTCGATGCATTCTAACCAAGTTTGGTCTTTAGTAGATCCTCCCGATGGAATTGTTCCAATTGGGTGCAAATGGATCTACAAGAGAAAGCTTGGGCCTGATGGAAAGGTATTGACCTACAAGGCACGATTGGTTTCAAAAAGTTATACTCAAAGACAAGGAGTTGACTATGAAGAAACTTTTTCACCAGTCGCAATGTTCAAGTCCATAAGAATCCTTATTGCCATAGCAGTATGGTATGACTATGAGATATGGAAAATGGATGTAAAGACTGCATTTCTTAATGGAAACATTAAGGAAGAGATCTATATGATGCAGCCTAAGGGATACACATCCATGGGAAGCGAGCATAAGGTATGCAAGCTTCAGAGATCAATCTATGGTCTCAAACAAGCATCAAGAAGTTGGAACAAGAAATTTGATGAAACGATAAAGGATTTTGGTTTTATCAAGAACCCGGAGGAACCATGCGTGTACAAGAAATTAGTTAAGAATGTAGTAACATTCTTAGTACTTTATGTTGATGACATCCTACTCATGGGGAATGATGTAGGGATGTTGAAGTCAACAAAGATATGGTTATCAGGTAGATTCTCGATGAATGATTTAGGTGAGGCATCTTATATTCTAGGAATTCAGATCTATAGAGATAGATCTAAAAGAATGATAGGACTCACTCAATCAACCTACATCGACACCATATTGAAAAGGTTTCTATGGATGAGTCCAAGAGAGGACATCTACCTATGTGTCATGGAGTTTCTCTATCCAAGTCTATGTGTCCCAAGACTGACGAAGAGATAGAGAAGTTGACACACGTGCCATATGCGTCAGCCATAGGTAGTATCATGTATGGGATGATATCTACCAGACCGGATGTGGCCTATGCTCTGAGCGTCACGAGTAGATACCAAGCCAATCCCGGTCAAATGCATTGGAAAGCCGTGAAGGATATTCTGAATTACTTGCGAAGGACTAAGAATTTATTCATGGTTTATGGAGGGAGAGAATTGAAGTTGGAAGGCTATACCGACTCTAGCTTCCAATATGATGTGGATGACTCGAAATCAACCTTTTGATTTGTATTCGTGCTCAATGGTGGTGCTGTCTCTTGGAAGAGTTCCAAGCAGGACACCACAGCGGATTCCACCACTGAGGCAGAATACATTGCAGCATCAGCTGCTTCTAAAGAGGCGGTTTGGATAAGGAAATTCATCCAAGAGTTGGGTGTAATTCCTGAAGCTGTTGGTCCAGTCCCGGTGTACTGTGACAACACGGGTGCCTTTGCTCAGGCAAAGGAACCAAGGTCTCATCAGAAGTCCAAACACGTACTGAGGAAATACCATATCATCCGGGAGATCGTGGAAAGATGAGACATCAGTGTCGAGAGAGTGGCCTCTACAGACAATATCGTTGATCCGCTTACTAAGCCCTTGCCAGGACCATTGTTTGATAAACATCGCGAAGCAATGGGATTACGTAGTATGACTAGTTGGCTTTAGGGCAAGTGGGAGATTGAAAGAGTGGGTGCCCGGTTAGCCAACTTGTGTCTAAGGGCTTTTATGACTCTATATAAAACAATCTTTTGTTTAATATAATTTACACTTTTATAATGGCATTGAATTTATCTTTCTTCATAATGTTATATTATGATATACTATTGTTGTTTTGATAAAGACCTTGAATATACTATAGTGTATGTAAGATGTGGTATCACATGGGGATGGCTATCATGAAACACATCTTATAGTCACTGTATATTCTAAACAGTTCCTATTCAATTGAGCCGTCCGCAAATAAGGATAAGGATCGCTCGAGATTGAGACTAGCATTTGCGATGCCGAGTACCACGTTTCATTGGTATGGAACATAGAGATTTTTAAAGCATGCAAATGAATATTCATATGATGAATGATCGAACTACCCTATTCGAACTTTCCAAGTGGTTATCACTTATCGAGTGGATAAAGTCCGCGGTTTTGGTTGTACACCATTAGTCCTTATTACTTGAAACATCATTGAGACTCTATATGCTAGTACTGTACTTTGACTTGTTTACCGACTCTATTGGGGTCATCAGGTGTCGGGATTGGGTACAGTTACGACACATATAGGAGTCGATGCTTTGTTGTCAAGGATTCACCACATACTTGCGAGTGTGGATATCCTATGCGATCTGAGGAGATATTAATGTGACGAATCTCTGGCCAGAGTACATGATGTGTTTTAGGTTAATGGGTTTTCCTAGTAACACATGCGATGTCACTATTTGATCTCCAAGATGTAATGCATAGTTATCGAATCTCGAACGACTCTCGATATACCAATGGTTGTTGATTCGATCGGGATATATGGATGAAGGGACCGTACTGTACGCTAACCAAAATCTATTGGTTCTTGCAGGCACTATCAGTAATACCTAGGGAATCATGGGGCGATGTTGCTAGGCGCTCTTACCATGATTCGATGGGTAAGTCGGAAATTGTTGTTCCGAGTCACAAGGAGTTGTGAGCCCACAGCTAGCTGTATTCCTGAACCATTGAGGGTTACACAAATAATGGATTACTAAAACCCCGTAGAGATAGTTAAATTTAAAGAGTTAAATTTAATGAAAGAGAAGTTAGATTTCTTAACTAAAGGGAGTGAAATTTCCTAAAATGACATAGGGATGAGCATTTTTGGAAATCACTGAATTCGGATTTAGAAAAATTATCTTGACTCTAAAAGATGCAGAAATGGTTTCTGTGCACATTGGTGAAATCAGTTTATCAATCGGAGTCACGATGAATTTTATATTAATTTCTATAACAACAGGCTTGGCTTGTTGGGCTTAAGTTATGGATTGTGGGCTTTAAGGAGTTAGAGTCCTGATACAATTATAACTAGAAATTATCTATAAATAGAGGTGTTGGGTTCGAAAATTACACACATTGAATACTGCAATTTTCGAATTCACTCTATACTATTCAAGAGGATTTTTTGAAAATTCATCTGTCCCTTTGGAGAAAATTCTACTTGTGATTTTTTTATGAAAAATTACAAATCGAATTAACAGATCATATCTGTTTATTCTCTACGTAAAACTTCTGATTGATTTCTAGTGCAGTCAATCAGAGGGTTTCTATTTTTCATTCGTGGACCTAATTCCGGAGTTAGATCGTGACTGTCATCAGTTCCCGGGATTTACAAGAAGAGCAGATTAAATTCTGTTGGAGTCCACAATCAAGCCTTTGCTTGACGAGGTAAAAATTTAATTGTGATTTTATTTTTACTTGAACAAATTTAATCGTAAAAATTTTGATACCCATATATGGAATCGTTCCATATAATAAAATAAAAATTTTAAACTTCCGCTGCACTGGGTATTAATTCTTAATTGATCTGAACACGTTTTCCAACAAGGATGACCAGTGGAAATTGTTTGGGATGCTCTCTCAGGTAGCAAGATTTGGTTCACTAGGGATTGTGATCACTCGGAATATTTCACAAGTTGTGATTATACCACTAGAGATGTAATCTGAGGTTTTAGGATACAGCGAGTGGCATACAACAATGTTAGCACTTTGCTAGTGCGTGGCAAGTTATTGATCGTTTTTTTTTGCAAGAACTATTCATGGTTGGAAGTGGGAACCTTATCCTTAGTGAAGGGGAGTAACTCGGGTGAGTACTCTGATAAGAGATCTCTAGTAATTAACACTAAGTTTAGAATGGTTAGGCGTGTGGCTAACATTTGCGATAACATCGTGGATGCGATGTCAGTGCTAGACCAGTTGGGAATACAATGTGTTTGTATCTTGTCTTCTCATTGGCAGCGAAAGAGTTTGTGTGTATCTAGTGATAGTTAATGATCAGTACTGTAGTAACCCAGATTCTATTTTAAGATAATAATATGTTAAACATGATTAAGGGTTAGTAATTAATCAATTCCGGGGTTTAATCGGACTTCAAAATTAAGAATTGAACTTCCAATATTTTGTCCAGTTCGGACGGTCCGAAGAGGACTTCAGACGATCCGAACTCAGCAAGTCAGGGGCTCCGAAGAAGGGCAAGTTGACTTCAGAGTTAAGGCAAGTTCGGACGGCCCGAACAAGGATCGGACGGCCCAAACTCCCTTGTGCCAAGCAGGCAGGATTATTTAGCAATGTATTTTGACAAGTGTCGGAATTAGAACACTTGGGATGGACCGAAGTGGCGATCGGATGGTCCGAACTCAACGTGTCTTGCATGCAGGCAGTGAGCTCGATCGGACGATCCGAACCCGAGTTCGGAGGGTCCAAACTTGACCGGAATTTTTCCTATAAATAGGGGTCTTCAAAGTTCATTTTGAATTATGAATTCCGAGTTTCCTTCTTCAGTTATATAGTGTGAGTTATACACTTGAGGGCTCTATCGGTTATTATAGAAGTTCTGGAATAACCAAGGTGTGGTTATAGTCATCTAGAACTAGCGACTTCAAAGGGCTTACTGCGGACGAAGGTATGGTTCGGGAATCTATTTAAGATTTGGGAGTACTTATTAGATTAGTTAAGGCTAATAGAACTTGTGTAGTGATACGGTGAACTTTTGAATATAGGCTTGGATCCTAGGATCCTACTAAGACGCGGACTAACCTAGACGTACGTACACATTGACTGAGATTTCCAGCGAGTATACATGTTTATGTGTTGCATTTATATGGCATGATATATGATTTATCGCTTTTCATATTCATATGTCATGTGCATATACATGTTGAGCCTATACCTTGTTATACCTGATTATAGAGTCGCTCAGCTCTATACTCGATAGTATGTCACTAAGAGTACTGCGAAAGCAGGTACATGTATGTCTGACTACTCTGGTGTACTAGACAAGTGTGGTTGAACACAGATGTTGATCCGTGCGGTGTCAGCACTCATGCGGCGCCGGTACTGAGCATGACTTTCCAGATGACCCTTTACCAATCATCATGTTGCATGCATCATATATATGTTTACTAATGTTTATGTACTGGGCGTTAGCACTCACGTCCTAGTTATTATCTTGGACACCCTATTCCATGGGGCAGGTCGCAGGATGGACGGAGCCGGTAGCTCGGGGCAGGACCAGAGAGCCGGAGCTTTTCAAGGGATTTCATACAGTAGGATTTGTTTAGCTGTATAAATGTTTTAGACCATTTTATCTTAAACTTTTCGATATGGTTGTATCACTACGGTATTAAGTCTGAACATATTTTACTAAGCTGATATGTAAAAATTATGGTTATGTTTCCGCACGTTTTACTCTGTTAAACATTCTTGCTTTATTAAGTTTAATGCATGCTATTAGTTGCCAGTTAGTAGGTGATTCCTTGCAGGGTTACTACATTTTTGGTATCAGAGCATGCTTAGATTTTGGGATTAGTACTTGGGATTTAGTATAGTCTTGAATTTTGCGCATTTGGGATTTTAAATGTGCAAATATTTTCAGGATATGGCCGGAAGAGGTGATGAGAGCCATGGTAGCGTTGGCCAAGAAGGTGGTCATCATCATCGTCACCATCGCCATCATGATGATCGACATCGTCCTCATGAGGGTAGATGTCGCTACACTATCAATAGGTTTATGCAAGTAGGACCGAAGCCTTTATTGGGTGGCAAAAATCTTGAACAAGCAAAAGGTTGGATGTCCAAACTCGAGAGTGCTTTTCGAGCTTTCGAGTGTACTGAAGAGCAGAAACTGGAAGTTCTAAAATTTGTTCTAGAAGATCGAGCACGCTTATGGTGGGATGCTAAGGCTACTCAGACACGTACGCATAAAGGACAGATGATTTGGGGGGATTTCTGTCAGCAGTTTCAGAAATTATATTTTCCTCCAGCAGTTCTCCAGGCAAGATCGATGGACTTGCTGACTCTGAGGCAAGGATCAATGACTATTGATCAATATCAGCAATGATTTCTTGATCTGCTACCTTTCAGTCCTCATATCAATGATAGTGATGCGAAAAAGTATGATATCTTTCTGCAAGGTTTGAATCAAGATATCTATTCACAAGTTGCCATCTGTGATGATCCGACATCTTATGAGACTTTGGTGAACTGTTGATGATGTCAGGATAGGCTAGTGGATCTTTTGAGCCTAGGGCTCAATCTGTTGTGCAATCTGGACCTATATCTTTTTCTTCTACTACTTCATCTGGTTCTCGTGGCTCACGAGGTATGTTTCGTTTTGGGAAGAAGAAGAAGGAGGAGGAGTTTTGCAGTCACTGTGGTAGGAAGCATCCTGCAGCTTAGTGTCGAAAGGCTACTGGTGCTTGTTATATTTGTGGTGAGCAGGGACATTTGCGGAGAGATTGTTCTTAGCATATGGGTTCTGCTAGTGGATCAGGATCACAGGTTGGAACTCAGGCTTCTACTTTTCCACATCAGCAGCCAGCACCACAAGTTCTTCTGGTTACTGTCCACAGACTCAAGGGCAGGTATTTGCTCTGTCTCAGGAGCAGACTACAGAGGGAAGCGATCGCATGTTGGCAGGTACATTTATATGGTATCCCTGCACTTGTTTTAATTGATACTGGAGCATCGCATTCCTTTATTTCTAGCCGTTTTGTTAAGAGATATATATTGCCAAATATATCATTAGACCTGGATTTAGTTGCATCTACTCCGCTGGAGCAGGAGGTAGTAACTAAGAGTCTAGTGATGGGGTACCTTTTAGAGTTTGAGGGTCATGTGTTATCGGCTAATGTAATGATATTAGCGATGGCAGATTTTGACTGTATTTTGGGAATATATATAATGAAATTGTATCATGCTATTGTGGATTGTTATCAGTGTTTGGAACAGTTTCATCATGTTAAGGGTGAGAGATGGTACTTTTATGGTGAGGGTGCGTGACCTCCGATGCAACTTGTATCGGCTCTGAAGGCATGTCATGTCTTAGAGTCAGGTGGGGAGGGCTACCTCATTTATGCAGTTGATATGTCCTTGAGTAGTCCAAGTATTGATTAGTTATCGGTTGTCAGCGAGTTTCCTGATGTATTCCCTGATGAGATTCCTGGTTTTCCTCCGGTTTGAGAGGTTGAATTTGGTATTGATTTAGTACCAGGAACTACGCCTATATACCGAGCACCATATCTTCTGGCACCGTCAAAGATGAGGGAATTAAAACAGTAGTTACAGGATCTGCTTGATAAGGGATATATTCGTTTGAGTGTTTCTCTATGGGGAGCACCTGTTTTGTTCGTCAAGAAGAAGGATGGATCGATGCGATTATGTATTGATTAAAGGAAGTTGAATCGTGTCACCATCAAGAATAAGTATCATTTGCCGCGGATTGATGATCTGTTTGATCAATTACAGGGTACTTCTGTCTACTCTAAGATAGATCTTATATCGGGATCCCACCAAATGCAGGTACGAGACTCAGATACTTCTACGACTGCTTTTGGAACCAGATACATGCATTATGAATTTCTGATGATGCCATTCGGTCTGACGAATGCACCGACAATCTTTATGAATCTAATGCATCATGTATTTCGAGAATATCTGGATAAATTTGTCATCGTCTTCATTGATGATATTCTTGTCTATTCTCATGACATGGATGAGCAAGCACAACATTTGAGGATTGTATTGCAGACGTTACGAGATAAGCAGCTGTATGCGAAATTGAGTAAGTGTGAATTTTGGCTTGATCGAGTAGTGTTTCTCGGTCATGTGATTTCTAGTGAAGGAATATCTGTTGATCCTAGTAAGATAGAGGCAGTGCTGAACTGGTCTCGTGACAGTTGCTGAGATTCAAAGTTTCTTGGGTCTAGCGGGTTATTACCATCGGTTCATCGAGAATTTTGCACAGTTGGCCAGGCCTTTGACACAGCTTACACGGAAAGATGTTGTCTTCATATGGTCCTCGGATTGTGAGGAATCATTTCACGAGCTGTGTATGTAACGCCCCTAATTTATCTTAATTGAGTTTAATTGAGATAATTAGAGTTTTCAGAATTTAAGAGCCTACTTGATTTTGATCCGGGTCCTTTTTGCAAATTTTGGAATTTTCAAGGACTAAAACGCAGAATGGGAAAATTGTTAGATATTTAATGGGCTTTGGACTTTTCTTCCCCCATTCCTTCTTCTTCTTCCTCTCTCCCTCGCCTATCTCCTCCATTTTCACGCCCCGACTCATTTCTCAAGCTTTGTAATTTCGATTTCTGGTCGATCCGTCCGTTGAAATTTAATTCTAAAGGTAGATTAACGATCACGGCGACGAGAGCTCCGTTATACCGTAAGTTTCTCTTCGATCGGACACTTTCCATTTTTCGGATGTTGTTAGAATCGATTGGGTTTCGGGTATGTTGTTCTTGGCAAAGTTCTGATCATTTATTCTCTTTCGGTTTTGAATTTGGACGTCGTTCGAAATTGTTTTGATTTTTGGAAGATTATTCAAAATTTGGGTTTTTGGAGATTTGTTGGATTTGAGCCATATTGGGTTGTTTGATGGTTGATTTGAGTTTATTGGATTTATATTAGGTTGTCTGTGTTTTTGATTTGATCGGAATATAGTCGTTATGCCGCCGGTTTGAGTTTTGGACTTTAGTTCGGTTTAAATTGTTTGAGCCAAATCTTCGATTGAGTTGAATGTTAATCTCGAGCCTTTATTACTTATTTCACAGATTGTTTGAAGGCCGTTGGATTGCGAGAGTGCAAAGTTGGATCGTTCTGAAGATAGAAGCTGGTATAGTATCGAATTCTAATCGTATGAAGTGGATTCGAAGGAGTATTTGAATGAATTTATTGTTGTTGTTTCCAGGTTTGGAGCATCGACGTCTTGAGAAGAGGTATAAGATGACTTAGACTGGAATGAAACGAGTGACTCGAATCCGACTTGATTCGAGTGTTCTGGAAAAATCACATACTTTCATGTTAATTGATTTATTTGAATTTATTGAATGAATTTTTTTTGACATTGCATTCATATTGAGCCTATAGACTTTATTCATTTTTAATATAGACGTTCTGAGAACTATAGTAGGGGGCATTGGCAGGCGAATTACTGCAATGACCGACGTAACCCTCTATAGTTGCTGCAGAGTCTAGAGGATTGAAATATGCATTATCCACCCCGAAGGGAGAGTCGGTGTGATTGGTGTATATTTTGTCCTCGGGATCCCAATCAGAAGAAGAGAATAACCAGATTACCTTTGATTATCCAGACTTGATAATCCCGGATTTTCAAAGTCATGCATATCATTTTAATTCCGCATTTGGATGGATTTCTTGTGTTTATGTTGAGTTGATATCTGATGTGGAATTGATACATACTATGTAGTGATTCATTTTATGTGAGATTGCTTGTTGGTCTCTTTTACTGAGAATATTTTTCTCATCGGATTATCCGGCTGTTGTCTTGTCTTTGTATGTGTGCTTGGTGACAGGTTGTGCAGGACCGAGTCAGTGACCGCATGGCTAGGTGGTCGAGTTGATAGAGTGAGGACTTTGTGTTTTAGAAGTCGAATATGTAATCGAACTCTATTTGTATTTTGGATTGTAAACTTAGATTGGAAGCATGATCTATTAGTTTGGATGGATGAATAACTTTAGAACTACCTTGTAATAAAAGATGCATGATGGATGTGTTGATGCTTGTTTTAGATTGAAGATTTGATTGGTGTTTGATGGTTGAAAGCCTGCCCTGTTCTGATGTTTTTCTGGACAGAGGGCGCGCTCGATCGCACGAGTTCGTAGGATCGAGCGTGGCCTGTTAATTGTTGAGGCAGCAACTTCGCAAAAATTAGTGCGCTCGATCCCACGAGTTCGTGCGATCGAGCGCAGCAATATTCACCAGATCTTTGCACTTTTGTGGTGCGCTCGATCGCACGAACTCGTGCGATCGAGCGCGGCACTATTCATTCAAAAAAAAAAATTTTCTTTTCTTTTGGCTTTTTATTAATGATGTTTAATTATTGATTATTCGTTATTAGCCGATTAGAATCGAGGTCTCACATTAAGTGGTATCAGAGCGATAAGTTACTTGGACTGAACTAGAGTGAGCGGGGTAGATCGAGTCCGCATGAATTGAATTCTCGCATGTGATTGATTTATTTAAATGATTATTTAAATACGTGCGAGCATGCCTTATTGATTTTTGAATTAATTGAATTACATGAGTTGTGATTTAATTTATCAAGCATGAATTACGTGATATATATCTGCAATTTGTGCCATCATCTGTTATTGGATATCTTTGAGATTAATGAGTACTCAGAGCAGAGTTTTGGACACCGAGGTTATGAGATTGAGGTTGTGATTGAGATGTTGTATCATAATCCTTTGGTATCAGATATGGCTCCTAGACGAGGTTTGAACAGAGGACGACCAGTTTTTACTCCTCCATTGGATCAGGGTAGTACCGAGGCTGAGCAGATGGATGCTACCGCGACCCCGATGGAAACTTTATTGAAGAGATTTCGATCGTTCCGACCACCGACCTTGACGGGTACCGAGAACTCCGTCAATTGTGAGAGTTGGCTAGTTGACATTGATCAGCTCTTCTATTCCCTCGTCTATACCGATGACCGCAGAATCAGGTTAGTCATTCATCAGCTACAAGGTGTTGCTAAGAATTGGTGGATCACAACCAAGAGGGAAAATGAGAACCGAGGCACCGCTGTCACTTGGAGTCTGTTCAAGACTGAGTTCTATAAGAGATTATTCCCTGTCTCGTACCTAAAGGAAAAGGGTGCCAAATTTGCGAACTTGAAGCAAGGGAATTTGAGTATCGAGGATTATGTGAGCAAGTTTGATAGCCTCTTGAGGTTCGTACCTCACATCGCAGACAACGAAGAAGCCAAGGCCGATCATTTCATCAATGGCTTAAACCCTGAGATCTTTACTTTGGTTAACACCGGTAGGCCGAACAGTTTTGTAGACGCTATGGATCAAGATAAAGGAGCAGAAGCAGGTCTGTTGAGATAGAGAGGGAGTCAGTTTGTGCCTCAATAACAGCAAGGACAGTTCCCGACACAACCTGCTCTTTACCAGGACCAACTGTCCTTATACCAGAATCAATCTTTTCAGTTTTAGGATCAACCACCGAGATCTGAGGGTGGAAGCAGAGAAAGTAGTAAGAAGGATTACTATTATCCGAAAGGAAAATAGTTTAAGAAGCATGGAAGCAGTTCGTCGAGCTCTAGTGGCTCGAGGCAGTATGGATCGGGGCAGAGTTCGGGTCAGTCAGGCATGTCTTGTGCTGATTGCGGAGGTTGTCACTCCAGTGATCAGTGTAGGGGTATTTTTGGAAGCTGCTACATCTGTAAGCAGGCGGGACACTTTGCCAGATTGTGTCCTCAGAGTAGTTCTGAGCAAGCACAGAGTGGAAGTCCTTCGGTCCACTCTTTCCAACCTCAACAGCAGAATAGACAGGAAGGTAATCAGCAGACACGAGTTTTTGCTCTGTTTGAGAATCCGCAAACTCAGGCTGCACCCGATAATGACATATCAGGTAAACGCTCGATTTTGGTTTTTCTACTCTTATTGACTGATAGATACTGGTACTGATAGATACTGGTGAGTCTCTTGCCTTCTTATTGAAGAATCTGTTGAATGTTTATCATGCCCCTTAATTGTTGTTGAATCGTACTAATTGTCGAATGCTCCATTATTGTTGTGAATTCTTCAACCGGATCTTTCAGAAGAATTAGTTGATACTAGAAATTATTATCGGTGATCTGTTTGTCTGTTTGGAATGAGAGTTGTACTGTTTATTCAGAGCTTTTGAGAATCGTATAGCAGATTTTGGTGCCGATCAGTTTTATGCTATTCTTCGGTGTCTCAATTCTTTTTGGATTGAGTCGTTTTCCTTGATTTTATGAACTGGTGATGGAATCCTGTTGATCAGCACTCCAGTATTCTTGAATTCGGTTCGGGTGATCTTTTAGTACTTGGAATTCTTCTTATCGAGATTTTGGGATGTCTTCTTATTCAGAGGAATCACGCTCTATTCTAGCCATCGAGACAGCTGAAGACGCTCAAGACTCAACGTCTGAATCTGGACTTTGAGCTCGCAGCGATCTTATTGATGTGTAAATCTATTATCTATTGTCTTATGAGGAGATTCCGCGATTTTGTTCTAATCTTATGATCGAAGGATTTGTCTTATCTTATCTACTATCAGTTGATGATTTTCTGATTGATGAAATCTGCTACCATAGCCCGTGCAGGGTGAATTTTGGTCAGAATCAGAGGAGACTTTTGTTGATCTTCGTTACATTCGTTCTTTCGGCAAGGATTCCGAGGAGACTTTTGTTGTTCGATTACAACTTTTTTAGTTCCATACCCTCAGAACTACGAACAGCCAGAGAAGATGAGTCGATTTTGATGGACGGACTTAACGGAGTAATTTGAGAGACAGAGTTTGTATTAGAACCGTGGATGATTTCGATGACAAAATCTCTTTTTAGAGGGGGAGAATTGTAACGCCCCGAATTTATCTTAATTGAGTTTAATTGAGATAATTATAGTTTTCAGAATTTAAGAGCCGACTTGATTTTGATCGGGGTCCTTTTTGCAAATTTTGGAATTTTCAGGGACTAAAACGCAGAATGGGAAAATTGTTAGATATTTAATGGGCTTTTGACTTTTATTCCCCCATTCCTTCGCCTTCTTCCTCTCTCCTCCATTTTCACTCCCCGACTCATTTCTCAAGCTTTGTGATTTCGATTTCTGGTCGATCCGTCCATTGGTATTTAATTCTGAAGGTAGATTAACAATCACGGCGACGAAAGCTCCGTTATACCGTACGTTTCTCTTCGATCGGACACTTTCCATTTTTTAGATGTTGTTAGAATGGATTGGGTTTCGGGTATGTTGTTCTTGGCAGAGTTCTGATCGTTTATTCTCTTTCGGTTTTGAATTTGGACGTTGTTCGGAATTGTTTTGATTTTTGGAAGATTATTCGAAATTTGGATTTTTGGAGATTTGTTGGGTTTGAGCCATATTGGATTGTTTGATGGTTGATTTGAGTTTATTGGATTGATATTAGGCTGTCTGTGTTTTTTATTTGATCGGAATATAGCTGTTATGCCGCCGGTTTGAGTTTTGGACTTTAGTTCGGTTTGAATTGTTTGAGCCAAATCTTCGATTGAGTTGAATGTTAATCTCGAGTCTTTATTACTTATTTCATAGATTGTTTGAAGGCCGTTGGATTGCGAGAGTGAAAAGTTGGATCATTCTGAAGATAGAAGCGGGTATAGTATCGAATTCTTATCGTATGAAGTGGATTCGAGGGAGTATTTGAATGAATTTATTTTTGTTGTTTCCAGGTTTGGAGCATCAACGTCTTGAGAAGAGGTATAAGATGACTTAGACTGGAATGGAACGAGTGACTCGGATCCGACTTGATTCGAGTGTTCCGGAAAAATCACATACTTGCATGTTAATTGATTTATTTGAATTTATTTAATGAATTTTGTTTGACATTGCATTCATATTGAGCCTATAGACTTTATTCATTTTTAAGATAGACGTTCTAAGAACTATAGTAGGGGGAATTGGCAGGCGAATTACTAAAATGACCGAAGTAACCCTCAATAGTTGCTGCAGAGTCTAGAGGATTGAAATATGCATTATCCACCCCGAAGGGAGAGTCGGTGTGATTGGTGTATATTTTGTCCTCGGGATCTGACCGGCTAAATCGGTTTGATAAAAATCTACTGGCAAGCGCACCAGGTCAAGTAATAGTAAAGTGGACTGAGAGTCCAAGTATCGATCCCACAGGGACTGCAGTCAATTCTCAAGAATTAATTATTTTACTTAATCTAGACAAAATAATAGAAGGATTTTGAATTAAATAAAATAAGAATATAAAATAAAAACTGATTAAGAAATAAGAATAAAAATAACTGAAGATAAAAATAATTAAGACAAAGACAACCAAGACACACGTAGGTACCGAACAAATCACGTAACATGTAGTCGATTCAGGACTCAGATTTAATTTTAATTCACGGGAATTCTCCTAGTTTGTTCAAAGGTCTATTTCTAGAACAATCAAACTATTCAAATATTGATGAACTAATCTTTCGTAATTCTAATTAAATTTGAATGCATTAAATATTTGTGAAAATTCAGTTTACACCTAAACCGCACACTGAAACCGAATTCTATTTCTAGTCGGTTTTACAATATGTCAATTATCAGAGTGATCAAAATCAAAACCTCCTCTATCGATTTGGAATTGATTAACATGCAAGCAAACAGTTGATCAGACTATTCACAAGATAAATATAAATCTGACAATCAATAAAATAAATTCAACTCTAAAAAATCCCAAACAAACATCCAAGTTTTCTACATAAATTTGTTCGGCCCAATCACGCCGTCTTGGTTGAAAATAAACTACTCAATAATTAAAAACAATAATTCAAAAATAAAAATAAAAAAAAGAAAATAAAGAAGAAATCTTCTCTCCCAAGCCTTGTAGCCGCCTCCTCTTGCGTTGTCTGCGCTCGGGAGCTTCCCAAACCCTCAAAAATATGTTATATCTTGTATATATATGGTCCGGAACGCCTATCAGTTAATTTCCTCTCAAAACAAGGATTTTTCGGAACACATATGACCCCCGAACACGCGCGCGCGCGCGGCATAGGCCTCGCGCGCGCGCAGCACATAAAAACAGAGGCCTGTACGTCGGACTCGCGCGCGCGCGAGCTTGATTCTCGCGCGCGCGCAGTACAAAAAATCTGCGCCGAGCGACAATTTTCAAAAATTCATATCTCGAGATCTAGCCGTCGGATTGAGCTGAAATTTGGACAGAAGCTTCAAAACATCTTTAAATTGAATCTGAACGGTGAAGATTGGATTTCAATGTCTCTAAAATTAAATATGATTTTTCGATCAAGGCTGCTCCGTAATTCACTCTTCAAAAATCCATTTTCCTACAAAATTAATCCAAGGAGTGAAATACACACACATGCACTAAAACACATAAAAACACATAAAAATAATATGAATGCACACAAAATAAACATAAAAATAACATGAAATAATGCATACAAAATGCACTTATCAACACCCTCATACTTAAACCTTGCTCGCCCTCGAGCAAGACATGGAAAAACAAAATGCAAACAAAAACATAAGTAAGGATGATTCATGAGAGTGCACAGCCTCCGAGAAGTTTAATCACAAAACATAAAACACAGACATGCTCTCAACTTTTCATAATACACCTTCGGTTGAACGTGAACGTGTGTGTGTGAAATGTCATTCAAGTTTCATACAACTTAGACCGAATTCGTCTCAAATCTGCTTAGCGACCTATGACAAATCAGTGCAAGTTTCACTCTTCAAGTGCCCATTCCTTCCAACGACCTCTAGACTAAACCCACCTCCCTTGAGATAATGAATTACACACCTCCGGATTTTGCACCCGGTATTGCATTAGCCCCAATAATTACCCGCTGACTTAGCTATAACTGGCTAGGATACGAAAAATCATTCTATTTTTTTTTCTAATCCCCTCGTCTATAGCCCGGATGGAGCATCAATCTCATTGAATCCGCATACTTAGCCTTAAATTTATTTATTAATTTTTTTTTTTAGGATTTTAATCCTTTCAAGGCCCGGATGGAATTGCATATAAATTTTTTTTAGGTGCGCCCAAGATCATAAGTGTAAACTAGAGCCTCATCAAAATTCATAGAACACAATCAAGATCCACAAACCATCTATTGCCGTGCAATGGTCAAACAGATAGAAACTTCATCAAATCTTTCGCTACAATTCACTGGTCTAACATTAGTGCTTAAAAATATTCACGGTTCAACCTACAGTTTCTCATGTCCAGTCAAGAGCATTCATTTTTCAAAAATCCATTTTTTTCAAATAAACTTCATCATCATTGGCTATCATGACTCATCCTACCCATGCAGGACAACACAAACAACAACAAAAACACACTATATGCAAACAGACATGAAACGAACTTTATGCAACACAAACACAAAACATAATGAAATAAACTAATCTACCCCCCCATACTTATCCAAAGCATTGCCCTCAATGCTTCAGACAATGAACAGAATTCAAAACGAACAAAAACACAATGAAAACAGAAATAACACTCCCCTGGTTTTCGTTTCATTCTCTTCCTTCTTGTCGGCATCAGCTGGGATAGTAGCATCAGTCTAGATATATCGGCAGGCATGACCAACTGGCATGGGAAAGAAAACAAAATCAAATAAAAACAAAATATAAAAAAAAACAAAATAAAAACAAAAGCAAAAACACTGGGTTGCCTCCCAGTCAGCGCTAAAATTATAGTCTATAGCCCGACTATGCAGAAGCCACCATCAAAGAGCGGCTGCCGCCCATAGTAAGAATCATACGATTCTACGTATGGGTTTTGAATTTCTTCGCCCTCAAGCTTGACGTGATATTTGCAGTTTAAGCTTGTCGGTCCAACAGTACTCGGCATGAAATTTTTCCTTTGGAAAGAGACTCTGATTCTAGGCTGAAGCTCAAAGAGGATGTAATACTGTGGAGGTGGCGTCAATGGCAAAAAAGTATCTTCTAACGATGTACATAAAACGACTACTGACGAGGTGCAATCTCTCTCCTTGTATGGTTCTTCCTCCTCCACTATCATGTTTGGCTCATCCTCACAAGAAGATTCCTCAAAAATGATTTCTTCATGCTCTGGCTCAGTTACTTCACTCAATTGGCAGATATCCAAAATTGGTTCTCTAATAAGCGCAATCTGTTCATCCAAAAGACTTATGCGGCTTTCTAAAAATTGATTTGACTCTGTCTGCTGTCGCACAAGATTTTCCAACTGAGCCACATAATCTTCGGAACGCCCTATGCAGTCTTCTTGATGCTCCGGTGGCTGGTTCGCAAAATTTTTAGAGTTGATATCTGGAGGATATTGGTGACTCCAACCCTGCAGTGAAGGATCACAATGCCAATGGTAGTCAAAATCTGCCATATCATTTAACAAGTGCATCGCACTGTCTTCATCTCTTCTAAACAATTGACTGCCAGTGGCCAACGCTCCATAATCCACCCAACTTCTTGTAATCTCATCCAAACCACCATAAAAAAATTGAGTGAGGGTGTAGCTCGAAAATTTATGGCATCGAAATCTGTTCGCCAAATCATTGAATCTCCCCCAAACAGCATAGAATGGCTCCAAGTATTGCTGGCCAAATCTTGTGAACACCTGATGATGATCCATCTCCAAGTACCTCACAAGAAAAAGAAAAGAAAAAAAATCAAAATTAAAATAAAATAAAAAAAAACGAAAAGATAGAAAATAAAAAAAAATGTCTAGCCTCAAGAAAATAATCTATCCTAATATCAACTAAACAGTCCCCGGCAACGGCGCCAAAAACTTGACCGGCTAAATCGGTTTGATAAAAATCTACTGGCAAGCGCACCAGGTCAAGTAATAGTAAAGTGGACTGAGAGTCCAAGTATCGATCCCACAGGGACTGCAGTCAATTCTTAAGAATTAATTATTTTACTTAATCTAGACAAAATAATAGAAGGATTTTGAATTAAATAAAATAAGAATATAAAATAAAAACTGATTAAGAAATAAAAATAAAAATAACTGAAGATAAAAATAATTAAGACAAAGACAACCAAGACACACGTAGGTACCGAACAAATCACGTAACATGTAGTCGATTCAGGACTCAGATTTAATTTTAATTCACGGGAATTCTCCTAGTTTGTTCAAAGGTCTATTTCTAGAACAATCAAACCTATTCAAATATTGATGAACTAATCTTTCGTAATTCTAATCAAATTTGAATGCATTAAATATTTGTGAAAATTCAGTTTACACCTAAACCGCACATTGAAACCGAATTCTATTTCTAGTCGGTTTTACAATATGTTAATTATCAGAGTGATCAAAATCAAAACCTCCTCTATCGATTTGGAATTGATTAACATGCAAGCAAACAGTTGATCAGACTATTCACAAGATAAATATAAATCTGACAATCAATAAAATAAAATCAACTCTAAAAAATCCCAAACAAACATCCAAGTTTTCTACATAAATTTGTTCGGCCCAATCACGCCGTCTTGGTTGAAAATAAACTACTCAATAATTAAAAACAATAATTCAAAAATAAAAATAAAAAAAAGAAAAGAAAGAAGAAATCTTCTCTCCCAAGCCTTGTAGCCGCCTCCTCTTGCGTTGTCTGCGCTCGGGAGCTTCCCAAACCCTCAAAAATATGTTATATCTTGTATATATATGGTCCGGAACGCCTATCAGTTAATTTCCTCTCAAAACAAGGATTTTTCGGAACACATATGACCCTCGAACACACGTGCGCGCGCGGCATAGGCCTCGCGCGCGCGCACCACATAAAAACAGAGGCCTGTACGTCGGACTCGCGCGCGCGCGAGCTTGATTCTCGCGCGCGCGCAGTACAAACAATCTGCGCCGAGCGACAATTTTCAAAAATTCATATCTCGAGATCTAGCCGTCGGATTGAGCTGAAATTTGGACAGAAGCTTCAAAACATCTTTAAATTGAATCTGAACGGTGAAGATTGGATTTCAATGTCTCTAAAATTAAATATGATTTTTCGATCAAGGCTGCTGCGTAATTCACTCTTCAAAAATCCATTTTCCTACAAAATTAACCCAAGGAGTGAAATACACACACATGCACTAAAACACATAAAAACACATAAAAATAATATGAATGCACACAAAATAAACATAAAAATAACATGAAATAATGCATACAAAATGCACTTATCAGGATCCCAATCAGAAGAAGAGAATAACTAGATTACCTTTGATTATCTAGACTTGATAATCCTGGATTTTTAAAGTTATGCATATCATTTTAATTCCGCATTTGGATGGATTTCTTGTGTTTATGTTGAGTTGATATTTGAGGTGGAATTGATGCATGCTATGTAGTGATTCATTTTATGTGAGATTGCTTGTTGGTCTCTTTTACTGGGAATATTATTCTCACCGGATTATCCGGCTATTGTCTTGTCTTTGTATGTGTGCTTGGCGACAGGTGGGGCAGGACCGAGTCAGTGATCGCATGGCTAGGTGGTCGAGTTGATAGAGTGAGGCCTTGGTGTTTTAGAAGTCGAATATGTAATCGAACTCTATTTGTATTTTGGATTGTAAAATTAGATTGGAAGCATGTTCTATTAGTTTGGATGGATGAATAACTTTAGAACTACCTTGTAATAAAAGATGCATGATGGATGCGTTGATGCATGTTTTAGATTGAAGATTTAATTGGTGTTTGATGGTTGAAAGCCTGCCCTGTTCTGATGTTTTTCAGGACAGAGGGCGCGCTCGATCGCACGAGTTTGTAGGATCGAGCGCGGCCTATTAATTATTGAGGCAACAACTTTGCAAAAATTGGTGCGCTCGATCCCACGAGTTCGTGCGATCAAGCGCAGCACTATTCACCAGATCTTTTCACTTTTGTGGTGCGCTCAATCGCACGAACTCGTGCAATTGAGTGCTGCACTATTCATTCAAAAAAAAAATTTATTTCTTTTCTTTTGGCTTTTGATTAATGATGTTTAATTATTGATTATTCGTTATTAGCCGATTAGAATCGAGGTCTCATAGCGTAGACGTCTTACTACTGCACCTGTGCTAGCTCTACCTTCTGTAGGAGGTTATATTGTCTACACTGATGCCTTTGGTCAGGGGCTAGGATGTGTTCTGACATAGCATGGACATGTTATTGCCTATGCTTCTCGACAGTTGAAGACGCATGAGAGAAATTATCCAGTGCATGATCTCGAGTTTGCCGCCATTGTATTTGCGCTCAAGATTTGGAGGCATTTTCTTTATGGTGAGAAATTTGAGATATTTACGGATCACAAAATTCGGAAGTATTTATTCACTCAGGCGGAGTTGAATATGCGACAGAGACGCTGGATGGACTTATTGAAAGATTATGATTGTGAAATTAAGTATCATCCAGGTTCTGCTAATCTTACTGCTGATGCTTTGAGTAGGCAGGTTACACTTTCTCCACCTCAGACTAGTGTATTATCTCATATGATTAAGGAGTGTTATTCACTGAATTTTACACTCAAGCACAAGAAAGGGAGAAATGAGATTCATTTGTTTACTATTCTATCTAATACAGTATTGTATTCTCAAATCAGATTTGCTCAGATATCTGATGTTAAGACTCAGTGTTTGGCACGTCTAGCCAATGGAGTTAATACATCCGGATTCCATTATCAGGCAGATGGTTTATTGTGCTTATCGAATCGGGTGGTTGTACCTGATGTTGCGGAGCTCAGGAATGATATTCTTTCTCAAGCTCACAGGAGTCGATTATCAGTTCATCCTGGAAGTATGAAGATGTATAAGGACTTGCGAACTAGATTTTGATGGAAGGGGATGAAACGAAGTGTATATCAATTTGTTTCTTGATGTTTGGTTTGTTAACAGGTCAAGGCTGAAAACCGACGACCAGGTGGATTACTGCAGAATCTTGAGATTCCCGAATGGAAGTGGGAGCATGTGACTATGGACTTTGTCACCCACTTGCCTATGACTTCACGTTAGTGTGATGCTATCTGGGTCGTTGTTGACCGTTTGACAAAATCAGCACATTTTATTCCTTATAACCAAGAGTATTCTTATGATCGCATGACACGTTTGTACATCGAGGAGATAGTGCAATTGCATGGGATTCCAGTGAGCATAGTCAGTGATAGAGACCAGCGATTTACCTCACGTTTTTGGAATAGTTTTCAACAGGAGTTGGGTACCACTCTGAGTTTAAGTATTGCATATCATTCGGAGACTAACGGGCAGTCAGAGCGGACGATTCGTACGTTGGAGGACATTCTACGTTCTTCTGTCATGGATTTTGGTTTGTCTTGGCAGGATCAGTTACCTTTGATCGAATTTTCCTACAATAATAGTTATCATCGTAGTATTGATATGGCACCCTTCGAGGAATTGTATGGTCGAAGATGTCGTACTCCGTTATTCTGGGATGAGATAGGAGAACGACAAGTCGAGGGTCCTGAGTTGAGGACACACCTTGACATAGTGACCTGGTTGGCGACAAATATTACAATTCCTTAACACTCCTCTACACTGATCAATAGCATGTCGTCCACCACACTTACCACAAAATACTCCTGACTCACCAGTTCTCTACCCTGTACCAAACTGTCTCTGTCTACTAGAACTGGAAGAACTACTGCCTGTCTTCTTAAACTGTTTACCTTTAGACCTGAATCTAGAATCCTTTCTGCCACTGCTTCCTCACTCAAATCTAGGAGATGGTTGCTGAAACTGTGGCGGGTTCTGTGGAACTGATGCTGATACAAGCTGTGGAGATGGCTGTGGAAGAAATGGTGCTCCTCTTTGTCGCAATAAACCTGCTTCTGCTTCCTTAGCTTTGTTCAATGCGTCAGCAAAGGTATTGGGTCATCCACTGTTCACCAGAGTAAATACATCTGGATTGAGGCCATTGATAAACTAGTCTGCCATGGCTTCATCAGTCGCTGCTATATGTGGAGCAAACTTCAACAGACTTGAAAATTTTGCCACATATTCTTCAATATTCAAGTTGCCTTGTCTTAGATTGTCAAATTCAGCACCCTTATCCTTCCTGTAGGAGACTGGAAAGAAACGTTGATAGAATTCAGTTTTAAAGACAGTCCAAGTGATAGTCGTTCCTCAATGTTCTAATGCTTTCTTTGTAGTAATCCACCAACTTTTGGCAACTTCATGAAGTTGATGTATAACTAATCTGATACGACGGTCATCTGAATAATCAAGTGACTCAAACAACTGTTCAATGTCTTCTAACCAATTTTCACAATCAACTGAATTTTCTGTTCCTTTCAGTTTTGGCGGTTTGAACGATTGAAATCGTTTAAACAGTGTCTCCATCGGAGTAGCAGTAGCATCCATAGAATCAACAAATGTACTACCCTGTGCATTCCGAGGTTCAGCAACTGGCGGTGGTACTAATGCTGGTTCGGCCTGGGGAACCACTAATGGATGTCTAGTAGCCGGTGCTTTACGGGGAGGCATATCTGATTGTCAAACAGATTAGTGCATAAACATTATCATATTCAGCAATTTATTCCATCCTTCTCTGATAAGCATTCTCATGCGTTCTCATAAGAATTCAGGTTCTAACTGAGGATAATCTGGAATAAAATTGCATATATTGCATGCAGTAGAAATGAAAGCACATAACCATGCAATTACATAATTATTGCAATATAAAGCATGCTAACATATACTGCACATAATCAAATACCACATGTAATCTCATGCAATATCAAACAATCAGACAGACTCAATCTACCCCGCTCATCAACTTCTATCTGAATCCATAAACTTATGCTCTGATACCACCTGTTGTGGGGACCTCGGGTGCTAATCAAATCTTAGAGGGTGATTAATAACTAAATAGTTAATCTACAATACCGGACAATTGGCGACACAAAAACACGTCGCAAAAAGAAACAACAAATTTTTTTTTTAACTAGGTGGCTCGCTCGAGCGAGCCTCACTCGTGCTTGAGCGAGCACCTCTCGGGTCTATGACCCCCTTGGCTCGTGATAAGTGCAAATTATGCACTTAATTTATATATGATTTGAATTGGCTTTTGTGATGTATGGAGTGTATTTTATGCGTATTGACTGTTGTTTTTGTGAGTTGCAAGGATTGGAAGAAATGTAGCAAGAAGAAGCGGAATGATGAATTCTGGAGCAGCAACTTCAGAAAATTACTGGGAATTATTGAAGAATCAAAATCCAATCTTCACTGTTCATATTCAAATTTGGGATGTTTTGAAGTTTCTGTCAAAATTTCAGCTCAATCCGACGGTTAGTTTGGGAGAAATGATTTTTTAAAAATTATCGCGCGTTGCAGAATTCCTCATGCGAGAGGAAGAAGCGCCCGCCCCGCTTTTAGGTGCGCCCGCGCCATCTCTGGACGTGAAAAGAAGTGTAAATTCGAAACACATGCGCGCCCTCGCTGTTTCCTAGCGCGCCCACGCTGCTCTGTGCGTGAATTTTGTAGATTTTTGAGTTTTCAAAATACATGATTTTTCGGGCTTTATTTGATGCGCTTCATGGACATATAAAAGAGATTTCAAAGACACAATAGGGGAGGAAGAGCCGCACAAATCAGCCGCACATTTTGGAGAGAATCAAGAGGAGAAGAAGCGGTATCCAAGCAATAGAACCACACAACCACACAAGAGAACCACAGATTTGAGACATGGGAGAGAAAGACAAGGGATAATCGAATCACACGACAGAGGAAATTCATCTGGGGACGGAGAATCAACTCTACTCTGTGATTTTTATTATTTTCCTTGATTTATGATGAGATTTTTGGATATGTCTATGTGTTTGATTATTTCATTATAAACTTATTAGTTGTTTCTAGATATTGACGGATCTTGATTGGAGTTTCATGTTTTGACTATTATTTTGCTTACTATTATTTGTTTTTAACAATTTATTTGTGTATTTTTGATTTGATTGTCTTTCAATTACTTGATCACTAATTGAATTGTTATATTTATTTGAAATCTGGCGCTCGGGAGAGGAGATTTTGAATAGGATCATAAGAAAACAAAACCTAGGATTTTTGTAGAGGTCGGGAGATTTACAAGTTCCTTTGAGGTCACTAAAAGAGAACCATAGAACTTGATTAAATTGTTTTTTTGTTTGATTTCTGAGAGTGATATCGAAATTAGCATTAGAATAATAACATTTACTCGGCACTCGGGAGAGGCAGTAAATAACAATTAAGGGTTCTTGGCCTATAAATTGGAATAGATGATATAATCAATTGATATTATTTGCATGAATGAAAATCGAGTGATATATTGTATCTAGAACCCGTCTCAGATTGTAGACCCAAAGTCATCCCTGAAATTCTAGATTCTTTATTTTATTTTTGTTTATTGAAATTTAAAACATTGATTTTCTAAACAAAGTTGAGATTATTTTAATTACAGGACTTGGTGTAAATATAAATTTTCAATCCTCGTGGGAACGATACTCTACTCATCATATATTAAAACTTGACACCGTGCACTTGCAGGCACAAAATTACGCAACAAGTTTTTGGCACCGTTGCCGGGGATTGATTCAATATATTGTGCACTAATACTGTTACCAAGTGATCTTGATTTGATTTAGAATTTTTATTTTTATTGTCTATTTATTTTTATCATTTTTTTGGGTTAATTTATTTTATTTTGTCTATGTCTGCAGTTTATTCACAGATCTTAAAGTTTTGAAAGTGCAGATACAGTCGGGCTGAGGACTATAAACTAAGCGCTGCTTGGGAGGCAACCCAAGAGTTTTTAGTATTATTTGTTTATTTTGTTTATTTGATTTTTATGCGTTTATTTCTTAAATTTTTGTCCCTTGTCATTTTTTTATAGGATGTGTGGAGATGAAGTTTGGTGGTGTTACCCCTACTATACCCCAATGCGCTACAAATGACGATGAAAATAATGACGACTACTGATGGTCGTTGCCACAGGTACGTGTATTCCTCTACAATTTAATTTTTTTATTTTATATTGAGGACAATGCACAATTTAAGTTTGGGGGGATTGGTGTTTAAAAAGTTTGAAAATTTTTGAAAATTTATTGATGAGTTAGTTTGAGTTATAGGCATGATGAGTAATTGTGTTGGCCTATGATGAAAATAATTTTTGGTGTTAAAAATTTCAATTTTAGCTATATTTAATCTTGAGTTCTCACCCATATGCACTATTTCTTGATTGTCTAGACCCTAGTGATTAGAGAAACTTTGTGATATTGTGAGTGAATTGGATGATTTGATTTTTAACTTTTGTGATTTATACTTGAAACCGAGGTAGACTTCTACAAGCTTAGAAATGATTTAGGCAAAATTTTTATTGAATGATGAAAAGTTGCCAAAGAAACATAGAAATTTTTTGTTAGAACAAACTCCATCCGGACCTGGAAAGGGATTGAAATTCTAATCACCAATCCATGGCTAAGTTTGCGGACAAAATGGGGTTGATGCTCCATCCGGGCGATAGACGAGGGGATTGAAATCTGAATCCTATCTTTAGTTATAGCTAAGTTAGCGGGTAATTTATGGGGCTAAAATAAAATTGGGTGCAAAATCCAGCGATGTTATGAAAATTCTTTGATATAACTTGAAAAGTCCTTTTGATCTTAGTGAGTAAAAGTTGAACATGGTGGAGACTGTTTTGAAATTATAGAGCGGAGTTGATGATTCTATGAAACAAAATTGTTGCACTAGTGTATCGAAAGCGAGGAGGATAGACAAGATTGGTGAATCACACATACACGAGAACTCTTGAGAAAATTAGTGGACATGTGTATTGAATCTTGAAATGTAAAAATTTGGAGGCCGACTATATTACTCATTATTGTTTTGCTCGGGACTAGCAAAAGTCAAAGTTTGGGGGAATTTGATAAGTGCAAATTATGCACTTAATTTATATATGATTTGACTTGGCTTTTGTGATGTATCAAATGGATTTTATGCGTATTGGTTGTTGTTTTTGTGAGTTGCAAGGATTGGAAGAAAAGTAGCAAGAAGAAGCGGAATGATGAATTATGGAGCAGCAACTTTAGAAAATTACTGGGAATTATTGAAGCATCAAAATCCAATCTTCAATGTTCATATTCAATTTTAGGATGTTTTAAAGTTGCTGTCAAAATTTCAGCTCAATCCGACGGTTAGTTTTGGAGATATGATTTTTTAAAAATTATCGCGTGTTGCAGAATTCCTCATGCGAGAGGAAGGCGCGCCCGCCCCGCTTTTAGGCACGACCGCGCCATCTCTGGACGTGAAAAGAAGTGTAAATTCGAAGCTCCTGCGCGCCCTCGCTATTTCCAAGCGCGCCCGCGCCGCTCTGTGCGTGAATTTTGTAGATTTTTGAGTTTTTAAAATACATGATTTTTCGGGCTTTATTTGATGGGCTTCATGGACATATAAAAGAGATTTCAAAGACGCAATAGGGTAGGAAGAGCCGCACAAAATCAGCCACACATTTTTGAGAGAATCAAGAGGAGAAGAAGCGGCACCCAAACAAGAGAACCACACAACTACGCATTCTAGTAGGCTTGGGACACAGATTTGAGACGTAGGAGCGAAAGACAAAGGATAATCGAATCACACGACAGAGGAAATTCATCTGGGGACGGAGAATCAACTCTACTCTGTGATTTTTATTATTTGCCTTGATTTATGATGAGATTTTTGGATATGTCTATGTGTTTGATTATTTCATTATAAACTTATTAGTTGTTTCTAGATATTGACGGATCTTGATTGGAGTTTCATGTTTTGACTATTATTTTGCTTACTATTATTTATTCTTAACAATTTATTTGTGTATTCTTGATTTGATTGTCTTTCAATTACTTGATCACTAATTGAATTGTTATATTTATTTGAAATCTGGCGCTCGGGAGAGGAGATTTTGAATAGGATAATAAGAAAACACAACCTAGGATTTTTGTAGAGGTCGGGAGACTTACAAGTTCCTTTGAGGTCACTAAAAGAGAACCATAGAACTTGATTAAATTGTTTTGTTGTTTGATTTCTGTTAGGGATATCGAAATTAGCATTAGAATAATAACATTTACTCGGCACTCGGGAGAGGCAGTAAATAACAATTAAGGATTCTTGGCCTATAAATTGGAATATATGATATAATCAATTGCTATGATTTGCATGAATGAAAATCGAGTGATATCTTGTATCTAGAACCCATCTCAGATCGTGTACCCAAAGTCATCCCTGAAATTCTAGATTCTTTATTTTATTTTTTTTTATTGAAATTTAAAACATTGAATTTCTAAAAAAAGTTGAGATTATTTTAATTACAGGACTTGGTGTAAATATAAATTTTCAATCCTCGTGGGAACGATACTGTAGTGACCCTTACTCGAATCACCTACTAAACAGAACTTAGGCATGCAATTATTTTAATCAAAACAGTAATCAGAATTAAGCTGCGGAAACCATAGACATTATACAATCCCAAGTAAAGGAATCTGTAAATACCCAAAAATAATACACCCCAATCGAATAGTTGTATCAATCCAATAACAATAGAATAAAACCTAGGCGAAGCTCCAGCTGGCCAACCACTGCCTAGCCCCTCTTGGATCCACCCGCCTCGTCCAATCGCAAACCTGCCCCATGGAATAGGGTGTCCAGAAACACAGAGTACGAGACGTGAGCATAAAATGCTCAGTACGAGAGTATGAGTATTCATGCATGCAAAGTGAACTCCCTATAACTCGAGGTCAAAGATCAGATAACAGAGACAGACCGGGCCCTGGTATGTAGCACGCTGTGCCGTCGCTTCAGGAGATAGCTCCCATACCAAATACCAGTGGATATGCCGCACCCAATTCGATGGAAGTCCATCCACTAACAGGATAGGGTACAACCCTACTAATAGACATCTCGAAGGAGATAACTCAATATGCAGATGTATGCAGCATAAAATCATGGCATATAAATCATGCATTCACATAATATATGCATACTCAGTTAGGATATCTCGAACAGTACTTTCGTACCTCAAATCACTGCAAGCTCTACCAACTCTAGGCCCATGCCTATAGTCTGCTCTACACTGCCAAATGATACTACTATCATTAAAGTGCTCTAAAAGCCTTAACTAAGCTATTGCATACTCCTAAATATTTTTAGGAAGCAAAAGCTATATCTTCGTCTGTCGTTAGCCCTTTGATGTCGATGCCTCCAGAACTTGCGCACAACTCCGCTAAGACTCCCGAATGCCTCGCCGACCTCTGGGCCAAGCTTAAGAAGACTAGAACAACTCGAAAAAGTCTAAAAGGAGAGGGAATTCTCGGAATTGGCAAATCAAAATGAAGCCTCGGCCTTCTATTTATAGACCACGATCGGAACCTCCGATCCTCGATCGGAACTTCCGTTCCTCGATCGGAATGTCCGTGTAGTGACCCGCACCGTGATCACCTACTAATCAGAAGCTTAAGCATGCATTTAATTTAATCAAATAAAATATCAGAAATAACAGCGGAAACTTAAACAATAATAAAAATATTGTTTACAACCATATCTAATAAAACCAGTGTATTAACCCAAATACAACTGAAACAAAAGCTTAGACAATAACCCTGCTGGTCCTCCATCGCCTAAGCTCTCCTGAACCACCCGCATCGTCCAGCCGCAGACCTGCCCCATGGAATAGAGTGTCCAGATACAACAAAGTATGGGACGTGAGCATGATAAGCTCAGTACGATAGTATGAGTATACGGTGTTATGTCTGCATGTATGCAAGTGAACAGGGTACCAAGACTCTCAGGTCAAGAAACAAGCTCATAGACCGGGCCCAGGGGATATAGCACGCTGCGCCGTCGCATCAGGAGGTGGCTCATATACCCAGTGGATAATGGTGACCTGTTACTAGTACAAGACTTACGTATCCAACCATCCACAAACTCGTAGGGTGGGCGCCCTACTACAGGATACCTCTAAGGTAAAAGCTCAATATGCTCATGTATGCAACATACAGTCATGACATGCTGTATATATAAAGGCATATAAAACATGAAATCACATAATCCATGCAAACACATAATACATGCATACTCTATCTGGATATCTCGGATAATACTTTCGTACCTCATACACTAGGCAAGCTAGACCAGCACTATGTCAAAGCCTACAGTCCACACTACAATGCAAAGTACTCATGCATTACCACTTTATTCTAAAAGCCTTAACTACGCTATAGCATACTCCCTATTTACTATAAGGAGCCAGAGCTATACCTGCGTCCATCGTCAGCCCACTGATGACGATTGCCCCAGAACTTGGGCACCACTCCACCGTAACCCTGGAGCGCCTCGCCAACCTCCGGACCAAGCCTAGGAAGGCTAGAATCACTCCTAAAACACCTAGAATACTCTAAAACCGAGAGAGAAGATGTGAGATTGGAGTGAAATTGTGGCCCTCGGAACCCCTATTTATAGGCCATGACCGGAAGCTCCGATCTCCTGATCGGAAGCTCCGATCGGTGCATGTTTGCCACGTTTTGGACGGCCGAGATCGGAAGCTCCGATCTCCTACATCTGGCCATGTGTTTCAATCTCCTTGACACCTGTTTCTGGTTGAGATCGGAAGCTCCGTTCTCGAATCGGAAGCTCCGATCTGTCCGGTAGCTCCGAACTGTTTCTCATGCTTCCGAACTGGTTTTGGTCCTCCGGGACCCCCGGGACCTACCCCACCATTTTCGGACGTTCCGGATCTGATTTTCCACTTATTTTAACCAAATAAGGACTCCTTAAACATGTTTTAACACTTTTAAAATTATATGTCATTTTCTAACATGTTTAAAATCACTTAATCTTGTAAAATGAAACCGGGCTACTACATTCTCCCCCTACTTAAGATATTTCGTCCTCGAACAATCTTAAGTACTGAATGCAGTAAAATATTGAATAGACATCTTTTATTCAAACTGATTCATTTTACAAGTTACATCCTGAAAATACAACAATTCAAAATCGCTCTGGATAATCTGTACGCATACGACTCTCAAGTTCCCAAGTGGCCTCCTTAGTGCCTCGGCGCTGCCACTGAACTAGAACAAGAGGAATGGTCTTGTTGCGTAACACCTTTTCCTTGTCACCTATGATACGCAAAGGTCTCTCCACATATGTCAAATTCGAGTCCAACTGTACCTCAGATGGCTGTAAGATATGAGACTCATCCGCCACATACCGTCATAACAGTGAAACATGGAACACATCGTGGATACTTAGATAAATATGGGGGTAAAGCCAACCTGTAAACCAGATCTCCAACACTTTCCAATATTTCAAATGGACCAATAAACCTAGGAAATTGCTTAACCAAATCTCAAAAATCCTGCGACATGGTGAGACTTTCATGAATACTTTCTCACCCACCTCAAACTGTAAAGGTCTGCGCTTGACATTTGCATAACTAGCTTGTCGATCCTGCGCAACCTTAATTCTCTTCTTGATCTGTCCAACAATATCAACAGCCTGCTGGACTAACTCTGGTCCCTCAACCTGTCGCTCCCCCACTTCCTCTTAGAACAGTGGAGTACGACATCGTCGTCCGTACAATGCCTCAAACGGAGCCATCCCAATACTGCGATGGTAACTGTTGTTGTACGCGAACTCAATCAATGGCAACTGATCTTGCCATGCTGGACCAAAATCCATAGAACATGCTCGCAACATGTCTTCAAGAGTACGAATCGTGCGCTCTGACTGCCCGTCAGTCTCTGGGTGATATGTTGTACTCAAACTAAGAGTAGTACCCATAGCGCGCTGAAGACTCCCCCAGAACCTGGAAGTAAACCTGGGATCTCGATCGCTGACGATGCTCACAGGCACTCCGTGCAATCGAACAATATCCTGGATGTACAATCGTGCCATCCTATCAAAACTAAAGTCTCAGTTATAAGGAATGAAATGTGCTGACTTGGTGAGTCGGTCCACCATAACCAAGATAGCATCACAATTCCTCGAGCTTATCGGTAAATGGGTCACGAAGTCCATCATGATCAACTCCCATTTCCACTCAGGAATGGATAAACTGTGAAGCATCCTCCAAGTTGTCAGTGTTCTGCCTTGACCTACTGATACACCAAACATATAGAAGCATACTAATACACATTTTTATTCATTCCTTTCCACCAGAAAGAACCTCAGATGCAAATTTTTCTACACCGAAAGGATTCACATACTTTATGACTAACACTTGTCATAACAACTGTGACAACGTCGTTGTCCACAATTCTTGATTTCTTGAACCTCTCATGTTTTCTTCTTGAAAAACATCAATACAATTATTCTGTTGATTAACAAATCGATTAGTGCAATCTATAGTGCCAATTTATATTGACACCCATCTCATAACTTCAGATAACACCTGAAAATGAGAATATTGCTTATCCTCTCACGGATAATCATTTCTTGTTGAATCCTGACTTGCACTACTGGATGAACAAAACCGTTTCATCCCTCTTAGGCAAAGTCCTAAAACCAATACAACCTAGCAAAAACCCCTAAATCGATCTCATCGAATCAGACTTATCAATGTATCCATTAGACATCCTGAAAAATCAGTGACAACAATCTCGCTGGATCTGATAACCTTAGATCTCAGCTGCTGTCTTTTTTCCATGTCTAAACACTTGCTGTTATCCTGTTAGTATTCATTAAAATTCAAATGCTTGCTAGATCAATTTTTGTCACTGAAGTCCGAGAATTACTTCAAATCATTCCTGAGAACTGAAGATCTGAGTACTATACTCATCTTATCAGTCTACCAAAAATTGAATAATTCAAATCGTTCTTTATGCAAAAGAATATTTAGCTCCTCCGTCACGGGGTTATAACATCTGTATCTACCTCAGACAAATAGTTGCAAATAGTCATTGGCACCAAACTTGCACCAATTTAACTGACCATTTCGAAACATACATGAACACCTAAGTGCCCAGCTTTCACTAACCAAGTGAATTCTCATACTGATGAATCCATGCTGTAACTTAGCAGGCTCATGACATCTGTCAATAGAATCGAGTATCTTTTCAAGGTTATCAAACTGACACCAAACTATATTTTTAACGTAATTGTTGCAATGATCTCTATACTGAGTAAATTTTCCATCCTTTCCTGAAGTACAAAAGACTTCCAGAATATCAATGGAAATATACTCTCCCATTTCTATCGTTGATCACAGTTCACGTCTCCTAGTATAAGTCATCACAGTGCCCTGATAAAATTCTTCTTTTCTTGACAATCCATCGATCGAATTCCAATTCTTACAGGAAAATTTACCTAAGTAAACTCATCACTTAGAATTTCCTGTTCATCTCGTAATCAAGATCCTGATCACTAAAATACCTCTGATAGAATCAGACAATACTGGTAAAACCTCCTGGTTCTCCCGTACCAAGTATAACTCCAGAAGACTCAAATAAATCCTGAATATTCTCCTGATAGTTATACCCATTGCTATGACTATACAAACAACGAGACTGAGGTAAGTCTTCCAATAATGCCAAACTGGAACAAAAGAATCCTTCCAGAGTACACCGGCATAAGGTCTCACTTACTATACCATCTCGGAACCCGACAGTCAAGAGCACCCTGGCATAACTCATCCCTGAGTCTCTGATATTATGCAATCATTCCTTTCTGGACCAAAATCATTGATCAAGGAAAATTCTCTGTAAAGGCACGACTCAAATCCCGAGTCTGCAAGCATCTGATAATTAAATCCTATTGAATATCAATTCAACTAATCTCCTGGATTAAATCCCGATATCACAAATCAAGATCAAAAACTTATCTACTCAGAACAATTACTTGTCAAGGAAAAATCCATTCCAAGACTGTTCTGACAACGGAACATCTTTATCTCAAATAAACGATAACTAAACCTTGATACCACACCTAGTATCTGTCCTATCCAAAGTCATACTCTGTTGTGACTGTTGCCAAATTTCTAAACGGAGTAGCCTTTCCTATATAGTCCCTGGAGCACGAAGGCCTCCAAACAATCTCCGAAGTATAGAAACTTCCAGAGGAATAACCGACTAAGGGTGGCGCCCCCTCATGTCTAGTACTGGTCACAATCCACAACTCTTGGTATTAGTTAATCTGTCATCCTGATGAAAATCCATCATCACTAGGTAACAACCTAAAAGGATCAAAGCAGCCAACTGTTCTAAGAAAATACGTCTAGAACAAACATTCATGCGTCTTGATGAGTCACATCATCCCTGGCAAACACTTGGCTTAAAAGAATATTCTAGGTAAAACATCTATAACTATTCATTGAAAACATGCAAAATTCCCAAGTACTAATTTAAAACAATGATCAGTCTTTTATTCAAAATAACCAAGTTAATCTCAAAGATTACAACACTTGAATCATAAATCCAGGTTCTAATACAATCTTATTACAATCCCATGTAATACATAACTTAATCAAAAGATTACACTGAAAGATGTACAATACAACAATAACTGAGTACATCAAATACTGAAATCTTTAATACATCTGATTACAACTGAAATATTGTTTACAACCAAATACAGTATTTAAATTCATGCGAAAGTATTTTATTCCATCTACTGATCTTGAACGTGAAGTTTCCCGTCTGCTACTTATGTCAGCAGAACTTCTACCTCACAAGATCTCAAAGAATAAAATCTTGCTAATCTACCGGATCCTTCCAATATTGTTGGGTTCCTTATCTGGTAGATGAGACAAGATTTTCCCGTCAATCTCTCCAACTACTAGTGAAGAGTCTTCCGGGGTGGCTTCCTTGGTCGACTTAGAATGGATGACAACATGTCACACATTCCGTTCAACCTGGAGAAGTGCCTGGTGATAGTTGTGTTTTTGTTGCATTTGTTAGTATCATTTTTGTTGTTGTTTTGCATTAGTTGCATGTTTTATTTTAGCATTTTGTTCGTATTGCATTTTCTGTGTTTGCATGATGGGATTCTTGTTTTTGTGGTTAGGTCGCTTATTTTGCGGACTGAGATGGAACCTCGGAGGAAGGGAGATTTGAAGCAAGGGAAATTCAAGCCAAATTCCGGAAAGGCTCTCTCGCTCGATCTGCAAGATATTGCGGATCGAGCGAGTACTTATTTTATGAAGGCAGTAGAATGGAACTTTTCTCTCGCTCGATCCGCAGATGTTTACCGATCAAGCGAGACCCTTTTTACGCGAGGCAGAGAGTTATGCATTTTTTCTTGCTCGATCCGCAGAATGTTGCGGATCGAGCGGGCGTCGTTATTACGAAAAAAAAAATATATTTTTGGAAACTTTGTTAATTTAGTTCCTAGCTTTATTAGACTATTATTCCGTTTTAGGTGGATTATTATCAGACTTGGAGAGACACATTGGAGGCTAGGTTTTTCTTCTAAAATTCTTAATTCTAGTTTTCTTCTTTTTCTTTGAATTTTGTGAATTTTGCTATGAATCGTTGTAGCTAAACTCTTTTACTTGGTTGAGGAAGACGAACCCTTGGTATATTTCATTTATGAGATTTGATTTGTAGTTTTTTAATCTTTATTGAGTATCAATATTTAATCTGTTTTATTTTATGTTTGTATGCGAGATTTTAGGATTGGCCATCTTAGGATTTTGTATTGCAAGCGATAGCTAAATTAGAATTCAAATCCGTAATTGTTTGAAACCTCTAATTTGCGAAGCAACTACGTGTGATAATTTCTGCTGTTGAATTTATTATCTCGTAGGGTCAATTATTGGATAGGCTAAATATAACCGCTGGTGTTGTGTTGTCTAGTTTCGTCAGTTTTACTAGTTTGAATGATACCGTGGATTTAAATCTAGATTGCTGTTATCGGGTTGGTCCATTGGTAAGGGTTAATTAAGAATGCTGTTTTTTAATTAACTAATATTACGGTGAAACAGGAATTGAATTTTCAATGACGAATATTTAATAAGATTAATTATTTAGAGGATCGATGATTGAATGAATGAATATCAAGGGTGTAGTCGACCGATACCAAGTCTCATATCTTATTGAATTTCTCCAGTCTTTTATTTAAATTTTTTATACTAGTGAATTTTGATTGTTTAAAGTTTTTAGTAGTTAATCCAAACTTGAAAACCCTCATTTATTTTATTTAGAACACATTGAATTTACCTTTCCTCATGGGAACGATCCCTACTCACACTACTACATTTTTAGTGATTATCTGCTTGAGTTGGGTAATTTGGGCGTGACACGATAAGCGTTACCAAATTTTGGCGCCGTTGCCGAGGAACGATGTTAATTTTTTTTGTGTTCTTTTATTTTGCTTTATTCTGTTATTCTCACTCTTTTCCTTTCTTTTCTCTGGTTCTAGCTTTCTCTAGTTCATGCTTTCAGGTGATCTTGTTGAAGAGGATTTTTTCTATGATCCAAATATCGAAAGAACTTTGCATAGGCGAAGGCGAGAACTCCGTAGGCAACAACAAGAAGCCGCTGCTAGAGCTGCTTTTCCAGAAGAAGAGATGGCTGCTAATGCTAACCTGAGTCTCAGACAATTGGGCACTCCTGATCCCAATCAACAACCTCTATGCATTAATTTTCCTACATTAGAAAATAATGCTACTTTTGAACTTAAATCTGGTTTAATTCACTTACTACCTGCTTTTCATGGTCTTGCAGGTGAAGACCCGAACAAACACTTGATGGAATTCCACGTGGTTTGCACTAGTATGAAACCCCATGGAGTGACGGAGGAGCAGATTCAATTGAGGGCCTTTCCTTTCTCTTTGAAGAGTGCTGCTAAGGATTGGCTATACTACTTGCCCTCTGGCTCTATCACCACGTGGACGGAGATGAAAAGGATCTTTCTGGATAAATTTTTTCCAGCCTCTCGAGCTGCGAACATCCGGAAAGAAATTTATGGCATCAAGCAATATTCAGGGGAATCACTGCACGAATATTGGGAGCGGTTCAAGAAGCTTTGCGCTAGTTGTCCGCAACACCAGATAAGTGAAAACCAGTTGATTCAATTATGCTATGAAGGTTTGTTGCCTCATGACAGGAGCATGTTGGATGCGGCGAGTGGAGGTGTTTTCATGGACAAAACGCCGGTACAAGCACGAAATTTGATTGAAAATATGGCTGCCAATTCTCAAAAATTTGGCACCATAAGGAATGATCATCCACCACGGAAGAACAACGAGGTAAATGTTTCTTCCCTTGAACAACAATTAATTGAATTGACGACTCTTGTGAGTCAGATGGCTGTAGGGAATGGACAGACTGCGAAGGCATGTGGCATCTGCGCTGCAATAGGACACGCCACTGATATGTGTCCTACACTTCAAGAGGACTCAGTAAACGCTACTGGCGGATTTCCTGGACCACCACAACGGAAGTATGATGCTTATTCCAACACATTCAATCCTGGTTGGAAGGATCATCTAAATCTAAGATATGGGAATCCTCAAGCAAGTCAATCGGGGCCTCAAGCACCACCACATAATCAAACTTATAGGCCGCCGTACCCTCAACAGCAACAGGAGAGACCTCAGATACCAACTCCAGGTGAGTTTCTCGAAAATATAGTTAAGGAACTTGCGACTAACACTGCATCTTTTCAACAGGACACCCGGGAAAGTATACAAAAATTAACCACTCAAATGGGACAGCTAGCCACAGCAATCAACAAGCTAGAATCACAAAATTCCAGCAGTTTGCCATCTCAAACTGTGGTGAATCCAAGAGAGAACGCAAGTGCGATAACTTTAAGGAATGGGAAGGAGTTGAAAATGAAGAAGAAAGAAGTTGAGGTTGAGCCCAAAGAGAAGCTGAAAGAAGAAGAAGAGCAAAAGGTAAGTGAAGAAAAATCATCCAAGGATGATTCGCCAAGAGGTAAGTTTCCTCCTTTATCTGAATATAAGCCTGTTGCCCCTTTTCCCTTAGCACTTAAGGACTCTAGAAAAGGTGAGGGGATTAAGGAGCTCTATGAACATTTTCGTAGATGTGAGGTCAATATTCCATTGCTAGATGCGATTAAGCAGGTACCTCGATACGCAAAGTTTTTGAAGGAGTTGTGCACAGCAAAGAGGAAGCAGACATTGAAGGGATGTCAAAAAGTGGAACTTGGTGAGAATGTATCTGCAGTGATCCAAAGGAAACTATGTTGGAAAACTGGCGTTCAGATCAATCACGATTGATACCCGGTGCAGCGGAAGTTTAAAAATTTTATTATGGAACAATTTCATAGTGTGGGTATCAACCGTTTAACGATTAAATTATTTGTGTGTGTAAAATTAAATAACTATTATTAAATTTTACCTTCAATCTCGAAGCGAGATTATTGGACACCACACAGATTTCTCTGCGCTTCTTGTATCTCCCTGGAACTGATGAACAAGCTTTCCTTCAATCAGGTCCACGAATGGAGGTTTAATCCCTCTGATAGATTGCACTAGAAAATCTATCAGAAGTTTTCTACGAAGAGAATAAACGAATTTGATTCGCTATTCCAGACTGCAATTCAAAATCACAGACCGGAATTTCTCACGCAGAGAAGGGAAGGGGGGGCGGCCGATTTGAGAGAGAGGAGGCTAGGGTTTTCGAAAAACCTGTCTCAAATTATGACCTGTTGTGTGTAATTTCTGTACTGCAATAACTTATTTATAATGCAGGCCACTAACACCTTAGGGCCCATTAGTCATAAGTTGAGGCCCGACAAGCAAAGCCCGCATGTTCAGAAATTAATATAAAATTCATCGTGACTCCGATTGATAAACCGATTTTACCAAAGTGCACAGAAACCATTTCTGCACATTTTAAAGTCAAGATAAATTTTCCTGAATCCGAATTCAGTGGTTTCCAAAAATGTACATCCCTATGTCATTTTAGGAAATCCTACTCCCTTTCTCTTATTTAAGAAGTCCAA